>NW_016107566.1:526689-579128 GCF_001604975.1 Cebus imitator
GCTCCACGGATGAGCGGTGTTACTTCTGTGCGAGTGTGGGCGCTCCACGGATGAGCGGTGTTACTTCTGTGCGAGTGTGGGCGCTCCATTGATGATCGGTGTTACTTGTGTGCGAATGTGGGCGCTCCATTGATGAGCAGTGTTACTTCTGTGCAAGCGTGGGTGCTCCACGGATGAGCGGTGTTGCTTCTGTGCGAGTGTGGGCGCTCCGCTTCTGTACGGGTGTGGGCGCTCCACGGATGAGCGGTGTTGCTTCTGTGCGAGCGTGGGTGCTCCACGGATGAGCGGTGTTACTTCTGTGCGAGCGTGGGCGCTCCACGGATGAGCGGTGTTACTTCTGTGCGAGCGTGGGTGCTCCACGGATGAGCGGTGTTGCTTCTGTGCGAGTGTGGGCGCTCCATTGATGATCAGTGTTACTTGTGTGCGAATGTGGGCGCTCCATTGATGAGCAGTGTTACTTCTGTGCGAGCGTGGGCGCTCCACGGATGAGCGGTGTTGCTTCTGTGCGAGTGTGGGCGCTCCATTGATGAGCGGTGCTACTTCGGTGCGAGTGTGGGCGCTCCACGGATGAGCGGTGTTGCTTCTGTGCGAGCGTGGGTGCTCCACGGATGAGCGGTGTTACTTCTGTGCGTGCGTGGGTGCTCCACGGATGAGCGGTGTTACTTCTGTGCGAGTGTGGGCGCTCCACGGATGAGCGGTGTTACCTCTGTGAAAGTGTGGGCACTTCATTCTTCTCGCTTCCAGGTTTCCCAGGTGATGCATGCCTTTTGGCACAAAATCTTTTGACAAAACTTTTTGCCACAATTATTCTGCCCTTGTTGCCCAACTCAAAAGAGTAATTTTTATCTTAGGAATTACAACCAGTAAAGGAATTCTTTTTTTAAAAAAGTGTCACTTTGAAAAAAGTCTTAAAAATAATGATAGCCCAGGGTTTTAATTTTTAAATGGTTTTACTACCTGTATTCCAAATAACTATGGAGGAAGGTAAAACTGGATTTTGTTGGCCCCACAGTTACAATGTGGTTAAGAGCAGTCCAGAATCCAGGCTTTTAAATGTCAAGTAAGCATTCTTTTCACTATATTACAGTATCTTTGAATCACACTGGTGGGGCCTCCTGTGACCACAGTTACAGATTCTATGCTCGCAGCACCAACCTAAGCCAGCATTTCCAATGCCTTAAAAATCGAAAGCAACATTAGGCCTCCATGGAAGAACAGGCCATTATGAAGTCTGTGAACACAAACAGTAACTCCATCTGCTAGGGAGGGCTAACCTAAGTAATAAGGTTTGACCATACAACTAACATTAAAAATCTTGCTTGTATATGGCATCTCCTCTTACATTTTCCTGTAAATACACAATTCTTTCAAAATAAAAATAAAATACTTGCTCTTATTAGGAAGATGCCAACTTTCAGAAATTGATGTAGTGAAAACCAATTTTTCAAAAAAGACAAAACCAACCAAATTTACTAAGAGAATCCCCCAACTCTCTCCCTCCTTTCCCTCCCTCCTTCCTTCTTTCCTTCCTTCCCTCCCTCCCACCCTTCACTTCCTCCCTCCCACAATCCCTCCCTTTCTTTCGTTTGCTTCCTCTCTCCCTCCTGCCTTATCTCATTTATCAGAAATAAAATCTATCATGTCAAATAACAAGGATTATAGAAAAAGTAACTTGAATTTCTTCTTTTCCCATCCTTGTTAAAGCAATATAATATAAATTATCAGACATTACTCATTATCTTGAGAAAATTGAAAATGTGGTGACTTTGTTTAGGAAGATTAAGTTTTTCCCCTGAGTTAACATTAGTCAAAGCTACCATTTTCCATGATAAGATACAATATATATTTAGTCCTAAAAAAATCACATTTCTAATACCAAACAGACAAATTAGACTTTTTCCCTAGAAAAGAATAAGGCATCAATACTACCTGATCAATGAGGGTGACATTCTCCAAACTCCAACAGTACAACATCTGGGATATTCTTTTGCAAGGAGTAATGGCAGCAGCTAAGATTTCTCAGAATAGTCATCCTCTCAAGCTCATTAATCATTCTCCTCTTGAAAATATTACAGCAGAGAAATGCTGTATTAACATGCTAGGGAGTATTTTCTCTATGTCAACAGTTAAGCTAATAAGAATATGCAATTGGCCAAAAAAAGACTCACCAAATTAATTTCAAATAAAGAAAACAATGGTCAATTCTACTATTAATAAGAAAAACATAAATCTTCTTTTAAAAAAAGATATCTTGTTGTTTTTGCCTTTCAGAATGGCAGTATCTAGTGTTTGCTAGGTTGAGGTAACAGGTCGTTAGGCACATCAGTTGTTACAACACACTTATGGAGGGCAAATTTGCAATATGATATACAACCTTAACACTGTGTATAACTTTTTATCTAGAAGGTCTATATCAAGGATTTTTTTTTTTTTTTTGAGATGGAGTCTCACTCTGTTGCCTAGGCTTCAGTGCAGTGGTGTGATCTCAGCTAACTGCAACCTCTGCCTCCTGGGTTCAAGCATTCTCCCGCCTCAGCCTCCCAAGTAGCTGGAACTATGGGTGTGCGCCACCACACCTGGCTAATTTATTGTATTTTTAGCAGAGATGGGGGTTTACTGTGTTAGCTAGGATGGTCTCAATCTCCTGACCTCATGATCCACCTGCCTCGGCCTCCCAAAATGTTCGGATTATAGGCATGAGCCACCGTACCCAGCCTATATGAAGGATTTTATGCCAAAAGAATAATTATAGATGTAAAAATAAACTCTTATAAATGTATTAGCTTTTTATTGCTATGCAACAAATTACCATATACTCAGTGCCTTAAAACAACACCCATTTATTATCTTACAGTTCTGTAGATCTTAAGTCCACGCAAGATGTCGGTCAGAAACTGGGCTCTTATCTGGAGGCTCTGGGGAAGAATTTCCTTCCAAGCTCACTCAGATTGTTTGCAGGATTCAGTTCCTTGCTGTTGTAGGACTACGGTCTCCAGTTTTTTTCATTGGCTGGTGGCAGGGACTACTCTCAGCTTCTAGAGGCTTTGCTCAGGTCCTTTTCTGTGGCCCTCTTCATTTCAGCAATGTAGAACATTCCTTCTGTAAACTCTCTTTCACACTTTGAATCTCCCTGACTTCCTCTACTGCCAAAGCAGGAGAAAGCTCTCTGTTCATAAAGGGCTCACTTGATTAGGTGAGGTCTACCTAAAATATTGCCCTTTTGATTAATTCAGAGTCAACTGATTAGCAACCTTAATTACATCTGCAAAAACCTCTTGAAAGTAATATAATCATAGCAGTAATATCCCATCATGTTCACAGGAGAGGGAATTATACAAGGGAAGGGTCATTGGAGTTTATCTTAGAATTCTGCCTACTACATAGGACTATTCCCTACATTGCTATATAATTACAGACAAAATTGAAAATATACAACAAAAAGGATGCATTTCAATAAATTATGAAATATCTACATACTGAAATACAATTATGCCACACAAAGAGAATATTTAATGATATGAAAAAGTTCCATGATATATTAAGTGAAAAAAGTAAAATATAAAATTATATGTCAACAAATACAACATACAGTAAAAATTACATCAGAGCAGAAGCTCATGGCTACTCCTACACAGCTCACTTCCAGCAAACCATAGGTTGTCAATAACAATTTGTTCAATAAATGAAGAAATATATATCTACATAAAGAAAAATGCATTGACTAAAATGTTGAATGCTCCCTCTAGGTAAATGAATTATAAATAGGTTCAGTTTTTTTCCTCTTTATAGTTAAAAACACTTTTACAGCTCTAATATTCTACTTTTTTTCCTCCACAACAGTCATCTTAATGTTCTGCTTTTGTACCAAGTTATTAAAAAAAATCAGGATCAGAAAACATAAAGTTGGCATTCTTTCCATTCAGAATGTCTAGGGGTAACGAGTCACTCTCCTTTTATCAGTAACTTATGCCCCTCTGCAGAGAATCAACTACTTTCTAAACTTAAGAAAGCACTCACTCATTGTCTTCTACAAATAGATAGAAACTATATCCACTTAATCCTGCTTGTACTGTTATCCTAAGTAGCAGGAGTTGCTGGTATTCTGGAACTTGCCTGGTGTGCAGCAGACAACATATTTCCATAACTCAACCATAGTTAGTCAATTTCCTGGTGCTATAAGAGAAGCAAGTAAGTCCAAAGTTGCAAAGGACTGTTTAGTATGCTTCAAACTGCCCTGTAATTTCCCTCTTCTATGCTTTATTCTCTATTCATAAGAGAATAGAGAAAGGACTAAACAGTCCTTTGCAACTAAAGTTTCATATCTATGCTTTATTAGTATCTATACCTATCTCTATTAGTTGGCTAAATTAGCACTCTTCCTTCAGGTATATAAAAGAGAGTACTCATTTGCAAGATTGAGGCCAGATCTTGGTAAACCTTTAATGCCAGGATAAAGAATTAGATTTCATTGAGTATGCCACAAATGCCATTCAGGGCTACTAGAGTTCCCCACAAGCCCAGTGAATAAACAGCACTTGATTTTTCAAAAGCCAAACAGCCAATAGCAGTGCAAGTAAGGGAGTAGATAATCTCCATGTCATAAGTATATATGGAAGGCAGCTATTCCCTTTTTCTGTCTCTCTCCAAAAATAAATGACAATTTAGAGAAAGGTAGTAATCTTCTATTCTAAACAAAGTGAGCAGGCAGGGTCCCTCAAGTTTTAGGGCAAAGGAGGGAAGGAAGGAAAGATGGGAGAGAGGGAGGAAGGGAGAAAGGAAGGAAGGGAGGGAGGGAGAGATGAAGGAAGGGAGGAAAGGAGGAAGGAAGGAAGGAAGGAAGGGAGGGAGGGAGGGACAGATGGAGGGAAGAAGGAAAGAAGGAAGGGAGGAAGGAGAAGGGAGGAAAGAAAAAAGAGGAAAGGAGGAAAGAACAAGAGTGAGGGGGGGAAAAGGAAGAGAGGGATAGAGGGAAGAGAAAACAAGTCTCTATCTAACCAGGGCTAGGCTTAAAATAATGTTTTTCAATTAGTACCAAAAGTATTTCCCAATCCAAAGAACACTGGCTGCTGCTTCCTTTGTCCCAAAGGATGTATAGAATTCCACTATTTTCCATCACCAGCTGAAGTAGCTTCCAGTGTTTTCTTGGAGCCAGACTACACTCTAATTTCCTTTGGGGCAGTGGAAATCATGGAAAGATTAATCCCATGTATATATAGCCTTGCACAGCATAATACTGTGGATGAGGATTAATCATACACAGTACCTGAATCTCACTGAAGAGTATCTAACTTGGTTAGTGTCTTCACCAAGCAGAAGTTAGCATTAGTTCCAAGTCCAACGGAATCTCCAACAAAACCTTAGCTGTCAAGGAAATTATCCAGCTAAAGACAAACTAAAGCAAGTCTTCACCTTTCCAAAACAAGAAACACCTCTAACAGTCTAACAATTAGACTAACTTTAGTGAAGCTAAGCATCCCCAAACTCAAAAGACAGTTAGCAGGAATCCTTAAGACAACAGCCAGCTCAAACAGTTCAGTACTCATTGTCCACATCATTTAAGCACTGCTGTGCCGTACCATGCACTTCTTCCAAGTCACCCTTTTGAAACCCTAGGAATAACACCTGTACTTAGCTGGAAGTTCTGTAGCCGCTCTGTTCCTACACAATTACAGCAGTAATGAATTTAGATTGGGATTCTTTTCTTATAATTGAGAAGACTAATGGTCTCCAAACCAAGATGGCTTTGTACAGAAAAATTCACAGTAAGCTATAAGAACTGAAGTTACAGTTTGAGTGGGTTGGCATATATATTTGCTCCTTTCTTTTGTTAAAGACAACCACTTAAGAGATTTATGTTTTGGAATTTCAGTACTGTTTTTGTAAGAGGTGGTATTCTGGAGAGCTCAATCAATATCGTTATTTACGTTGGAAACATTTATGGTGCCACAGGTATTTACTATTCAAAGATCTAGGGAAAACACCTGCCAGGGTTATTTCACTACATTGAAACTCCCTGGAAATCTGTAGAGGTAGAGCTCTGCCTTTAGGCATTCGTCATTAAAAATACTTTGTCAGCTACTGTGACAAGTAAAGGCAGCAGAGAAGTACTGTCTAAAGAAGGGTAAATCTCACCATGTGCACAGTTACCCTTCACATTTCTACAAGCGAAATGGTAGTAAAACTGAGCACCTGTCAAAGGAAAAGCAGTCCAGCAGTTCTAAGGGATATACTGTGAATAGACCAACTGTACTGTATGTAAATGAACGTCAGGTCTGCCTAGCGCCACGGAGGAGCCACGCTTTCCCACCACTCAGCGCTGGGGATGGGGAGAGTAGTGCAGGCTGGGACCCCATTTAGGAAACTACGAAAGGCTCTGAGAGAGGGAATTGTTCAGCAGTTTCTGTGTCAGGGCAATGATCTATTTAAGAAGTAATCGGGCAGGCAAAGAAAGCAGAGCTCGGTCATCTGGAAGAAGAAAGAGGAGCAGGAAAGAAAAGTGTCAGGGAATCTACTGTGAGACAGCAAACAAAGCAAAAAAGCGATCTCAAATCCAGAGCAAGTAAGAGCTCAGGGAACGGGGGTCTAGCCTTTCTGAAGGGAGGGAGCTCCCCAGGCAAGGGGGCAGCGGGAGGGAGTGCCTGCATTCCGTCTGCTCCCTTATCCTCTCATCCTCTCCACCACCCCCACCCTCCCCGCGGGACTGGAATAACCTTCTTCGTGCTCTCCGGTGGCTGAGAAAGTAGCTTTGGCTCTTCTGCGGTAGCGTGGCAGTGAGCTACATCCACCTCCACCCTCCCAGCACCGGCTCACGGTCTGATGGGAAGACGCCTCACTTGTGAGGCTGGAGTGTGTGAATGAAAAAGAGGGATGTGGAGGGCTTCCGGAGACTTCCGACCTCTCAAGACCAGGCCGGCGCGCCCTTCCGCAACCTCCCAGCTCTGGCCAGTGCCTCTGGACCCGCGCGCACACCCTTTTACTACTAGGTCGCTGCCAGAAAACTACCCGGGCAACCACACCGCCAGAGTCCCGGATGTGGTTGCTAGGGCAGCAGCGGGAGGGCGTGGCCCGCCTCCAGGAGAGGGGCGGAGGGAGCCTCGTGGGAGGTGCGCTGGCACCACCGAGACGTGGCTGGGCAAGGCCAGATTGAGGGAGAGAGAGGCCGTCCAGGGCCAGGGACAACGCTACTTCCGGTCTCCTCACTTCCGGCTTCGCTGCTCTTGGTGCTGGTTCTGGAGGCCGGGTTGAGAGGTCGCAGGTCCGGCTGTCCTGGGCGGTTGGTCAGTGTGAATTTGTGACAGCTGCAGTTGCTCCCCGCCCCCGAGGAGCCGAGGTGCGTGGGGGAAGGGGAAGAAGGAAAAGGTCTGGGTCGCGTTTCCGCTCACTTCTTGCCAGGGCTGAGGCGATTCCAGAGAGCGGCGGAAGGGATAAGCCTCGACTTAGACGCTACTGAGTTACCCTAAGACAGGTGAGGGCGGAGCTGGCTCGGCGGGGGAAAGATGGTTTGAGGTGGTTGGCGGGGCCAACACGTTGCCTCCGGGTTCGCCGTTCTCGACTTTCACAGGGCACGCCTCTACTTAGTCTGTGCCATATCTGCCCAAGTATTCTGCCTTTGGTTTCTGTTCCTTCAGTCCCTGTCCCTCTGACTGTGCCCCCGAAACAGTCGAGTGAAGGCGTAGGACCGCCCCTTGCAGGGCGGCACTCTCTTGGCTTAGCATACCCTAGGTGGGGAAAAAGGGTTGCAGGATCCAGAATTCAGACATTTCTTGACAAAGTGTCAGAGTGGGCCACCTTTACGCTTGGTATCCAACCTTCATTTCTCTCCTCCTCTCCCTGCATTCCCCAGTTCCTCTCTCCCTCAGTGGGAGGAAGGGAGATAGTGATAGTCCCTTTGAGAGGTTCATCTGGCAGTGGTGCAGGAAGGAGTCTTGCCTGTGAAATGTCCCAAGCCTGACTGCATCTGAGGACGTCCAAGGAATGCTGGAGATTTGGAAAGGGAGTTGTGCGGTTGTCTTCCGCTCCGTTCCTGTTTGCCAAGTTGCTACTGTTTACGTGTCTAGGAAAAGGAAAGAATTTTTAAAAAGACAGTTTTTAGACGCTAGACGTTTTTCCCTTTTACTTCATTTTATTATTACTTCCTTTGTTTTGTTCTTATCTTCCTCTTGAGCCCTTTGATTTCAGAAAGTTTATGCTTTACACTTCCTGCAGATCCTTTAGCCGCTCTTAGGATTTCTGTGCCCCGCCCCTACTCTGTTTTCTCCTAAAGTATATAATTCGTCTAACTCGGTTCTTATTGGTAAGAAAAAGCTGGAAGAGATGCAGAACTTCTCACTAACTTTTGCTTTCATACTTTCACCTGCAAGCGTGTGTTTACGTTTGCCATTTAACTTAATTGGCATAGCAGTGTGCACCAGAAATGGTTACCTTAAGTCAGTCATCTGTTAAGGCTGCGGGAATTCTCTCCCTCCCTCCCTCCCTCGTCCTTTCTCTTTCTCTCTCTCTCTTCTCTTTCTTTCCCTTCTTTCTGTTTTATTTCTTTTCTTTCTTTCATCTTTTTTGAGACAGGGTCTCACTCTGTCACCCAGGTTGGAGTGCATTGGCACGGTCTCGCCATACTGCAACCTCCGCCTCCCAGGCTCACGCGATTCTCCTGCCTCAGCCTCTCGATTAGCCGGGATTACAGGTGCGCGCCACTACCGCCTGGGTAATTTTTGTATTTTTAGTAGAGACGGGGTTTCACCATGTTGACCAGGCTTGTCTCGAACTCAGGGCCTCAAATGATCTGCCCGTCTGGGCTTCCCGAAGTGCGGGATTACAGGCGTGGGCCACTGCGCGCGGCCAAATTGGCCATTTCATTGCTGTTCTCTCACGGCGGGTTGAGACGACTATATTTTACTACTGTTTTAATTCTATTTTCTTATGTTTTTCCTGTGGTGTTTTTTTGTTTTGTTTACCGTGCTTAGCGTGACCCACGTCTTCTCCCAACCACCAAGTCTAACAGTTTATCTGAGAAAACATAAAAGAAAATGTATTTTTCTGGACTAAATTCCTGCCCCAGTTACTTTAGTTGCTATTCAAATTGATAAATTGGTTTTCCTTGGATTATGATTTGCCTTAATCCTGGATGATGAGTTGGGGTTCGTGGCCTAAGGGTCAGCAACTTCAGGGGTCTTCCTCATTCCCACCCCTGAAGTTATATGCAAAGTCTTGTTTGAGTGAATTTTTTTCTGCCTGGGGAAAATGTCCATTCTTTTTATCAAATTCTCAAAGGAAATATACAGCCTCTTGATTAAAACCACCGCTTAGGCAGTGTCTCGTTGAAGTTAGTGCAGTGTCTTTTTGATATTAGTGAAAGGTGTGTGTGTGTCTTGTTGAAGTTAATGAAAACAGGTGTGTGTGTGTGTGTGTGTTGTGTTGAAGTTAATGAAAACAGGTGAGTGTATGTCTTGTTGATGTTAGTGAAAACAGATGTGTGTTTCTTGTTGAAGTTAGTGAAAACAGGTGTGTGTGTGTCTTGTTAAAGTTAGTGAAAACGGGCGTGTGTGTGTATGTTTGTGTGTGTCTTGTTAAAGTTAGTGAAAACGGGTGTGTGTGTGTGTGTGTTTCCCAAAATGAAAATTGTTTGTTTTGGGACCAAGGAAAGTAGAATGCAGGGATTCTTCTAGCTTGATATGGAAATCTCTACTTTGAAACATTAGTGTTTCTAAATTCCTTCATAGACTTAGAGAAGGAAATGAGGCTGCTTACTTTAGTTCCTGATTTGTGGTTTGAGGTTTCTTTTTAGGGATAGTTGTTTATGATTAATGTTCTGGAGATCCAGTGGATTTACAAACTGATGTGCTTATCTTTAATACATATTAAATATCACCAACCTACTAGGCACAGTTCAGAGTAAAAAATTTAAATTCTAGTTGTACTTTGCTTTCATTTTCTTATTTTTTTTGCTTGAGGCATGTACCTTAGAATTTGATTTAGTCCCAGCTACTTGGGAGGCTAAGGCAAGATAATTGCTTGAACCCGGGAGGCAGAGGCTGCAGTGAGCTAAGATCTCACCACTTCACTCCAGCCTGGGCAACAGAGGGTGATTCCATCTTAAAAAAAAAAAAAAAAAGAGAGACTAGCTTATGTGAAATTAGTTTCCTTTTAAGGTAATAATGAATTCAGAAGATAGGTTATATCTAACGCTGTAACAATTAAATTTGTTTGCTTACCATGTGTATTAAGCTAAGTACATTATTATCTCATGTGATAACCTTATAAAGTGGCTAATATCCCCATTTCTGTAGATGAAGGAAATAAAACTGAATGATTAACAGAAGCTAAAGTAGATTGCTCAGAATTGCACCGGCAGAGCCCGGATTTGAACCTAGTTCAAATCCCTAGTAGTAGTCTGACTCCAGACTAGTATTATAGACAACTTCCACCAGGTGTCTATTATGTACTTTTTGGAATAAGTAGGCGATATCTCACCTGATTTTCTATCAGGTGTTTAGAAAAGGTTGCTTCCTTTCTTAATCTTCAGTGGATAAACTTCTGGTTGAATATTATACTGAGAAGTTTGATAAAAAGAAGTGAATTTGGAGGAGGCTGTTGATAGAGGTTTCCTATGGGGATGAATATAAGTCTGTGTGTGTGTGTGTGTGTGTGTGTGTGTGTGTATTAGAACACACACACACATTCTTGAAATTAAAGTATTATCAATTCTTGAAATAAAGATTCAAATAATAAGCAGATGGTGTGTGTGTGTGTATATGAGGAGTGGAAAATGTGAAAATGAAGATTGTAAGTAATAAACTGGGCATTATAAGATTCTGGAAATAAATTTTAGAATAATAAAATTGGGATGGAGGAAAGAATACAGAATGGAAGAAGGAAATTAAACAGGAAACTTTAATATGGCTATGGATGAAAAACCAAAGTATTTGTACAGAATGGAAAGTGAGTTGTTCCACTTAATACGGAAGTTGATGACTTAGGACCATGGCAGTCTAAAAGTCAGATATGTAGCACTAGTTCTGGATGTATGAAAATGACTGTTGGTCTGAAAATAATTTTGTTTTCCTTGATCTCTGCTAGCTTTTGGCAGTCATGGAAGCCACCGAATGGCTATTGCAGATTATCAGATATTCTTTATGAGACAAAAGTATATATGTTCTTTTTCTCTTTTCTTTATTCCTATTCTTCTCTTCCTCTATCTCTCATTCCATTCTCCCCCATTCTTTCTAAATCTTTGTCTTAGGATGGGCATAGGCAAATGATAACTTTAGTTGATACCTGAAAAATATAAAGTGTCTTTATTAAGTACATTTTTTTCCCCTTGACAAGCATACTTATTTAAGTGAATGCTGTTCTTCAGAGTAGGCAATCTGCTTTGAAATCTACTTCTAGAATGACTGCCAGTTCAGATTGAGACATACGAAAATGAAAAGTTCTTGCCTGGCTTCATCGTTTCACCTCAGTCACCAGAATCTGAATAACTTTGGGTGTTTGGAAAAAATCAGATCCTCTCCTGAAAGACAGAGATTTGCGGCTCTGAAGGTAGTTGCAGAACAGGCAGTTGCTCAAATGTTTTGTGAAAATATGGCAGTGTCTTTGCCATGTTCTCATCTAAGATAAGAATTTATATTTTATTTTTGTGTATCTGTGTTAGCATTGGGCTAGCAGCTCCTTGATGTTCAAGCTCCAGCCTCATTTGTCCCTGGGGAACAGTGACACACTGCCTTTGGAACAGGATCATAAAAGCAGCAGAGTTAGTGGTAAGCCCTAAATCATCCAGATGGGGGAGTCGGTTCGCCAACTTCAGTTTCTGCTAGCTTGAGATAGTCGTCATAGCACAAATAAAAAATGATTATAATTGTATGGCAGACTAGAGCCAGGCCCTCCCTGGTTCCTTGAAAGCTGTGGAGTGAGGGCATTGGTCACAATTTCAGCACATATGTAATCCATTCTTGGCACACTGGTTGGAAAGCTTTGCCTTAGAGAAAAGGAATATGTTATACTCTAATACCTAATGTTTGTGTAGCATGTAATAGTTTACAAAGTACTTTCACATATATCCTCATTTTGTTTTTACGCCAGCCATACCAAATAGGTAGAGCAGATAACATCACCATGTTAGAAATAAAGAAATTGATATTTAGGTAAAGTGCTTTGTCCAGGGTCACACACCTAAAAAGGGATGGATCAGGAATTTAAACCCCCAGTGGAAAGAGTCCCTGGGTTTAAGCTAGTGGTCTGTAATCTCTAAAATGGCCAGAACTTATCTGTTTTGTTTCAGTGCTATATATTGCCCAGGCTGGTCTTGAACTCCTGGGCTCAAGCGATCCTCCCGCTTTGGCCTCCCAAAGTGCTGGGATAATAGGCATGAGCCACTGCATGCAGCCTAAGTATTATAAATTCTTGAAATAAAGATTCAAGTAATCAGAAAATGGAAAGGATGTTTTTTCTACTCCCGTAATCTCTCCACCCATCACACCTCTCTCCCACTTAATTTGAGAAGTAGGTATTGGGGATTCAGATGAAATCTATAAGGAAGCTGTAAACCTGCACTGTCTAATACCAGGGGCACTAGCCACATGTGGCTATTTAAGTTAGTTGAAATTAAATACAACAAAAGATTCTCTTCCTCAATTGTACCAGCCACATTTCAGTGTCAGTGTCATATGTGGCTAGTGGCTACTTTATTGAACAGTGAAAATTTAGAACATTTCCAACATTGGCCAGCCCTGCTAAAACTTTAAAATGCGACCTGATGTGATATGATGCATAATTCCTATGTTGTTGAGCCAAGAGTTTAAAAATCTGTTACCCATGGGGCCTCGCAGTTTTTGTTTTAGCTGATGCAATATTGCCGTGTTCTCTCTAAGCTTTTTGTTTTAAACTAAATCCAGATGGTCAAAGTCTAAGTCTGATGTTTTTCTTGGATATTTGGGGATTATAGTTAGCTGCTTTTCTAGGATAAAGATGTCAGCTTCATTAAGGGCATGAGTGTTTTCTGTTTCCTTTGAGCTCTAGATCTGTATGTCTTACGGTCTTGTTGCCCTTCTCTCTTGAATATCTTAAAGGTATCTCAAATCCAGTATGTCTAAAATGAAACGGATTTCCCCTTCCCTCCCTGCAAAACTGCAGAATAGTTGTTCTTCCATTGTTCCTTTTTTCAGTGAATGGCACCATTATCTTTTCATCGTAAAATCCAGAAAACTAGAAGTGATCCTTAATTCCCGCTTCCTGATAGATCCAATTTATCAGCAAGTTTTTAAAATTTTACTTCCTTCATGTTACTTGAATTTTTCTATTTCTTCCTGTTTCCACTACTGCCACTTCAGTTTATTATCATCATCTTGCCTGAAACTTTTACAGTAGCCTCCATTCTCATCTATCCACTTCTGTTTTGGCCCTTCTCTAATTCATTACCCTTCCTGAAGGCACAGTGATTTGTTTTGGAACACACGTTGGATTATCACTCTCTTTCTTCCTTCCCCAGTCCTTTTATGATTTTCCATTGCTTCTAGAATCAAAATAAAACTGCTTAACAATGTTTAGCTCTCCTAACTCTTCTTGTACTGTGTTCTGCATAACTGTCCAGTTCAACTATGCTGGCCTTGGTTAGTTCTTTGTATATGTCTTGCTCCCTGCCATTTTTGCAAGGCTTTTGTACATGCCTTTCTCTGGACCATTATTTCTTTACTTTCATTTTATTTCACTTGTTAGTTCCTAGTCATCCTTCATACCTCAGCTGAAGTTTTGCATCCTTAGAGAATATGCTATCCTCCCACATTAAGGTAATATAGCATCATACATTTTCCACAGTTGCAATTTACATTTAATCATGTGACTATAAGATTGTCTTTCTGTTCAGTGACCTATAAACTTCAGGAAGGTAGGATCCATATCTTGTTTTCATTTTTGGCTCATTGTTGAATTCCTAGGATCTAGTTCAGTGCCTGACACCTAAATTTGACTCATTAAATTTCCCAATTGATGATATTAAGGATTTCAGTTCATTGAGTTTTATAACACAAGAATTTGAATATGAATTTTTATCAAAATAGTGTTATAGTACAGATTGAGCATTCCTAATCCAAAAACTTGAAATCCAAATGCTGCAAAATACAAAACTTTTTTGAACCGAACCTGATGCTACAAATACATAATTCCACACCTGACTTTATGTGATGAATTGAAGTCAGAGTGCAGGTGTACAACAGTTTACCCAAGAGAAAAAAGACAGGCTGGGCGTGGTGGCTCACGCCTGTAATCCAAGCACTTTGGAAGCCAAGGTGGGTGGATCACCTGAGGTCGGGAGTTCAAGACCAGCCTGACCAACATGGTGAAACCCCGTCTTAAAAAAAAAGACTTGGCTAACCCCCTTCAGTTGCCATGTAGCTTTTCGTCACACACCCAGGTGTGCCTACGCAAGCATGCCCTCAAAGGGTAATACAATGCCATGTGTCTGTGTAAGAGATGCTTGCTTATTGGTAGCATATAAATTCAGAGACAGGAATGATGGGGATGTCAAACCACCACAGATTGTTCACATGAGTGGCTGAGATAGTGACATGTTTGCTTTTGGATGGTACAGGTACACAAACTTTATTTCATGCAAAAAATTATTGAAAGTATCATAAAATTACTGTCAGGCTATGTGTATAAGGTGTATATGAAATGTAAATGAATTTAGTGTTTAGTCCCTTCCTGGAGATACCTCATTATGTTTATGCAAATATTCCAAACTCCAAAAAAATCTGAAATCCAAAACACTTACTAGCCTCAAGCATTTTGGAAAATGGATAATCAACCTGTAATTAAAATTTCAGTTAGACTATTTTTTTTTCAAGTGTAAGGAAATAAATTAGTAGGCTGGGCACAGTGGCTCACACCTGTAATCCCAGCACTTTGGGTGGCAAAGGTGGGTGGATCACTTGAGGTTGGGAGTTCAAGACCAGCCTGGCCAACATGGTGAAACCCTGCCTCTACTAAGAAATATAAATATGCAAATTAGCTGGGCGTAGTGATGTACACCTGTAATCCCAGCTACTTGGAAGGCTAAGGTGGAAGATTGCTTGAACCTGGGAGGCAAAGTTTGCAGTGAGCAGAGATCATGCCTCTGCATTCCAGCCTGGGCAACAGAGTGAGACTTTGTCTTAAAAAAAAAAAGACGTGTTATTAATAGTGACATAAAATATAGCACAGTATTCTTAGATTATTTTGTAATAGACCCTTTTATTTTTGGATGGTTTTAGTTTTTTCAGAATTGTGAAGATAGAGCTTCGCATACCCACTTTCCCCATTATAATATATTAGGCTATGTGCAGTGGCTCACACCGGTAATCCTAGCACTTTGGGAAGCCAAGGCAGGTGGATTGCTTGAGCTCAGGAGTTCAAGACCAGTCTGGGCAACATGGTGAAACCCCATCTCTACCCAAAATACGAAAAATTAGCTGGGCATGATGGTGCTTGTCTGCGGTCTCGGGAGGATCCATCTCGGGAGGCTGAGATGGATCACTTGAGCCCAGGAGGTGGAGGTTGCAGTGAGCCGAGATCATGCCATGGTACTCCATCCTGTATGTCAGAGTGAGACTCCATCTCAAAAAAACAAATACATATTACATTAGCATAGTACATTTGTCACAGTGAACCAATACTGACACATAATTATTAAAGTTCATATTTTATTCAGGTTGCCTCACTTTTCCCCTGAATTTTTCTGTTCAAGGGTCCCGTCCAGGATATCATATTGCTGTTAGTGGTCATGTATCCTCTCAGTTTTGACAGTTTCTCAGATTTTTTTGTTTTTGATGACAAGTTAATAATTTTGAAGATTACTGCCTGGTCAGGTGTTTTGTAGACTGTCCCTCAGCTGGTGCTTGTTTGATGTTTTTCTCATGATTAGACTAGGTGAGAGGGAGGAAGATCATAGAAGTGCTATTCCCATCACATCATATCAAGAATACAGAGTTTTTTATTTTTTTGAGATAGAGTCTCACTCTGTTGCCCAGGCTGGAATGCAGTAACACGATCTTGGCTCACTGCAACCTCCACTTCCTGGGTTCAAGCGATTCTCCTGTGTTAGCCTCCCAAGTAGCTGGGACTACAGGTGCACACCACCATGCCCGGCTAATTTTTGTATTTTTAGTATAGACGGGGTTTCACCATGTTGCCAGGCTGGTCTTTAACTCCCAACCTCAGGTGATCCACCCACCTCAGCTTCCCAAAGTGTTGGATACAGGTGTGAGCCACTGTACTCTGCCAAGAATACAAACTGTTAACGTAACTTAGTACCATTGATATTAACCTCGACTACCTGGGTTGAAGTAGTGTTCGCCAGCTTTGTCCACTATAAAGTTACTCTTTCCCCTCTCCTTTTGTGTATTGTACTTTTTAGAAGAAAGTCTCTCTGTGAAGCACACAATTGGGGATTGAGGAATTATGCTCTACCTCTTTAAGGGTGGAGTGTCTACATAAATTTTTGAAAAATCTTCTCTAAGGGTTTTTTTTTTTTTGTCTTCTCTCCCCATTTATTCAGTCATTTATTTATATCAGTATTGACTCATGTATATTTACTTTATACTTAGGGGTAAATCCAGTACTACTTCATTAATTTTGCTGCTCAAATTGTTTAAGCTTTGGCCATTGGGAACTCTTTCAGTTGGTTCCTGTATTCCTTTGACTTACTCTTGTCATTGTGAGATTTTTGTTCTTTTGTTTGTTTGTTTTTGAGTACATTTAAAAAACTTTCTGGTATTACAAGATGCTCTAGGCTCACCTTGTATGTTACCTACACAGGCCTAGAATCAGCCTTTTTCCAAGGAGCACTGATTCCTTTTACTGGAGAATAGTATTAGAAACCACCATCTGGGTACTGTGTGTGCTCATTGCTATTGGAATGTCATCGCTTCTAGGCCCTCCCAGTGGACAGAGTAAGGAAATATATGTGTGTACACTAACTCATGTATATATACATATCTACAAATATTTCTATATATAACTATATTTATGTTAAGCTAAATTTTTAGATTATTTACAGTGAGGTTTTTTCACTAAAAAAATTATTGTGAATATTGAAAGGGTTTATTTTATGTGGTTTTGGGAATTCAGTAACAAAATTAATCCTCCAATTATCCATTGCTAAGGGAGAAAAACAGTTCAGATAATACCAAATAACAGGTAACCTGTTTGATCTTTGAATGGAATCAATTACAACAACAAACCAATGGATGACCACCTCTCTTGGTTCTTGGTTGGCTTCACTGCTAATGTTCTGGAACTCAGCCATCTATGAAGAATGAGGCCACAGTATTCTGAAAAATTTATAGTTAATTTACAGGTAGTTTTCTTTTCAGAGAGTGATTTAGTTTTGAGAGTCTTATTTTACTTCTCATTAGTTTCTCTGTAACACAGTTTGAGTGTGGAAATTAAAGACTTCTCCAGTCAATTTTGTTACCTAAGAGTTGATTATGGTGGTAGAGATAGGCATAGTTGAGTATGTTAGGTTAACTTTTTAATTGTTTCTCATAATACATATAATTCAGAATTAACTACATTTTGTCAGGGCTTTCCACTTTTGAATTATCTAGACTGAAGTGTTTATCTTTTTTTTTAATTTTTTTATTTTTTTTATTTGAGACAGAGTCTCAATCTGTTGCCCAGGCTGGAGTGTAGTGGCGAGATCTTGGCTCACTGCAACCTCTGCCTCTGAGGCTTAAGTGATCCTCCCACCTCAGCTTCCTGAGTCACTGAGACCACAGGTGTGTGCCACCATGCCTGGCTAATTTTTGTATTTTTTTGTAGAGACCCATTTTGCCAGGTTGCCCAGGCTGATCAAGAACTCCTGGCTCAAGTGATCCACCGACCTCAGGTTCCCAAAGTGCTGGGATTACAAGCTTGAGCCACCATGCCTGGCCTGGTGTGTTTATCTTAATAAGCAACCTGAACTTAATTTATCAATATCTAAAAGAGCTTGTAGGTATTTAGCAAAATGGCTTTTACAGATACCAGATAGTTTTAATCTAAAGACAGAAGAATAATGTAAATGATTCTGTATTATCTTTTTAGTTATTCTGCTTATGAAAATAAATGTAATATACTTTGAACATATTGTGTAGTAAGCCATTTTCAGTTCTTTCGCATTGGACAGTAAGGAAAATGATTCTTTTTTTCTTGTTAGAACTGCCATCATAGAAAACAAAATCATTTTAAATTATTTTGACTAAAACAAAAGCTTCTATATTTTGGATATTTTCAACTCTGAACATACAGTTTTAAAATGGAGTCATGTAACTCAGTTTTTTTTATTGTTAACAAGTCAGTTCAACTTGAAAATTAATATTCAATTATGAAATCAAACAAGTCTTTTCCAGGTTTCAAGCAATGTCATCTTGGTATAAGCTCTGTTTTCTGAATATAAACCTATTTTCATTGTAGTTTCTAAAAATCCAGTAGGTTTCTGGATATTATAAAGATGTGAATATGGATATAACTGTGCAGATTTCATAGTATTTTATTTTGAGGTGAGAATTTTGTTACAGCTTATAAAAGATATTTTCCTCTTCAGACCTCGGGGCTATTTTGAGACTTACAAATAAATATGACCACCAGCTGCTTCAATTCTTGCTATTCAAAAGTTTAATAATCTTTAAGTTAAATATAATGTGATATTATTCAGCAGAAAGAATATTTCTTTTTTTTTCTTTTTAACCTTGAACAAATTCTGTATCTGATGTTTGAAAAGAATTTTTAAAAGTTGTGATAATATAAAAATATGTGGAAATTGTGACTAAAGAATTAAAAATAACTTGCAAATTAACCATATTCTTATGGTAAAGAAAAAAACTGATTGTACCATTCTCTTCCTGTTTATCCATAAATGAGAAAAATTGGCATATTCCAATAGATTTCATCAAAAGTGAAAGAAATAGAGCCACTTTTAAAAAAATCTTCAGAACGATAACTAATCTCTGGAGTATCAATAATATAATCTAAAGAAACTAAGCAAAATCACGTCAAAGCAAGCCCAAGTTTTGCTACTTTTTGCTTTCAGTGTTTTCTTTTTACCTCTTTTTATTGTCTTTGACTCACCAGTTAGAAGTTCTTGATGTTATATATCATTATTTATAGTACTTTTCAAACTTTTTTTTTTTTTTTACTAAAGTACATTTAGAGAGAGTAATAACTCTTAAGACATTACTTCAAAGGCCGGGCGCGGTGGCTCAAGCCTGTAATCCCAGCACTTTGGGAGGCCGAGGCGGGTGGATCACGAGGTCAAGAGATCGAGACCATCCTGGTCAACACGGTGAAACCCCGTCTCTGCTAAAACTACAAAAAATTAGCTGGGCATGGTGGCGCGTGCCTGTAATCCCAGCTACTCAGGAGGCTGAGGCAGGAGAATTGCCTGAACCCAGGAGGCGGAGGTTGCGGTGAGCCGAGATCGCGCTATTGCACTCCGGCCTGGGTAACAAGAGCGAAACTCCGTCTCAAAAAAAAAAAAAAAAAAAGACATTACTTCAAAGACTCTTATAAAAAATCAGTAAATTTCTTTGAAGACTTATGTGTGTTGTTTTATTCAAGTGAATTTTGCTTTAGATTCCATTATATTTTAGTGAGAAAGAACGTAAATTTATATTCCAGTACGATGTGCCATGTTTATCTTGTCTGCCGTGTTTATATCTGCCTTCCAGTGTCTTGGGCATACCACTTAAGACCACCTGTAATATGAGTACCTGAATTTGAGAAATCCGCATCATGATTTTTGTTCAACAACACTCCTGTGATAGGTCCTTTAGTATTAGACTTCTGAATCTTTAAACTCAGTGTTGTCATGGAGACTCAAGGAGTTTTAGGAATTATGGCAAATCTAATACCTCGTGCCCTCTCTTTCTTGGGTCTTAAGAAGACCGTAAATGCGTTTAGGAGTGGTAGAGTATAAAATTCTCCCTCACTAAAATCTGGGAAAAGATCTTATAAGGTTTCCCTCTGTATAGTTTTGGTCTATTCAGTATGTGTATATAAAAGTGTGACTTTTATAGCAAAATAAAAGCAGCCACAAAGAGTTGGATTTTAAACTTCAGGTGATATTATTTATTAATTTTTACAAATTCTAATTAGTAATTCACTTTGTAGGTCTTTGGTTAGCAAATACCTCTGGCTGATTACTCATTAGATGACTCATTAGTTAGCAAATACCTGTGGCTGATTTATAGATTGAACTCCCAGAGATGACTTAGGACATTTTGGCCTCCAGTATAACTGGCCTGTGAGGGATGAACATTACTAGTGGTTTCGTAGTGGTAATTTATCATTCTGTTTTAAAGGCAGCTTTCAAAGATAACTGAATTCATGTAAAAATTAGAAAATGTATAACTGAATTCATGTAAAAATTAGAAAATGTATAACCGAATTCATGTAAAAATTAGAACATGTATAACCTAAACAGCACAAATTATAGGTCATTAACTTCTTAAATCTTGCTACTCCCATGTATTTTTGTTATCAAAGTTATAAACAGAAAGACTTTTAAGAAATAAATATGAAGTGGATCAGAGCATTTAAAGAATATAAATAAGCTTTAGTACCTGTCTATGTAATTCTCAGAATTTTTATTTGATATTTCTCCATCTACCTTGGGTTATTTGGTCTCTTCCAGAATTGAATGATAATGATATACAGTAGTCTTCCCATAGTCTTGGGGGAGATAGTCGAAGACCCACATACCTGAAACTGTGGATAGTCCCAAACAATTTATATACTAAGGTTTTTCCTATATATACATACCTATGATAAAGTTTAATTTGTAAATTAGGTACAATAAGATATTAACAGTAATAATAAAATAGAACAATTATAACAACATATTTTCCTAGTCTGTTTGGGTTGCTAAAAAGGAATACCTGGGGCTGAGTAATTTATAAAGAAGAGAGGTTTATTTTCAGACCGTGATTGACAGTGGATATCAAACTGTGGAAAGCTAAAATGTGGATAAGTGGGGGAACTACTGTATTTTCCTCATTGATGCTACTGTTTTATACAGGGCATCAAATGATAACTTCTACTTCACAACATATTAAAAGAACAAAAATGAACTGCCTTAACCTTCTTCTATTTTCCATTTCACTCTTCCCTGTCTCTACAGTGAGGCCTTTATTTTGGCCTCACTGGAAGAGATTTCCTCTTTTTATTTAAAGGGTAATTCCTCTAGCTTTGTTCAGAATTTCTTAATTTTTAAAAAAAAATCTTAATCTAATTTTAGACTTGCAGAACAGCTGCAAAAATAGTACAGAGTTCCCTTACATTCATCACCCCATTTCTCCTAATGCTAACATCTTACATAACCATAATATCATTATCATGAGTAAGAAATTAACATTGGTATAATATTATTAAACTATAGCTTTTATTAGAATGAAACCAAATTTTTAACTACTGTCCTTTTTCAGTCCCAGGATCCTTTATAGGAACCCACATTGAATTTAGCGATTTCTCCATAGTCTCTTATAGTTTTTAAGTTTCTGACACTTTCCTTATCTTTTATGACTATGACACTTTTGAAGAGTACCAATCAGTTATTTTTAGAATAGCTCTCAGTTTGGGTTTGTCTGATGTTTTCTCATGATTGGACTGAGCCCATGCATTTTCGGCAAGAATACCACAAAAATGATGTTGTTTCTTTCTTAGTGTATTGTGTTGAGGGGTTTATGATGTATGTCTTACTGCTTATGATTACTTGATCACTTGGTTGAGTGTACTGTTTTTATACTGTGAAGTTATTATCTTTCCCTTTTTAGTTGATAAGTATCTTGTTGGAGCTACTGGAGACTCTGTAAATCCAGTTTCTTCTCAAACTGTTGCTCTCTGATTTTAGCATCTATCAAGTAGATCTTCTGCAGTATTTGTGATATTTGCCTGATGTTGATTGTTTACCACTTTGCTTCCTATGTGAATTTACTTACTGTGTTCTATTGTGAAAAAGAGTTGTCTCTTTTCCTCCATTTACTTATCAGATTGTTTATATCAGTATAGATTCAGTAATATTTTACTCTTTGTTTTTTTATCTAGTACTATTATTTATTTTGTTGCTGAATTTGTTGCAGCATTGGCCATTATGGGCTCCTTCAGGTTGGCTCCTTCAGGTTGGCTCTTGTGTTCTTTCAAGAAACCTCCATCTGCTTTTGAAGTTTTCTTTATTTTCTGACACCATGTCAGTATGTGGAAATTACCATGGTTCTAAGAGTCAGAATTATTACAAAATATACTGTATATCTAAGAGAAGTGTCACTCCATCCTTAGCCTTGCTACCCTGTTCCCATGCCCTTTCCCACTTCTTCCTATCCCTTTCTCACCTGCCCCTGGTAGGGAAGCTATCTCTTTAGTTTTTGGTTTATCCTTCCTGTGTTTCTTTTACTTTGCTTTTCCAGTAGAAATATTATTTTCTTATATCCCCCTTCATTCTTACATGAACATAGCATACTATAGGTATTGTTTTGCTTTTTTCAGACTTTGTATTTTTCAGTTAACCCTGTGTCCTATAAATCACTTCATATTATACAGATTTTCCTCATTCTTCATTTCCCCCCACAGTTGCGTAACTTGGATGTACCATAGTTTATTCAGTCACTGTCCTATGTACCAATTTCCTACCATAGGAAGGTGAGTGAATAAAGTATGGCACATCTGGGTTTCCAATATTTTACAGTTACAAAGAATGCTGCAATGTGTATGTATTTTTGTATATTTGGAAGTATATTCCCAGGGTGGATTCCTTGAAGTGGAATTGCTGGGGCCAAAGGTAAGTGTATATGTATTTTTGTTAGGCATTACCAAAACTCCCTGCTGAATGGTTGTACCAATTTGTATTCCCATCAGCAATATATGTAAGTGCCTGTTTCTCTTACATCCTCACTAATGGAATGTTTTGTCATATTTTAAAATTTTTGTGAGTCTAAAAGATGAGAAATGGTATTTCAGTGTTGTTTCAGCTGGCATTTCTCTAATTTTGAGTGAATTTGAGCAATTGTTATATATCTGAGGGTCCTTTTAATATCTTTTTCTTCTGTGTAAATTGACTGTCTTTTTTCCTTTATTTGATTTTTGTTCCTTTTTCCCTTTAAGAGTTCTTTATTCACCTTTTACGGTATATATTGTGAATATTTCATCTTAGTTTTTTATTTGTCTTTTGCCTTACATGTACTGTGGGTTGTCCAATTAAAAATTTTTATGTAGTCAATATTTTCTTTTATTGTTTCTGGATTCTCCTTTCCCTATACCAACTTTAAGCAGAATTCATCCATTTTTTTTCTAGTATTTTTTTTCTGGTTTCATTTTTTATATCTAAATTCCTAATCCATTTGGAGTTTATTCTGGAGTATGGTGTGAGATAGAGATTGAATTTTATATTTTCCAAATGGATACCTAGTTTTCCTGGCACCATTTATTGAAAAGTCCATCTGTACTTTAGTGATTTGAGATGCCACCTTTGTTATTTACTGAATTTCTGGGTATATTTGGGTCTAATTCTAGACTTTTAAAATTCCACTGATCTATTTATGTGCTGGTACCACATTGCTTTAATTACAGGTGTTTTTGGTGTTTTAGTGTTTGATAAAGGTGGTCTCCTTGTGGTTTTTCTTTTTCAGTGTTTTCCTACCAATTTTTGCATGTTTGATTTTCCATATCAACCTGCCAAACTTTACAGAATAGCTTGTTAGTATTTTCATTGTATTGCATTTAATTTATAAAGTAAGGGAGAAATGGCATCTTTATAATGTTGTCATCCTATCTAAGAATGTTGTCATTCTATCTAGGGAGATACCTTCCATTTCCTCAAGTCTTCTTCAGTGTCTTTCAGTGGTGTTTAAGTTTTCCTTGTATAGTTTTTATACACTGTTTAGTTTATTCCTAAGTATTTAATCTTTCTGTTGCCATTATAAATGGGATTTTCTCTGACATTATTTTCCCTGATTTTTGTTGTTGTATAGGAAAGCTATTTTTTGTATGTTAATTTATTATCTTGCTACTTCACTGAATTCTGTTTTTGAGTTAATTTTATCATTGATTCTTCAGGGGTTTTTAGGCATACCATTATATCATCTGCAAATAGAGTTAGTTTTACTTTCTCCTTACCTGTTATTCCTCTAATTGATTTCTCTTAACTAGTTGATTTGCCTAATACCTCTAGTATGATGTTGAATAGTCGTAGAAATGGCTGGGCATGGTGGCTCACGCCTGTAATCCCAGCACTTTGGGAGGCTGAGGCGGGCGGATCACCTGACGTCAGGAGATCGAGACCAGCCTGGCCAACATGGTGAAACCCTGTCACTATTAAAAATATAAAAAAAATTAGCCGGGCATGATGGCGGGCGCCTGTAGTTTCAGCTACTCAGTGGGGATGAGGCAGGAGAATCGCTTAAAATCAGGAGGCGGAGCTTGCAGTGAGTCAAGATTGCACCACTGCACTCCAGCCTGGGCAACAGAGTGAGACGCTGTCTAAAAAAAAAAGATAGTAGTAGAAATGTTGGGCATCTTTGCCTTTTTCCTGATCTTAGTGGAAATGCCTCTGTTATTTCTTTATTAAATAAGATAATGGTTGTTGAACTAAAATGTATATGTTTTATATGTTGAGAAATTACTTTCTGATTCTTGTTTCCTTGAGTGATGGATTTTGAATGGGTGTTGAATTTTGTCAAATACACTACATCTCAGTGTGTATGGAGAAAATTGTATGTTTCCCTCCACCTTAGATTTATGAATATGGCATACACTAATAGATTTCCTAATTAAACCAATCCTGTACCTGTAGGATAAATCCCATTTGGTCATGTTATATTATTTTCTTAATGTATTACATTCTGTTAGCAATCAGCAAAATCGTTCCCTCCAGTGTATTTCAAGAGTAAAAATTTGTTTCTTTGCATTATTGTAGGTAAAATGGTGTCTGGTACTTATTTGTTTGTGTATTTGTCTCTGTGATTAGATTCAGAGTGCTTTTAGAACCAGAACTAGAGTTTACTTTTCATTACCCTTAGTACCTAGCAGAGTTCTTCATATGTAGTTGGTATTATGTAAATTTTACTGAATAAAAATTGAAGGAGATTAGCCAGTATGGGCCAAAACAAACAAACAAACAAAAAAAAACAGAAGGAGAAATAGCACATTAAATTTTCTTGAATGAAATTTGAGTATCGTGTTTTACTTATGCAGTGAATAGTCACATCAATCCTAAAGAGCACTAGCCATGAAGGTGGGGGAGATCTGAGTTCTGGTCTGGAACTTTGTTTTATGTAGATCACAGAAACTAACATTTTGACATCAGACATCTTTGGATCACTGTCAAATCAAGTTTTTCATCTGTCAAATCAAGTTGGTACTCTGATCTTTTACATTTTGTTTCATATCTAAATGATCTTATGAAATTATTTTTACTTATTGCACTGCGCATTTTTATATTTTGCCAAATAATTTTTCTGAATTTTATTTGTCTTTAGAATGATTTGCCTGTTGTAAGGAATAGATATACATATGATTGTAGATAGTTTTGAAAAGCAAATTCTGAATAGAAATAAATTAGTTATATTGTGGAATATTTGTACTATTCTATCAGTGAGATGATACAGCTGTTTTAACAAAATTATTTAATGTGTGCATAAAACATTTTACTTTTAGGTATATCTGACTGCAGCAATGACACTACAACTCTTGGTGTATCTAAACCAGCTATAAAAGTAGTTAAGTTTTATTCTGAGGTGATTGGGTGGTCAGTGATATTTATGTTGCTTTTAAAAGTCAGGCCATCTCAAAGTTTTAGATGGTTCACATTGACTTAGCTGGTTTAAACATAAGCCATTTAAAATGAACTTTTTTATACAGGTAGTCTCAGGAAAAGGATGAAAGGAAAAATAGCTTTGTAATGGCAAGTAAGGTGCCATTTGCTTTTGGGTATCTGAAATTCTAGAGTGTAGCTTATTTGTCACATAAAAATGAACATAAAAGCTATGAGTCAAACTGTAGGGTTTTTTTTTTCTTTTGAGATGGAGCTTTGTTCTTGTTGCCCAGGCTGGAGTGCAATGGCCCGATCTCAGCTCACTGCAGTATTCACCTCACAGGTTCAAGGGATTCTCCTGCCTCAGCCTCCCAAGTAGCTGGAATTACAGGCATGCGCCACCCCTCCCGGCTAATTTTTTGTATTTACTAGAGTCAGGGTTTCACCAAGTTAGTCAGGCTGGTCTCAAACTCCTGACCTCAGGTGATCCACCCACCTCGGCCTCCCAAAGTGCTGGGATTACAGGCATGCACCACCATGCCCAGCCAGTTTTTTATTTAAATATGAACTGTGACAATGGCTGGCAGTTCCTGTTGAAGTGAAAGTAGTAGCTCACATTTAAGCTAATCTACTCCCATAAGTTATGTCTAGTTTGGTACACATCAGAATTCAGGTATCGAGCTTTTAAACAGCTGCTGGGTTCTGAACTTTTCTTCAGTCTTGCTGAATCTAAATCTGCAGTGATAGACACTAGACCATGTGTATTTTTTTCTGGTATTTACAGGTGTTCTGTTACATAATGCAAGCTAAGAACCACTGTTAATTAGAATAAGGAGAAAGAGGGTAAGCAGTTTTTTGTTTGTTTGTTTGTTCATTTGTTTGTCTTTTGAGACAGAGTCTCACTCTGTCACCCAGGTTGAAATGCAGTGGCATGATCTCGGCTCACTGCAACATCTGCCTCCTGGGTTCAAGCGATTCTTCTGCCTCAGCCTCCCAAGTAGCTGGGACTACGGGTGCATGCCACCATGCCCAACTGATTTTTGTATTTTTAGTTGACGGGGTTTCACCATATTGGTCAGGCTGGTCTTGAACTCCTGACCTCATGATTTGCCTGCCTCAGCCTCCCAAGGTGCTGGGATTATAGGCGTGAGCCATGGTGCCCGGCCTAAGCAGTTAATTCGTATATTGAATTGAAGCCAATAGATGTTCTTCAAATGCCTAACACTAGTAATGCATCCTTTATTTATAGTGCTTAAAGATTTACAGAGTAGCACTTTCATATTGTCTCTAGATGTTTAGAATTCAGTATAATTCATTTAGGTAAGTAAAACAACTATTATTTTCCCCATTTTTCAGTTGAACAAATTTAACCTTCAGAGATATGGTGACTGCTGATTTAGAGGAATTGGTAAGGCTGGAGCACAACATGGGATTTTCTGACTCCAGTTGCACTGTTTCTGTACCAGTTTGCCACCTGTTTATGTGACATGGTGCTGGGCATAGTGTTTCTTCAACTAAACCAAGATACTGCGATTCAGTGTAATAAGTTTTAATGTAGGATTTAGAACTGGATTATTTATGTTCCAAAAATCAAAGATGAATTCTGGTTGGCACAATATGTATTCCTTGTGGAGGATTCAGGATTCTTTGTGATTTAAAGTAGCTTGAGTGTTTAACATTTGACAAAGCAGTGTTGTACTTACAGGTAGTCCTGAGAAGCTAGAGAATTATGTATACTGTACATATCTTAGTTCATGGGTTTGATTGTGTGCTGTAGGAAAGATTGACAGCTTAGCCAGCAATGGGGTTCATAAAAATAAATGAAAGTATTCCGTTTGTGGTTTACCGTTGTGAGTTTTGTCCTTGTAGTATCACTCTGATAGATGCTTAAAATAGAAATTTCCTGCTCAGTAGGGAGTTAAGCCTGGATGACAGTGATCTGAAGGAAACTACTGCCAAGCAATTGATTGTTCAAATTTGTCTGGAAATTAACATTAAAATCCATGTTATGCATTCCTTGTGTTTTTAACTATACCCAAATGTGCAGTATCCACAAGGAACATTCTTATTAAATTAAAGAAAAGAACAGGTACGTGAGTATAAGCCGGATTTATCCTCCAATTTAAAAGCATTATATGAGTTTACAGTTAACAAAAGTACAGTTTAGGAATATTTTATTACTTTAAAATTCCCCACTCATTAGTATTCTACTAATTTAAAACTGCATTTTAAAAACTTATGGGTTAGATTTGTTTACAAGAAGAGCAGTAGCGTAATAGGCAACATTCATTGAAGGCCTATTAAGTGACAGGCATTGTACTAGGTTTTACATATATCATCTCATTTAATGCTACAATAACCCTGTTGACGTTTTCTCCCATTTTATAGATTAGGCAACTAAGACTTGGGAAGGTCAACATAGCTCTTAAGGAGCAGAGCTATGATTTGAGCCTAAATGAAAGAAAAAATGAGTAAATTGAGGAAACTGTACAGAAAAAAAATATTTAAAAGTGGAAGCAAGAAATTGGGGAAACAAGCAAATTAGGTATATTTTTATAACAGTGACAATGAAAAAAAGCAAAGAAGTTGCATTAGGTATTTATTAGTTTATCCTGAGATTATAGTCTCAATTCTTTTCTGTCTGCCCTTCAATACGGTAACAGTAGAGCATATGCCTGTTTCTATTATTCAAGGAAAATATACAGATATTTGAACTTTTCTTTTGTGTAACTCAGACATCTAAAAAGTTAATTGAATACAGACCCTGCATCCAAGGTCGTATTGTTAAATAGAGGAAATTTTAAAATAAATGAAATAAAATGCATAATAATAATTTTTTAGAGTAGTACAAATCAAGCATTTTGGCAGTTCAGAGGAGTAGCAGCCAGGAATATCAGTGAAGGTGCCATTTAGTCTGAGTCTTATAGCGTGGGTAGAATTTGAACTTGAGCAAAGTGGCACAGACGAAGAATATTGAGAAATATGTGTGGAGAAGTGTAAGTTTGATTTCGTAGAGTATCTGAAGAAGCATGATTGGTAGAAAGAAAACAGCTCAGACCACAGGAAGGATTCTGAGTGTCAAGCTTAGGAGTCAGCTTTTATATTTTAGACATATTGGGGAGGGAGACAAGCCATGTTAAAGATATACATAAGTTATTTTATAATGTAATGTAAACTAGTTTACTGCTGTAAAGCATGGTAAGGGGCTAGAGCGATGCAGAGTGCTAATGGACATAGATTGGTCAAGGATAGCCCTTCTGAGGAGTTGATGTTTCAGCAGAAACCTAAATGAGATGAGGGAAAGAATCATGTGAAAATCCAGGAGTTAGAGCTTTCCAGACAGAGCAAAGAGCAAGAGCAGAAATACTAATAAGATTGTGTGTTTGAGAAATAGTCGATCGGGCTCTGTGGGTAGAACCATGTGTCAGGAAAGATGGAAAGGAATGTGGTTCAAGAGGTAGCTAGCAGTTAGGATGGCTTTCCCAAGAGTCAATGAATTTCTGTATACTCATCTGTGTTCAGTTATTATCTAGATTTCACTATATTTGCTTTATTCATTTATAATAACAGTTTTGAGAATCACCTTCCTACTGAGGCCATGAGATTGCCAAGATAGATAGAATAAAGAAAGAAGGCTACAGACAGTAACATAATCATATTTCAAATCTGTCTTGATTGTGGTCTGTCTGAGAAAAGTGTACTTAAGGTACCTGTGGTGACAAAGTTACAAAGAATAGCTGTGCTGGCAAATACTAGTGTTGTTGGAACTACTTCAACATTTGTTCTGTTAGTTTTGAGCTGAAATCAATGTACTATAATTTTACATTTGATTTTCACAACAGCTGTATTATATATAGGTGAGGTTAAAAGCCTCATTTTACAAATGAGGAAATACAGTTACAGAAGTAAAATGAGATACAAAGGATAAAAAGAGAGCTGGACGTGAAGTCCGTGTCTCTAATATGTTGGTTAGCTCTGCAATTTCACGAAGTAGGCTTATTCACCTAACACTTTTGAGCCATGTTGAATTACCACTTTGTAATAAAAACAACCATTTTTCAAAGGTCATATTTTTACTAATACAGAAGGAAATTCCAAAAACTATTTGAATTATGAGTTTAATAGAATTACTTTCTTTTTTTGTAGGCAAAAATCTGAGTAATTTCATCTGACACAGAAGGCATTTGTGCTTTTTGGTATTGGAACAAAATATGATCTCTCTTGAGATGCATAATTAGTCCACTAAGCACTGTAGCCTTCATTGTCTGAAGCCTTAATTAAAACAGAGTTGAATTAGCTTTAGGTCTTTCTTCTTTCACTTTCTTTACTTTCTTCACTGCTTTGCCTAGAATTGACTGAACTTAAGAATTGGATCCTTTGAATAGGAAGAAAATATAACTACTTGATAACAGAACAAAATACCTACTTAACATATGTAGTTAATGACCTGAGCATTGGAAATATTTCACAGTACTTTTTATTGCATTTTTAAATAACTTTTAAAAAATAGTAGATTTAAGAAATAGCTAGAAAAACTTTAATTATTGTACCACTTTGTTTTTGTTTGCTCAATGGTAAACTGGATTAAAGAGCCATGTTAAATGTGTTTTAGAAGATATGATGCCTATGTAGTTTCACAAATCTAAGGCTGAGGCAAGTTCTTTTAGATCCTTTCTAGAAAGTTTGTACATTGTTTCTAAGCATTTTGGAAATTACGTTTTACTACGAATAATATAATGAATATCAAGAAACTTATTTTTAGTATGCCTTTCTTTTGCATTATTAAGATAGTGTTTTAGTCTTTGGCTGACTTATTTTCCATATGGTATTAGCCTATAAATGCTGAATTGTCAAATGTAAAGCCGTTTATGTTAGTGTCCGAGTATATTTTCAGGATCTTAAAAACATAAGTAGCATGAGAAAAAAGTACATTAACTTGTAAATTTTAGCCCTACGTGGTGGGCTGCTACAGAAAGGGCTATAAACTAGGAATTGAATTGTCGGGAGGAGAGTTTCTGTGTACTCTCAGGGTAAAGATGAAGTTAGTGGATATTTGTCCACTATCCAAATTGGCCAGTGTGAAGAAAGGAGGGGGAAAGTATGGTATGAGAAGCAGCTAGAGATGCAGGTAGAGGTCAGACTGTAAGCAGTTTTACGAGCCATGTTATCGCGATTGTAGTGCTGAGAAAGTTTGCTCGAGTGCTATTTGGTCCACCAAAGGAATGAAGGGGGGTGGCTATTCTCCCCCAGTCAGTTGAAATGGCTTACATTTATGACATAAATGTCATAATTGAATTGTCATCAATGAAGTGAATAAATAATACATAATAATAATACATAAATAATAATATACTTTCTTTTGTGAAGTGTTCTGTTAAGTTTTGGCCGTTTTTCATTTGTGTTTTCTTACTGTTGGATTGCGAGAGTTATTTATGTATCTTTACTATCAGTCATTTGTCACATAGATATTGTAACTGATTTTCTCCTAGTCTGTGGTTCACCTTTTCATTTTTTTGGTGGTATCTTTTGAAAAGAGGTTTTTAATTTTAATGAGGTCCAGATTATCCGTGTTTTCCTTTTCTTGTTTTTGCTATTTGTGTCTAAGAAATTTTGCTTACCCCAAGGTCATGACTCAGTACCATTTCTCCCCGAGTTAACCACTCTTCTGCCTGTATCATCAACACTTACTGGTTTTCTTTTTGAATTGGATCATATAGTATGTATCTTTGGTTCTGGTTTCATTTGCTGAGCATTATGTCGGTGAAGTTTTTTCCATGTTTTTTTGTAGCAGTAGTTTGTTGTGTTTTATTGCTGTGTGATAGTTCATTGTATGACTCTACCAGTTTGTTTGGCAGACATTTGGATTGTTTCCAGGTTTTGGCCATTATAGGTAAAGCTGCTATGAATATTCTTATACTTGCCTTTTAATGGACATGTGTATTTATATTTCTTGAGTATATTTCCTAGGAGTGGAATTGCTGGATTATAGGATAGGTGTATGTTTAATAGTACTGCCAAGTAGTTTTCCAAAGTGATTTTTACCTACTTTTACTTTTACCAGCAATGTATGAGTCTAGTTGCTCTATACATATTGGCTACTACTTGGTTTTGTCAATCTTTATAGTTTTGGCCATTCTAATGGGCGTATATTGGTATCTTACTTGTGGTTTTAATCTGCATGACGAGTTGAGCTGAATGACTTTGTAGCTCCTTCCCAATACTAAGGTTTCCTGCGTGTTTTAAAAAGTGCAGCCAGGCACAGTAGCTGATGCTTGTAATCCCAGCACTTTGGGAGGCTAAGGCAGGCGGATCACCTGAGGTCGAGAGTTAAGACCAGCCTGACCAATATGGTGAAATTCTGTGTCTGCTAAAAATACAAAAATTAGCCGGGCTGTGGTAGCGTGTGCATGTAAATCCAGCTACTCAGGAGGCTGAGGCAGGAGAATCGTTTGAACTTGGGAGGCAGAGATTGCATCACTGCACTCCAGCCTGGGCAACAGAGGGAGACCCTGTCTCCAAAAACAAAAAAAGGAAAAGGTTGTAGCTCAAGGTGCAGCATGTAAACACAGGTCCTTAAACAATAGTAGGTGTTATGGGTTTTTGTATAAATACAACAGATATTTGTACAGCTAATTTTGCTGTATGAACCTTCCTCTCTTGTCTAAAGCATGCTGATAGCACTGGTTCTTACCTGGCTAAGGTAAGAACATTACATTCACCTGATGAGATTTTAAAACTAATTTAAAAGCATATTGGCCATTCATATAGGTCCTGGCTTGTAGATGTGTATTCATAGCAGCTTTACTTTTATAATAAGACCCCAAAACTAGAAAAAGTCCATCACTGGGTTAATGAATAAACAAATTGTGGTATATACACTACAATGAAATATTCCTCAGCAATACAAAAGGAATGAACTACTGATGCATGTAACAACTCTTGATTAATTTCAAAAGATCATTAAAATCATAATCTCTGTGGAGAGGCAAAAAGCTCCCCTGGTAGTTGTAAGATGGAGAGAGTTGTTAATCATTGGCATGTACAAATGAAATATTCTATTGCTTCTTAAGAGGCCTTGCTGTACCCCTTAAGAATGAAGCACCAACTATAAAATCTTTTTTTTTTTTTTGAGGCGGAGTTTCACTCTTGTTACCCAGGCTGGAGTGCAATGGCGCGATCTCAGCTCACCGCAACCTCCGCCTCCTGGGTTCAGGCAATTCTCCTGCCTCAGCCTCCTGAGTAGCTGGGATTACAGGCACGCACCACCATGCCCAGCTAATTTTCTGTATTTTTAGTAGAGACGGGGTTCCACCATGTTGACCAGGATGGTCTCGATCTCTTGACCTCGTGATCCACCCGCCTCGGCCTCCCAAAGTGCTGGGATTACAGGCTTGAGCCACCGCACCCGGCCTATAAAATCTTTATTAGACATGTGTCATGTTAATTTATCACCAAATTTGACCCACTGAAAGGATTCAAGAAGCTAGTTCCCACCGTTCGCTTTTTTGGTTGTTCAGTATACTAACTCTCCAGGTAAGTTCTGTGTTCATATTTTTAATTTTGCGTTACTCTTCATGTTACAAGGCTAATTCTGCTTTTAAAGTACATTCTACATATGACTCAAGAAAATCTCCTATTATAAATGTACTTTTTCTGTTAGCAAAAGCAGTAGTTATTACATAAGAGTATTTGCTCAGCCTTGATTTTCTCCTTTAATATGATTGTGGATTTACAATGTACTTGAACTTAACAAGGAACAACACCAAAAAAGGCACATGATTTGATTGTTGCTTTATAAAATAAAAAAATGAATGTGTTCAGCTTTTTGTTTATGAATATAATAGTGAATCCAGCCTCCTTTTGGTATGTAGGTTTGGTTCATGAAGATGCTTTTAGATCATCTCCAAACAAGTAACATCATAATTGGAATGTGGCATTCATATATATTGGATTTTTAAAGATTGTTTCCAAAGATTCAACTGTATATAGTGGGTACCTAATACTTATTTTCTAACTTGGAAGTAATTCAGTGGTGGCTAAAGCTGGACTTGTACTGCTGGCAAAAGCTGATAGGTAAATTTTCAAGAATTTGTAAGCCAACTGTTAAGCATAGCCATTATTTTAAAAATTCTATAAACTTATGATTAAATACATATATTAAAAATAAAAGTAATACATCCTGAAAATTTACTAGTTCCCAAATAATATTACTATCTTTTACTGTCATCTATGCTCTTAAGATTGTTTCTGTGGTGTATCCATGGTAGAAATACTATATGACAGTGTGCTGCTGCATATCTTGTGCTACTGCATATCTCTTTCTACTCTATGACGCTGTGCTGTTGCATATCTCTTTCTACTATATGATGCGTCTGCTACTGCGTCTTTGATGGTGTGCTGCTGCATCTCTTTCTACTATACAAGATGTGCTACGGCGTATCTCTTTCTACTATATGATGGTGTGCTGCTGTATATCTCTTTCTACTATATGGCGCTGTGCTATTGCATATCTCTTTCTACTCTATGATGGTGTACTGCTGCATATCTCTTTCTACTGTATGATAGTGTGCTATTGCATATCTTCTGCCTCTGGATTCAGTGAGGCCATGTTGGATGCTTGAAATTGGCCACAGTGGGAGTATTGGCACCATGAAAATGGACAAACGCTACACGCTAAGGTTGAGGCTTTCTTTCTAGTTTGGAAAACTGGTTGTTAAACATTTACCAGCATACCACTGGAGACATCATTCTTTATTCAATGAATTCCTACTGTGTGCTGGCTACCCTTCACAAATGCTTTAAATAAATCTTTATTTAATTTACTCGAGTATTATCGGAGATGTGTTTCTTAATTGTATAGATGAGAAAAATAAGATTAAGTAACAAAGATCACAAAGCAGCTGTTATATTGTATAGCTGGGATTGTAACCCAAGTCTCTCATATTTCAAAGCACTTCTCATTATACTGTGTGGTCTCTCTGAGGCTTTGGAATACATTTTATAGGAGAGATCATTTGAGTTAAGGGCAGGATCTTATTAGATATTGAAGTTGGAAGAATATTTAAAGCATTTTGAAGAATTTCAAATGTTCACAGATATCAAAGTATATTTTGTGTTCCAAAAATGGTAAGTAGTAGATTCAGTAGTAGAGAATATCTAGAAGAGTAAAGTTAAAAGAAGTAAAGCCCAAAAAGCTGACTGGACTTTGTTGTGAAGGACCTTAAACAGCATGAACCTGAGAACAAAAGCAATTCTGTTTTTATTCCTAAAGGACATAATTATTTCTGAAAGCCTTTTGTGTAATTATTTTGGTTGTCTAGTTTGAATTTAAATTCAATTTCAATTTAAAGTATGAGTGAGGTATCATGGATGTTTTTTGTCCAGGGATATAACATGGAGCTTTTGGTTTGGGCCCTTATTCTGCCTATTTGTGTGTTGGCTGTTAATTTTCAGTACTGTAATTAATGGTTAGTAACGGATGTTCCCCAAAATGGGGTCATTCTTTGTAGGGAAGAAAATGAATGGATAATAGTTGCAGTGTTTGCATATCTTTGCCAAATGAGTATTCTTATTACCTACCTTATGGCATAAAGTGGTATCAGTTTATCATTGTATATCTCATTTTTAGAACATCTGTGTTTTATTTAAAGTCATAATGACAGAACAATACATAGTTCCATTGCTATAATTTTCTCTGCTGTTTCTGCATCATGAACCATTTACTCCCCTTACCCCAGAATCTATTTTGCAGTATCTTCTGCCTTTTGTTGTTGTTGTTGTTCTTGTTGTTGTTTTGAGATGAGGTCATGCTTTGTCAGCCAGGCTGGAGTGCAGTGGCACGATCATGGCTTATAGCAACCTTGACCTCCCTGGCTTAAGCAATCCTTCCACCTCAGCCTCTGTAGTAGGTGGGACCACAGGCACATGCCACCAAGCCAGGCTAATTTTTTAAACATTAAAAAAAACCAAAAACAAAAGACAAAACCAGACAGGGTCTCCCTGTGTTGCCCAGTCCTGGGCTCAAGCCGTTCTCCCACTTGGTCTCCCAAAGTGCTGGGATTATAGGCGTGAGCTGCCACGCCTGGCCTTCTCTAGCTTTTAATGTTCCATGGGATTCTTCTCTTGAGTTCTTTTGCCATTCTTAACAGTTAATGCATCCACATCCCTACAGTGATAATTTCCAGGTTTATGTCTTCAGCCTGGAGCTGTAGGCTTGCATTTTGAAATTCCCAATGAACTGGTGGACTTGGATACTCCACAAACATTCTCAAAGTCAGAATATCTACAGCTAGACTCAGTCTCTGACCTTTCCAAGCCAAATAAACCTCTTGCTTTACTTACTTTGGTGAGTGACATGTTTATCTTTCCAGTGGACCAAGCCATAAATTGGGGGATGGTGAGAAGAGGTAGGTCATTCTAGATTCCTTCTCCTTTTTAATCTCTCACAATCTAGTGACTTTGTAAGTCATTTCTGCCTCCTTAATATCTCTTGAATCCACCTGTTTTCATTCCCACAATTTTAATTTCAGTTGTTATGATTTATTGCCTAGATTATAAAATAGTCTTTCAGATAGCTTTTCTGTCATCAGTCTGTGCTGCTTTTCTTCAGTCTAGCCTCCCACTAGGCTGTTTAAAATATATTCAGCCCTTTCTATCCATGAGTTTCTAATCCATGGAGTCAGCCAACCTTGGATTGAAAATATTTGAGGATGAAAAACAATAAAAAAATAATATAAAAAATAATACAGTGTAACATTTATGTAGCATTTACATTGTATTTTTTTTCCCATTTATTTATTTTATTGCATTTTAGGTTTTGGGGGTACATGTGAAGAACATGCAAAATTGTTGCATAGGAACACACGTGGCAGTGTGATTTGCTGCCTTCCTCCCCATCACCTACATCTGGCATTTCTCCCCTTGCTATCTCTCCCCAGCTTCCCACCCCCCACCGTCCCTCCCCTATTTCCCCCCAACTGACCGCAGTGTGTAGTGCTCCCCTCCCTGTGTCCATGTGTTCTCATTGTTCAACACCCGCCTATGAGTGAGAACATGCGGTGTTTGATCTTCTGCTCTTCTGTCAGTTTGCTGAGAATGATGGTTTCCAGGTTCATCCATGTCCCTACAAAGGACCCAAACTCATCGTTTTTGATGGCTGCATAATATTCCATGGTGTATATGTGCCACATTTTCCCTATCCAGTCTATCGTCGATGGGCATTTGGGTTGGTTCCAGGTCTTTGCTATTGTAAACAGTGCTGCAATGAACATTCGTGTGCACGTGTCCTTATAAGGGCCCTGAGCATCTGTAGAATTTGGTATCCATGGGAGTGGGGGTGGGGACTAGGGGGTCCTGGAACCAGTCCCCCATGAATACCAAGGGATGACTGGAAATTGATCAGATCCTCCTTAGTTTCTTATCCCTTTCAGTTTTTTGTTTGTTTTTATACTTCTCTCCTCTGCATTTTTCCTCTCCTCCTCTTTTTCTGCCTTTTCATTTATTATTTGATAATTTGAATATTTTTATGTTATTTGAATATTTTAAATTTGAATTCCATTTTTACTTTTCTGATTACTTTTTAGCTGTACTTTGCATTATACTTTTAGTGGTTGCCATAAGGATTACGGTATATATCCTAAAATTTCGTAGTCTACTTACAAGTGATGATACACTGCTTCACTTGAAATATAGAAATCTTACAACCTTTTAGGTCCAGATTTCCTTTACCTTTCCCCCTTTCTTTGATAATAATTGTTATATATATTACATCTTGATATATATTAAGCCCCAGAAGATAATCATATAAAATTTGCTTGTAGCAGTTATGTGAATTATATAGAAATTGAGAGGAAAAGGCAAAAGGAAAAAAATAGGATTTTTTTTCTTATATTTACCGGGTTATTTACCATTTCACTTCCTCCTCCTCCCTTTCTGAAAATCCATGTTTCTCTCTGATTTCATTTCCCTTCAGCCTGAAGAACTTCCTTTAGTATTTCTTGTAATGCAAGTCAAGTGATAAGTTCTTTTGGTGTTGTCCAAAAATACGTATTTCTCCTTTATTTGATACAGAATTCTGGGTGGACTGTTTTCTTTCTTTTCTTTCCCTTTTCCTTCCTTCCTCCCTCCCTCCGTCCATCCCTCCCTCCCTTTCTTTCTCTCTCTCTTTCTTTTTCTTTTCTTGGTTTTACTCCATCACCCAGGCTAGACTGCGGTGACATGATCATAGCTCACTGCAGCCTCGACCTCCCTAGGCTCAGGTGATCCTCCCACCTTAGTATCCAACATCCCAAATAGCTGAGACGACAGGCGTGTATCACCATTCCTAATGTTTTTTGTATTTTTCATAGAGATGGGGTTTTGTCATATTGCCCAGGCTGGTCTCGAACTCCTGAGTTCAAGCGATCCACCCATCTCAGCCTGCAAAAGTGCTGGGATTATAGATATGAGCCACCACTCCTAGTCAATTTCCTTCCTTCATTACTTTAAAAATGTTTCAGCTCGGTGCAGTGGTTCATGACGTAATCTCAACACTTTGGAAGGCTGAGGTGGAGGAATCATTTGCGTCCAGGAGTGAGACCAGCCTGGGCAACATAATGACACCCTTTGCCCTACAAAAAAATTAAAAACAAAAATAGACGGGCATGTGGCGTGCTGAAGGTGAGAGGATTGCCTGAGCCTGAGAGGTCAAGGCTGCAGCAAGTCACAATCACCCTATTGCCGTTCTAGCCAAGGGCAACAGACTGAGACCCTGTCTCAAAAAATAAGTAAACCAAGATAAAGTAAGGTAAAGGTAGAGGTAAAAGAGTTAAGTAAAAGTAAGATAAAAAGGTTTCTGTTTCTTCTGGCTTTTGTAAATATAGTGAGAAGTCAGCCATTAATTGGATTATTGTTCCCTGGTGGTCATACTTGTTTTTCTCTTGCTGTTTTCAAGGTTAGCTTGAAATCCTTTATTTTTGCTTTAAATAGTTTGATTTTGAGGTTAGCTCTTTATTTTTGGTTTTAAATAGTTTGATTTTGATGTGCCTTGGCATGGAATTCTTTGTGTTTTTTTCTGCATTGAGTTCATTGGGCATTTTGTGTCTGGACATTTTTGTCTTTCATCAAATTTGGAACTTTTTGGCCATTAGATCTCTGTTCCATTTCTCCTTTCTTTCTGGTATTTCATCTACACATATGTTGGATCATATAATATCTCATAGGCCAGCAAAGCTCTTTTTTCCCCCTCAGACTTCTTTTCTCTCTGTTCTTCAGCTTGGATAATTTATTTTGATTTAGTTTAGGTTCATTTACTCTTTCTTCTGTCATCTCCATCTGGAATTCTAACCAGTGACTTTTAAAATATTATACTTTTTAGTTCTATAATTTTCATTTGGCTCATTTTTAATGGTTATATTCCTGTACTGAGAATTTCAATTTTTTTGGTCAAGATTTTTATTCATTGAAAATATTTTACTTAAGACTAGTTATAGTAGCTTCTTTAAAATCCTTGTCTGCTAGTTCCAACATCTGGTTCATCTCAGAGTCTTTTAGACTGATTTTTCCCCCCTTGGGAATGTTTTGTTTTCTTGCTTCATTGCATATCAGTACTTTTGGATTGAATTTTGAACATTGTGCACATTGGGATGTGGAGATTCTGTCTAGATACTGTCCAGATTTTGTTGATTTTCTCCTTTGTTTTAGCAGGTAATTTTCTTGTCTGGACTTGCATTTCAAACTGTTTCTTGATGGCAGCTCTGCTCTCAATTGAGATATTTTGTCTATAGGTGAGCTCCTTTCGCCCAAGTGCATTAAGGGTTAGTCAGAGATGTGGGTAGGCACATTCTGGGATCTCCTTTCCAGATACTTCCTTTTCAAGATTTCCTATTCTTACCATTTTTTCTCAACTTAACTTTTTCCCAGCCAAAAAAGACTACAACTTTTCCCTCTGGGTGCCCTGGCCAAGGCTGGATGCACAGCATGGATAGCACTTAGCTCTAAGCTTTTGCCTAGGAGATGGAAAGTTACTTGCATAGCTCCCTGCTTCCGTCCTGCACGTGAACATGCCTTCCTCACCAAGAGTTTCTGTTTACTTTCTGGTACTTTTAGGGGATTTCTTTTTAAATTGTGTTCAAGTTTTGTAGTTGCATTCTGTACAGGTGTGGGGAGGTTCAGTAGGGTCTTTGTCATCAGTCTCAGAAGCAAGAACCTGTCTTCCTTTTACCTGTCCTCAGAAGCCCCCGTTATGGTTCTCCTTCTACCTTACATGCCATTCTTCGTGAGTTTTATTCTACTAGTTCCTCTTCATTTCCCTGTATCTCAGATTTTGAGATATCCCAGAGTGCAGTCTTTAGATTTCATTTTTTAAAAAATCTCTACAGACTTGCTAGGACAGGAGTCAGGTCAAATCCATGCTCGTTCATTTGCATACTGTCAGTGGCTGCTTTGGGACTACATCAGCAAAATTGACTAGTTGCAATAAATTAGTTGAACTGATGAATGTTTGAGTGAGCAATCACCATTCTAGCCAAGTTGCTTTACTTGCAGTTTCTAGAATATATGACTCTTTTCCACTCTGCTTCTTATTCCTGCTTTTGAGGATCTCTTGTTTACTATATCCCTAAACTGTTATTGTACACAATTTAGCTTAAATGTCACCTCTGTTAAGTTTTTCATCTTAATGCTCACCATATTGCTTCCCTCTTTGTCCTCACAACACTGATTATACTTTTTTTTTTTTTGAGATGGAGTCTGGCTCTGTTGCCATACTGGAGTGCAGTGGCATGATCTCGGCTCACTGTAGCCTCCGCTTCTAGGTTCAAGCGATTCTCCTGCCTCAGCCTCCTGAGTAGCTGGGACTACAGGCGCACCACCACCACACCCAGTTAATTTTTGTATTTTATAACTTTTTTATCTGCCAAAACACTTTGTTTCTGGAAGGCTAAAAACTGATTTATATTTCTGTTTTATCCCAGGCACATTGCCCACAAAATAGTAGGCATATAGTAAATTCCTGTCGAATCACCAGCTGTTTTTAGAAGGAATGAAGTAAGAACATGATAGCATAATTGGAAAAGGTAGTGATTATTTAGATAGCTGGATCTTAGTCTTCTTAATTAAAGTATAAATACTAATGTGTGTACATCTCTTATTTGCGAGAAACAGGAACTTCAGTAGCCACAAGTAATCTAGATGTAGTGTGAGAATGCAGTGGCAGGAAGGAAAATAGGAATTTCAAAGATGCCAAGACCATTCAATGGAGAAAGGATCATCTCTTCAACAAATCATGCTGGAAAAACTGGAATGATGTTGGACTCTTACCTTACACCATTTACAAAAATTAACTCGGAATGAATCAAAGACCTAAATGTAGACCTAAAATTCTTAGGAAATTCTTAGGAAAAAACAGAGGAAAAGTTTTCTGACATCTGATTTGGCAAGGATTTCCTGGTTATGAAACCAAAGCACAAGCAACAAAAGTAAAAATAGACAATTGGACTACAAAATGAAAAGCTTCTGTGCATCAAAGGACACAACAGAGTGAAAAGGCCACCTATAGAATAGGAGAAAATATTTGTGAGTTACGTATTTGATAAGTTAATATCCAGAATATATAAAGGACTTGTATAACTCAACAGCAACAAAAATTCCCCAAACAACCCAATTTTAAAATGGGCAAAGAACTTGAATAAATAGTTCTACAAAGATGATACACATGTAGCCAACAAGCATATGAAAAGACAATCAATGTCATTAACCATTAGGGTAATAATGCAAATCAAAACTACAGTGAGATATCACTGCACACTTATTAGGATGGCAGCTATTTAAAAACCAGTAAATAACAAGTATTGGTGAGATGCAGAGATTGGAACGCTTGTACACTGATGGTGGGAATATAAAATGATGCAGCTGCTATGGAAAACAGTATGGTGGTTTCTCAAAAAACTAAAAATAGCTCTTTTTTTCCCAAGATGGCAGATTGGAGGCATTGTTAGCATGCTTCTCCCACTTGGAAAGACGAAATAGTGTGTAGAGATTCACACTGTGAACTTTTTTCCAAGAGGCAGCATAGGAACTTAACGGAAAAACGGAAACTACAGACCCTTTGAAAGAAGCAGCAGGCAGTAGCCTACACCATGAATCTGACAGAAAACAGTGTCCGCAGAGCTTGGGAAGGGGAGAGAGCCGCAGTGACACTCTCCCACTGGGGAACCCAGGAATCCAGACCACAGCAGGAGGACTTAACCCTATCCAGCACTGGAGCTGATTTAGTGAGCAGTGGGGAATATATGAGAAGGAGCAGCGTCAGGATGGGCTTTGCATGCACTCCCAGACTCTAGGAGGGACGGAGGGAAGCCATTCCCTGTCTTACCTCTCAGGGGAGCTCACATCAGCTAACTCAGGCTGAGGTCACAGGTTGAACAAAGCTCCCAACTGAGATTTGTGATATAAACTTGAGTGAAGATGAACACCTTTGGCCAGAATTGAGATATGAGCAGTAAGTTTGCTGTAGCCACAGGCACAGAAGCTGGGCACCCCTGCTTCCATAGACCAGGAAGGGTGTTTCCTGAAAGCTGTGATTTCTGTCTTTGGGAATAGGTTGGTGCCCTGGGGGCAGTTTTGCCTTCTGAATGTAGGCTGCCTGGGACCTAGCTGGCTGCTGCTAGTAGAACACTATGGGTTGTGAGACCTGCCTTGCCAAATACATGGGAGCCGACTGGGACTTATTGCTGCCTGCAACCCCTCCTTCCCATGCAGATTCTTTTGTACAGCAAAAGCAAGTGTGCTTCTCCCTGGAATATTACCCCAGCCGCCAGGGAATTACCCCTTCGGGAACACCATGGCCCTGCCCATTATCTGAGGCAGCAGAGTATCTCCCTTGGGTAACATAAGGCAAACACAAATTCCACCACTGCCACTGTAGCTGGTGCAGTTGCAAGTGCTATCTCCTGGCTGGTGGACAACTGGCACAGCTTATTACAACATCTGCAGGTACGATAACACAGCATTCAGAAAAGGGAAAGCTATTGCACAACCTCAACTATTACCATTGCCTGCATCACACTGGCTAACCAGAAGGTCTTAAGTTTGTTCATGTACTCAGTACATTACTACTGCTGGCATTTGAGAAAGGCAGTACACTAAGGCTCTTTAAACCAAGGAAATCTCAGTCTGCATCACTTCCCTCCCACCTCCATCGAAGCTGCTCCTGGTACCTGCTGCTGGGAGACTAGAGGACAGGTCACATCACTGAATCCATTGCAGACATTCGCCAGCACCAGCCTGGAGTTTGGCAGCTTCACTGGGCAGCTAGACCCAGAGGAGCAGCAAGATTCACAGTATGGCCCTCAGGGGCTGCTACTCCTAGGGGAAGGGAGGGAGGGAGTAAACCACATTAAGGGAGTACCTCGTGGGACAAAGGAAATGACTATATAGGCCTTGAGTCCATGAATTTTCCACTTGTGGGAAGCTTCTTTGAGCAGAGGCACAGGTGCAGTGCTGGGCTTGGTAGGGAAAGTGCAGCTCTAATTCAACAGTCAGGCAGCCCTGGTGCTCCTGAAGGGCCTGGGAGAAGATTATTTCTCCCTCTTGCCCACCACTGCAAACACAGCTGCAGCTTCTTCCAGGGAGCTCATTGCAGGCGCCTCTTTAGACAACATTTCTAGAACATTTCAGGGTGACTACATCTGCACAGGGGGAGTGCCTTCCAGGTTCAGGCTTGCATGAGAGGTAGAGTCACAAACCCTTTGTATATGGAACATCAGCATTCCTGCAGATGAAAAGAAGTGCCTGCATCTGATCTGAATAGCTGGAACACTGGGTCAAGGGTGTGATTGAAAGGTGGATTGCTTTCCTACTGGCTTGGAAGAAGAGCTGTGTTAGCCCCCCTCCTCCCCAAAAAGACATCAGTGCATTTCACTGAGATCTTCCCCAGCCACCTCTGTCAAGGCTGGGACCTCTGTTTACCATTGGAGTATTGCATTTACCCATCAGCCTTTGCTGTGGCCAGTTTTTACCTGTGGGCACCTCCTACTGGCATGAAGCCTGAACTGTTCAACCCAGTGAATAAAATACTGGGGAACAACATAAGCTTCATGAGACCTCTGCCATTCCAGCCCCACAGCAGACAGTGAACCTCCTCACACACTGTATAAGTTTGTTTTTGCATAACTATAAAAAAAAAAAAAAAAAAAAAAAAAACTGCCGGAGACTGGGTAATTTATAAAGAAAAGAGGCTTAATTGGCTCACATTTCCACAGGCTGTACAGGAAGCATGGCTGGGGATGCCTGAGGAAACTTAACGATCATGGTGTAAGGTGAAGGGGAAGCAGGTATGTCCTATATGGCTGGAGCAGAAAGAATACAGCAAAGGAGGAAGTGCTGTGATAAGTCACTATCATGAGAACAGCAAGGGGGAAATCTGCCCCCATGATCCAGTCACCTCCCACCAGATTCCTTTTCTAACATTGGAGATTACAGTTCAACATGAGATTTGGGCAGGGACACAAATCCAAACCATGTCACACACCCAGCACATTTCTCCTGCAACCAGCATCTGGCAAAGCCATCTCACAAAGATTCTGCATAACCAAGGAACTCATACAGAGTCCTCACCACTGAAAGCTCCCAGAGCTGAAGCTAAGTGACAATAAACCATAAACATTTAAGTCACATCCTCTAGGGGGAGAAAAGGACATTTTTTAATTAACCTACAACAATAAAAATAAATGCAAAAATAGTTCGAATAAATAGCCTGCTCACATGAGAAGGAATGAGAAAACTAAATCTGGCAATATGAAAAAATGGAGAGTCACTCCCAAGATATCATACTACTTCTCCAGCAGTGGATCCAAATTAAGATGAGCTCTTTGAAATACCAGATAAAAAATGCAAAAGGTTGATTATGAAGTTATTCAAGGAAAAAAAAAAAAAAAAAAAAACAGAAAGGTGAAAACCAACAAAAAAATTGAAAAAACAATTCAGGATATGACTGAGAATTTTCTAAATTGATATTTTAAAGAAAAACCAACCAGAACTTCTGGACGTGAAAGATGCATTTGGGGAACTACAACATGCGGTGGCAAGCTTTAACAATAGACTAGACCAAGTAGGAAAAAGAATTTCAGAGCTCAATGACAAGGCTTTTGAATTAATCCAATCAGACAGAAATTAAGACAAAAGAATTAAATGAACAAAGTCATCCAGAAATAGAGGATTATATAAAATGGCCAAACTTAACAATTATAGGTGTTCTGAGAGAAGAAAAAGCAAAAAATTTTGGAAAACTTATCTGGGGGAATAAATGAGGAAAACTTCCTGGCCTTGTTAGAGATTTAAACATCCAAATACAAGAAGCTTAAAGAACTTCTGAGAGACTCATTGCAAAAGGGGCATCACCAGGGCATGTAGTCATCAGGCTATCTAAAGTCAGAATGAAGGAAAGAATTCCTGGAGCCGTTAGACAAAAGTAACAGCAGACTTCTTGGCAGAAACCTTATAAGCCAGAAAGGATCAGGGTCCTATCTTTAGTCTCCTTAAACAGAATAACATCCAGCAAAACTAAGTTTCATAAATGAAGGAGAAATAAAGTGTTTCTCAGACAAGCAAATGCCAGGGGAATTTGTCAGTACTAGACTAGCCCTACAAGAAATGCTAAAAGGAATTCTAAATCTTGAAACAAAAGATTGATACACATCAAAATAGAAATTTCTGAAGGCATAAAATTCACAAGGATTTCATAAAACAATACAGAGAAGAAAACAAAGTTACTAGGTAATAACATGATCTATTTAAAAGATACAGATTGGCAAAATGGATAAAAGTTACAAACCAAATATCTGCTGTCTTTAGAAGACACACATAACACATAAGGATTCTTAGAGTGGAAACAGATATTTCATAGAAGTGGAAATCAAAAGCAAGCAGGAGTAGCTGCTATTACATCAGATAAAACAGAGTATAAAAGCAACAACAGTTAAAAAAAAGACAAAGAAGGTCATTATATAATAGTAAAAAGATCTATTCAACAAGAAAATGTAACAATCCTAAGTATATATGCACCTAATTTTCAAGCTTCCAGGTTTGTAAAGCAATTACTGCTAGACCTAGGAAAAGAGACAGACAGCAGCACAGTGATAGTGGGGGACTTCAACACTCCACTAACAACAGTAGACAAATCATTGAGCCAGAAAGTCAACAAGGAAACACTGAGGTTAAACTACATTTTAGAATAAATAGACCTAATGGATATTTATAGAACATTCTAACAAGGAACTGCAGAATAAACACAATTCTCATCAGCACACAGAACATTCTCCAAAGTAGAACACATGATAGGCCACAAAACAAGTCTCAATAATTTTTTGAAAATTGAAATTATATCACGTATCTTCTCAGATCACAGCAGAATAAACTAGAACTCAATTCTAAAAGGAACCCTCAAAACTATCTATAGACATGGACATTAACAATCTGCTCTTGAATGATGTCTGGGCTAACAATGAAATAAAGATGAAAATTGAAAATTTTGCAGTGAATGGTAACAGTGAAAGAAGTTTTCAAAACTTCTGGGATACAGCAAAAACAATGCTAAGAGGTAATGTATAGCACTAAACACCTACATCAAAAAATATGAAATATAAATTGACTACCTAACATGACGCCTCAAGGAACTAGAGAAACAAGAGCAAACCCAAAGCTAGCAGAAGAAAAATAACAAAGATCAGAGCATAAGTAAATGAAATTGAAACAAAAAATATATGAAATATTAAACAAAAAGCTGGTTCTTTCAAAAGATAAGCAAAATAGATAGACCACTAGCTAGATGAACCAAGAAAAGAACAGAGATGATTCAACTAATCTCAATTAGAAATTAAGATGGATACATTACAACTGATACCGCACAAATACAAAAGATTATTTGAGACTACTGTGATGAACACCTGTTTTGCATACAAACTAGAAAATCTAAAGGAAATAGATAAATTATTGGAAACATACAACTCTCCCAAGCTTGAATCAAGAAGAAATAGAAATCCTAAACACACCAGTAACAAACAGCGAGATTGATTCGGTAAAAAACTGCCAATTAAAAAAAGCCCCGGCCAGACGGAATCGAAGCTGAATTCTACCAGATATTCAGAGAAGTGATACCAATTCTGGCTGGGCACGATGGCTCATGCCTGTAATCCCAGCACTTTGGGGGGCCAAGGCGGGGATCACTTGAGGTCAGGAGTTCGAGACCAGCCTGGCTAACACGGTGAAACCCTGTCTCTACTAAAAATACAAAAATTAGCCATGTGTGGTGGCATGTACCTGTAGTCCCAGCCACTTGGAAGGGTAAAGCAGGAGAATCTCTTGAACCTGAGAGGCAAAGGTTGCAGTGAGCCATTATCACACCACTGCACTCCAGCCTGGGTGACAGAGTAAGACTCTGTCTCAAAAAAAAAAAAAAAAAAAAAAAAAAAAAAAAAAAAAAAAAAAAAAAAAAAAAAAAAAAAATTGATACCAATTCAACTGAAATTTTTCTAAAAGATTGAGAAGGTGGGATTGCTCCCTAACTTATTCTATGGAGCCAGTATCACCCTGATACCAAAACCAAGGAAGGACATAATAAAAAAGAAAAGTACAGACCAGTATACCTGATGAACATAGATGTAAAAATCCTCAACAGAAAAATCCTCAACAACAAACTGAATCTGACAGCACATCAAAAAAAATAATTCCCTATGATGCCAAGTGTAGTGTCTCCCACCTGAATCGCAGCACTTTAGGAAGCCAAGGTGAGTGGATCATTTGAGGCCCAGGAGTTCCAGACCAGGTTGGCCAACATGGCAAAACCCCCTCTCTACTAAAAATACAAAAATTAGCTAGAAGTGTTGGTGTGGGCCTATAATCCCAGCTACTTGGGAGGCTGAGGCAGGAGAATTGCTTGAACCCAGGAGACAGATGTTACAGTAAGCTGAGATCATGCAACTGCACTCCAGCCTAGGTGACACAGCAAGACTCTATCAGGGTGAAAAAAAAAGTAAAAAGGTAATTCCCCATGATCAAGTGGGTTTCATTCCCGGGATTCAGAGGTGGTTCAGCATATGCAAATCAATAAATATGATTCATCATATGAACAGAATTAAAAACAAAAACTATCATCTCAATAAATGCAGAAAAAGCATTCAATAAAATTCAGCATCCCTTTATGATAAAAACCCTCAACAAACTAGGCATAGAAGGAACGCACCTCAAAATAAAGCCATATATGACACACTCAACAGCCAGCATCATGCTCAACAAGGAAAAGTTGAAAGTATTCCCCCTAAGAACTGGAACAAGGGAAGGGTGCCCACCTTCACTGCTTCTCTTTAGCATATTATAGTACTGGAAGTCTTAGAGCAATCAGGCAAAAGAAAGAAACAAAGGGTGTGTATATACACACACCACACACAACACATACACTTAACCAAGGAGGCAAAAAATCTTCACAAAGAGAACTACAAAACTACAAAACACTGCTGAGAGAGATAGATGACACAAACAAATGGAAATACATTCCATAAGAGTCCATATTCTGAAAGTGACTATACTGCCCAAAGATTCAATGAAATTCCTGTCAAAATATCAGCATCATTTTTCTCAGAATTAGAAAAAACAATCCTAAAATTCATATGGAGCTAAAAGAGCCCAAATAGCCAAAGTAACTCTAAGGAAATGGAATAAATCTAGAGGCATCACATTACCCAACTTCAAACTATACTATAAGACTGTAGTAAACCAAAACAGTGTGGTACTGGTAAAAAAAAGTAGATATGTAGAATAATAGAACAGAATAGAGAACCCAGAAATAAAGCAAATACAACCAATGGATCTTTTACAACACATACAAAAACAGAGTGGGGAAAGGACACACTTATTCAATAAAGGATGACGAGAAAATCAGATAACCACATGTAGAAGAACGAAACTGGACCCTTGCCTATCACCACATACAAATATTAACTCAAGATGATTAAAGACTTAAATCTAAGATCTGAAACCATAAACATTCTAGAAGAAAACTTAGCAAAAATTCTTCTAGACATCAGCCTAGGCAAATTGTTTATGACTAAGACCGCAAAAGCAAATGCAACAAAAACAAAGGTAAATAAATGAGACCTAACTAAACAAAGTTTCTGCACAGCAAAAGAAATAATCATCAGAATAAACAGACAATCTACAGAATGGGAAAAAATATTTGTAAATTACACATTGGATGAAGAGCCAATATCCAGAATCTACAAGGAACTCAAATCAGCAAGGAAAAAAACAAGTAATTCCATTAAAAAGTGGGCAAATGACATGAATAGACATTTCTCAAAAAAAATATATACAAATGGCCAAGAAACATGAAAAAATGCTCAACATCAGTAATCCTGAGGGAAATGCAAATTAAAACCACAATGAGATACCACCTCACCCCAGCCAGAATGGCCATTATTAAAAAGTCAAAAAACAGTAGATGTTGGCATGGATGTGGTGAAAAAGGAATGTTTATACATTGCTGGTGATAAAACAGTATATGGAGATCTCAAAGAAGTAAAAGTAGATTTACCATTTAACCCAGCATTCCCACTACTGGCCTCTACCCAAAGGCAAGAAAGTCACTGTATCAAAACTGCACACGTTTATTGCAGTACAGTTTACAGTTGCATAGATATGGAATCAACCTCATTGCCCATCAACCAATGAGTGGATAAAGAAAATAGGGTTTGTATCATGGAATACTACTTAATAAAAAAAGAATGAAATACTTTGCAGTGACTTGGATAGAACTGTAGGCCATTATTCTAAGTGAAGTAACTCAGGAATTGAAAACCAGATACCACATGTTCTCACTTATAAGTGGAGACTTAGCTGTGGGTATGCAAAGGCACACAGAGTGGTATAATGGACATTGGAGACTCAAGAGGGGAGGGTGGTAGGGAGTGAGCAATAAAAAACTACCTGTTGGGTACAATGTACACTACTTGGGTGATGGGTGCACTAAAACCTTAGACTTCACTATTGTCACCTCCTCCATGTAAACAAAAACCACTTGTACCCCTAAAGCTATTGAAATAAAACATTTTATTTTAAAAATTAAAAATAGAATTACCGTTTGATCTAGTAATACTACTTCTGGGTATATATCCAAAAGAATTGAAAGCAGGATCTTGCAGGATTGTGCACACCCGTGTTTGCAGCAGCATTGTTCACAACAGCTAAATGCTTGAAGCAACCCAAGTATCTATCAAAGGATGAGTGGATACACATATATGGTATATACATACAACAAAATATTAGCCTTAAAATGGAAGAAAATTTTGACAAACGCTACCACATGGATGAACCTTAAAGACATTATGTTAGGTGAAATAAGCCAATCACAAATACATAAATACTGTACAATTCCACTTATCTGGAGTAGTCAAATTCATAGAAACAGAAGTAGAGTAGTGGTTGGCAGAGGCTGTGGAGAGGTGGAAAATGGAGGGCAATTTAATGGGTATAACGTTTCAATTTTACAAGATGAAAAAGTTCTGGAGATTAATTGCATAACGGTGTGAATATACTTAACACTACTGACCTATACACATAAGTAAAGACGGTAATTTTTGTTATGTGTTTTTTTACAATAATTTTTAAAAATCTAGGAACAATTCTTTCATAAGGTCATAATTTAGGATTTAGACAGCATTATTACTATTTTTAATTAAACTTTATTTTCAAGAGCAGTTTTCACAGCAAAATAGAGAGGAAAGCACAGAAAGTTCCTGTGTACCACCATTCCCACACATGCAGAACTGTCGACATTCCTGGGTAGAGTGATACATTTGTTACAATTGATGACCCTGCATTGACATATCACCCCAAGTTTGTACTTTCCCTTAGGGTTAACTCTCGGTCTTGTACATTCTATGGATTTTGACAAATATGTAATGACAAGTATCCACCACTGTAGTATACGGAATAGTTCCTCTGCCCTAAAAACCCTCTGTGTTCAGCCTGGTCTTCCTTCCCCACCAACCTCCAGCAACCTCTCATCTTTTTACTGCCTCTATAGTTTTACCCTTTCCAGAACATCATATAGTTGGAATCATACAGTAGACACCCTTCAGTAGGTGAACAGATAAAATATGGTACATAGATAAATGGAAGATTTATCAAATTGGGTTTCTTGTTTGTTTGAGACAGTGTCTCACTGTTGCCCAGGCTGGAGTGCAGTGGTGTGATCTTGGCTCATAGCAGCCTCTATTTCCTGGGCTCAAATGATCCTCCCACTTCAGCCTCTCAAATAGTTGGGACTACAGTGATGCGCCAGCACACTCAGCTAATTTTTGCAGTTTGTAGAGACAGGATTTCACCATGTTTCCCAGGCTGGTAAACTCTTGGGCTCAAGTGATCTGCCTCAGCCTCCTGAAGTGCTGGAATTACAAGCATGAACCACTGCACTTGGCCTGGGTTCTTTCATTTAGCAATCTGCATTTAAATTTCTTCCATGTCTTTTTGTGACTTAATAGCTTACTTATTTTTAGTGCTAAATAATCTTCCATTTATCTATGTACCACATTTTATCTGTTCACCTACTGAAGGGTGTCTTGATTACTTCCAAGTTTTGGCAATTTTAAATTGTTATAAATAAATAAAGCTGCTCTAAACATCTGTGTGTAAATTTTTCTGCGGGTAAGTTTTCAGTTCATTTGGGCAAATACCAGAGAGCACAATTGCTGAATCATATGTAAGAGTATGTTTGATTTTGCGAGAAACTGCCAAACTGTCTTCCATAGTGGCTGTACCATTTTGCATTCCCTCTAGCAATGAGTGAGAGTTCCTGTTATTCCACATCCTTGTCAGCATTTGGTGTTGTCAGTGTTTTAGAATTTGGCCATTCTCATAGGTATGTAATGGTATCTCATTATTGTTTTAATTTGCAGTTCCCCAATGACACATGACATTGAACATATTTTCATATGCTTACTAGCCATCTTTACATTGTCTTTGATGAAACATCTGTTTGACAAAACATCTCTTCTGATCTTTTGCCCATTTTTAATTGGGTTGTTTTCTTAATGTTGAGTATTAAGAATTCTTTGTATATTTTAGATCTTATCAGATGTGTTCTTTGCAAATATATTCTCCCAGTCTGTGACATGTCTTCTCATTCTCTTCATGCTGTTTTTTGTGGAGCAGAAATCTTAAATTTTAATGAAGTACAGTGTATCAATTTTTCTTTCATGGATTATCGCATTGGTGTTGTATCTAAAAAGTCATCACCATATCCATGGTCATCTAGGTTTTCTTCTGTGCTATCTTTATGAGCTTTATGGTTTTGCATTTTGCACTTAGGTCTATGATCCATTTTGAGTTAATTTTTATGAAAAGTGTAAGGTCTCTGTCTGGTCCCTTTTTTGTATGTAGATGTCCAGCACCATTATTCCAGCACCACTGTGGAAAATACCACCTTTTTACCATTGTATTACCTTTCCACTTTGTCAGAGATCAGTTGACTACATTAATGTGGGTCTATTTCTGGGCTCCCTATTCCACTGACCTATTTGTCTGTTTTTTCACCGATACCATATTGTCTTGATTACTGTAGCTTTCCAGCTAGTCTTGAAGTCTGTTAATAGATGCAGAATTATTTTGATAACACTTGTCAACTAAAGTTTGTGGATTTTTTTTTTTTTTTTTTTTTTTTTTT
>NW_016107566.1:579343-593575 GCF_001604975.1 Cebus imitator
GTGCTGGGATTACAGGCTTGAGCCACCGCGCCCGGCCAAGTTTGTGGATTTTTAAGCTAGATCTGTTACCAACCTAATTCTACTCTGCCCTTTGCTCTCATTTGTCTTCGTAGTACTCCAGTTGGAAAAATAGAGCTGCTGCAGTTGAATTAACAATCAAGCTTGGCTTTCTGTAATTTTTTTTCCCCAGTTGTAAGTGCTGGTCTATCATAACACTATTTAAGAGGCTATGAGAATGCCTCCAGTACCTACAACAAATATGTAACTCATTTTTAATCAAGAAGTTAAGGTTAAGTGAAGATAAATCAGCCAGATGGAATTTTAAAATTATGTATGTATTCTGTTTATTATATAAGTATTTGGTAGGTTGCAATGATAAAAAATGTTAAAACCGTGGCTTGTACTATAAACATCAATATAGTCCTTATGATTTGGTATTAGTTATGGCTGTTTTTTTCTTCTTTTGTTTTAGGAGTCTACTATGGCTCAAGAATCTCCCAAAAATTCAGCAGCAGAAATTCCAGTGACTAGTAATGGAGAAGTTGATGACTCTCATGAACATGGCTTTAATAGGGTAAGAACACTTTTCTTCTCTTAATGCAAAGAATCATGATAAGGCTTTAAATGTTGAGATGAAAGTAATAGACAAAATTTAATATAGGATTGTTTTCTTAGACTGGCTTCAGTCAGGAATCTAATGTTATTATATAGAGATAATGAGGAAGGCCATTTTAGTAGTTTGTCAAGATTAAGCTCCAGGCCGGTAAACTATTAGGCTTTGATGTTATTTTCAGTAATTGATCAGCACAAGAGTATGTATGATGATTTTGGTACCTAACTTTATAAGACTACTTAATTCTGTTTTTAACAAAAAGATTATCCTTTTAAAATTAGCACTCTCCAGGCCTATGATAGGAGGGGCTGTCCCAAAGACTTCTGAAATGCCCTTTAAGGCCTTTTTCCCATTGTCTTGGATGTTAGCACATGGCTCCCCTTTAGTCACGCTAATCTCTCTAGCAAGTGGCTGCTCCACAGTCTGCTTGTATTCTTTCTTTACCACAGGGCCAGCCTGCAAATTTTCTAAACATTTATGCTCTGCTTTCCTTTTAGATACAAGTTCCAACTTTAAGTCATTTTTTTTTCTTTCATACCTGATTGTAGGCTGTTAGAAGCAGCCAGGTTATATCTTGAATGCTTTGCTGCTTAGAAATTTCTTCTGCCAGATACACTAATTTGTCACTCTTAAGTTCAAACTTCCACAGGTCCCTAGGATACGATATGAATGCAATGCCACCAAGCTCTGTGCTAGGGCGTAACATGGGTGACCTTTACTTCAGTTCCCAATCACTTCCTCATTTCCATCTGAAACTTTGTCAGCCTGGACTTCACTGTCCATATTTCTATCAGCATTTTTGTCACAACTATTTAGTCTGTAAGAGGTTCCAAACTTTCCTTCACATTCCTGTCTTCTGAGCCCACAGCTTTTCCAACCTCTGCTTGTTACCCAGTTCCAGAGCTGCTTCCATGTATTCAGGAATGTTTATAGCACTACTCACTCATCGGTACCAATTTTCTTATGTTAGTCCATTCTTATGTTGCTATAAATAAATACATGAAACTGGGTAACTTATAAAGAAAAGAGTTTTGTTTGACTCACAGTTCTGCAGGCAGTAAAGGAAGCATGGCACAAACTGGTAAGGCCCTCAGGAAGCTTCCAATCATGATGGAAGGTAAAGGGGGAGCAAGAGAGAAGGGGAAGGACCTGGAGTCTTTTAAACAACCAGATCTCTTGTGAACTGGGTGGGAACTCATCACCAAGTGGATGGTCCTAAACCGTTCGTGAGGGATCTGCCCCCATGATGCAATCACCTCCCTCCTGGCTCCATCTCCAACATTGGGAATCACATTTCAGCATGAGATTTGGAGGAGACAAACATCCAAACCATATGTTGAGAAGTTGGGGGTGGAAGATTGTGATCTAAGGATACAAACTTGCAGTTGATGGGTAAGTTCTGGAGATATAATGTACAGCATGCTAACTGTAGTTTAGTAACTATGTAATTTATTATATACTCGAAATGTGCTAAGAGAGTAGATCTTAAGTATTCTCACCCACACATGCAAATAAAAATGGTAACTGTGAAGTAATGGATCTGCTAATTAGCCTGATTGATTGTGGCAATCCTTTCATAGCATATATATAAATTGAAACCACATTGTACACCTTACAATTAAATACAATTTTGTCAATTATACTTGAGTAAAGCTGGGAGAAAAAAAGGCTATCCTTCCTCTGCTGGAGGCTTTTGTTTTCAGATGATTGCATTTGTGTGGGTCTATTTCTGGTATCTCTTTTCTTCTTTTTTTGGTCTGACCTTGAAGCAGTAACACATTATTTTATTTACTTACCGCAGTAATTAAAACTGGAGCAAATGTCAGCTCCAACGGTGATATCTGGTAGTTTATTTCACCAGCTTTGTTCTTTGAGGTTGCCTTGTACATTAAACTCGTTCATGAGTCTTAACCTTTATTTGCCTTTGAGTAGCACTGAAACCAGTTTTTTTCCTCTTTCTTTCAAATTTTAACTTTAGAATAAAACGTTTTATTTTTTATTTTTCCATGTTATTGAGGTACAGGTGGTATTTGATTACATGAGTAAGTTCTTTAGTGGCGATTTGTTAGATTTTAGTGCACCCATCACCCAAGCAGTATACACTGCTCCATATTTGTAGTCTTTTATCCCTCGTCCCCCTCCCACTCTTACCCAAGTCCCTAAACTCCATCATGTCATTCTTATGTCTTTGCATCCTCATAGCTTAGCTCCTACATATCAGTGAGAACATATGATGTTTGGTTTTCTGTTCCTGAGTTACTTCACTTAGAGTAATAGTCTCCAGTCGCATCCAGGTCACTGCAAATGCTGTTAGTTCATTCCTTTTTACGACTGTGTAGCATTCCATCGTGTGTGTGTGTGTGTGTGTGTGTGTGTGTGTGTGTGTGTGTGTGTATTAGTTTCTTTATCCACTTGTTGATTGATGGGCATTTGGGTTGGTTTCATGATTTTGCTGTGTGAATTGTGCCGCTATAAACATGCATGTGCAAGTATCTTTTTCGCATAATGACTTCTTTTCTGCTGGATAGATATCCAGTAGTGGGATTGCTGGATCTAGTGGTACTTCTACTTTTAGTTCTTTAAGGAATCTCCGCACTGTTTTCCATAGTGGCTGTACTAGTTTACATTCCCACCAGCAGTGTAGAAGTTTACCACATCCACGCCAACATCTTACTGTTTTTTTGATTTTTCTATTGTAGTCTTGCAGGAGTGAGGTGGTATCTCATTGTGGTTTTGATTTGCATTTCCCTGATCTTTAGTGATGTTGAGCATTTTTTCATATGCTTGTTGGCCATATGTATATGTTCTTTTGAGAATTGTCTATTCATATCCTTAACGTACTTTTTGATGGGATTGTTTGTTTTTTTCTTACTGATTTGAGTTCATTGTAGATTCTGGATATTCGTCCTTTGTTGGAAGTATAGATTGTGAAGATTTTCTTCCACTCTGTGGGCTGTTTATTCTGTGGGGTGTTCCTATTACTATGCAGAAGCTCTTTAGTTTAATTAGGTCCCAGCTATTTGTTTTTAATGCATTTGCTTTTGGATTCTTGGTCATGAAATCCTTGCCTAAGCCAATGTCTAGAAGAGTTTTTCCAATGCTATCTTCTAGAATATTTGTAGTTTCAGGGTTCAGGTTTAAGTCCTCAATCCATCAAGTTGGTTTTTGTATGAAATGAGAGATGAGGATCCATTTTCATTCTCCTACATGTGGCTAGCCAATTATTTCAGCACCATTTGTTGAAAAGGGTGTCCTTTCTCCACTTTATGTTATTTGCTTTGTCGAAGATCAGTTGGCTGTAAGTATTTGGGTTTATTTCTGGGTTCTTTATTCTGTTCCATTGATCTGTGTGCCTGTCATTTTACCAGTACCATGCTGTTTTGGTGACTCTGGCCTGATAGTATAGTTTGAAATCAGGTAGCGTGATACCTCCAGATGTGTTCTTTTTGCTTAGTCTTGCTTTGGCCATGTGGGCTCTTTATGGTTCCATATGAATTTTAGATTTTTTTTTTTCTAACTCTGAAGAATTGTGGTATTTTGATGGGGACTGCATTGAATTTGTAGATTACTTTTGGCAATATGGTCATTTTCACAATATCAATTCTACCCATCCATGAGCATGGGATGTGTTTCCACTTGTTTGTGCCGTCTGTGATTTCTTTCAGCAGAGTTTTGTAATTTTCCTTGTAGAGGTCTTTTGACTCCTTGGTTAGGTATATTGCTAAGTTGTTGTTGTTTTTCTTTGTTTTTTTTTTTTTTTTTTGCAGCTATTGTAAAAGGAGTTGAGTTCTTGATTTGATTCTCCACTTGGTTGCTGTTGGGGTATAGAAGAGCTACTGATTTGCATAGATTAATCTTATATCCGGAAACTTTGCTGAATTCTTTTATCAGTTCTAGAAACTTTCTGGAGCAGTCCTTAGAGTTTTTGAAGTAAATGATCATATGGTCAGCAAACAGTGACAGTCTTATCTCCTCTTTACTGATTTGGATACCCTTATTTCTTTCTCTTGTCTGATTGCTCTGGCTAGGACTTCCAGTACTCTGTTGAAGAGGAGTAATGAGAGTGGGCATCCTTGTCTTATTCCAGTTCTCAGAGAGAATGCTTTCAGCTTTGCCCCATTCAGTATTATATTGGCTGTGGGCTTGTCATAGATGGTCTTTATTACGTTAAGGTGTGCCCCATGTATGCTGATTTTGCTGAGAGTTTTAGTCATAAAGTGATACTGGATTTTATCAAATGCTTTTTCCACATCTATGGAGAAGATCATGTGACTTTTGTTTTTAATTCTATATATGTGATGTATGTCATTTATTGACATGCATATATTAAACCATCCCTGCATTCCTGGTATGAAACCCGGTTGATTATGGTAGATTATCTTTTTGACATCTTGTTGAATTTGATTAGCTAATATTTTGTTAAGGATTTTAGCATAAGTGTTCATCAAAGATAACGGGTCTATAGTTTTCTTTTTTGTTTTATGTCCTTTCCTGGTTTTAGTATTAGGGTGATGTTGGCTTCATAAAATGAAATAGGAGGATTCCTTCTTTCTCTGTCTTGTGGAATAGTGTCAAAAGGATTGGTACCAATTCTTTGTTGAATTTCTGATATAATTCTGCTGTGAATCTCTCTGGTCCTGGACTGTTTTTGTTAGTAATTTTAAAATGACCATTTTAATCTCACTGTTATTGGTCAGTTCAGGGTATCATTCTTCTTGACTTAAGCTAGGAGGGTTGTATTTTTCTAGAAATTTATCTCTCTCTTCTAGGTTTTCAGTTTGTGTGAAGGTGTTCATAGTAGCTTTGAATGATCTTTTGTATTTCAGTGGTGTCAGTTGTAATATCTCCTGCTTTGTTTCTTAGTGAGGTTATTTGGATTTTCTCTCTTCTTTTCTTGGTTAATCTTGCTAATGGTCTATCAATTTTATTTATATTTTCAAAGAACCACTTTTTGTTTCATTTGTCTTTTGTATTGTTTGTTTCAATTTCATTTAGTTCTGCTCTGATCTTGGTAATTTTCTTCTGCTTAGTTTGGGTTTGGCTTGTTCTTGTTTCTCTAGTTCCTTGAGGTGTGACCTTCGAATGTCAGTTTGTGCTCTTTCAGTCTTTTTGATGTAGGCATTTAGTACCTCTTTGCACCTCTTAGCACCACCTTGCTGATTCCCAGAGGTTTTGACAGATTAATTTTCATCTTGTTTTTGCTTTTGATCCAATGCTCATTCAGGAGCAGGAGCAGGTTATTTAATGCTCATGTATTTGCATGGTTTCAAAGTTCCTTTTGGAGTTGATTTCCAGTTTGATTGCACTGTGGTCTGAGAGCGCGCTTGATATAATTTCAGTTTTTTAAAATTTATTGAAGTTTGTTTTATGGCCTATCGTATGGTCTATCTTGGAGAAAGTTTCTCCAAGATAGACCATACGATAGGCCATAAAACTGTTGAATAGAATGTGTCTTCTGTGGTTGTTGGATGAAATGTTCTGTATGTATCTGTTAAGTCCATTTGTTCCAAGGTATAGTTTAAATCCATTGTTTCGTTGTTGACTTTCTGTCTAGATGACCTGTCTAGTGCTGTCAGTGGAGGATTGAAGTTCCCCACTAGTATTGTGTTGCTGTCTACCTCATTTCTTAGGTCTATTAGTAATTGTTTTATAAATTTGACAGCTTCAGTGTTAGATGCATATATGTTTAGGATTGTGATATTTTCCTGCTAGACAAGGCCATTTACCATTATATAATGTCCCTGTTTGTCTCTTTTAATTGCTGTTGCTTTAAAATTTGTTTTGTCTGATATAAGAATAGCTATCCCTGCTTGCTTTTGTTGTCCATTTGCATGAAATGCCTTTTACCACTCCTTTTCTTAAGTTTATGTGAGTCCATATGTGTCTTTTGAAGGCAGCAAATGGTTGGTTGGCGAGTTCTTATCCATTCTGTGGCTCTGTATCTTTTTTCTTTTTTTCTTGAGACAGAGTCTTGCTCTTGTTGCCCAGGCTGGAGTGCAATGGCACAATCTCTGCTCACTGCAATCTCCGTCTCCCTGGTTCAAGTGATTCTCCTGCCTCAGCCTCCTAAGTAGCTGGAATTACAGGCGCCTGCCACCACACCCAGCTAATTTTTGTATTTTCAGTAGAGACAGGATTTTCACCATGTTGGCCAGGTTGGTCTTGAATTTTCTGACCTCAGGTAATCCACCGCCTCCGTCTCCCAAAGTGCTGGGATTACAGGCATGAGCCACTGCATCCAGTCGTTTCCATATCTTTTAAGTGGAGCATTTAGGCCATTTACATTGAATATTAGTATTGCAATGTGAGATACAGTTGCAGTCATCGTGCTCTTTGTTGCCTGTGTACTTTTGTTTTGGTTTTTGCTTTTTAATGTGTATTTTTGTTTTATAGGTCCTGTGTGATTTATACTTTAAAGAGGTTCTGTTTTGATGTGTTTCCAGGATTTGTGTCAAGATTTAGAGCTCCTTTTAGCGGTTCTTGTAGTGGTGGCTTGGTAATGGAGGATTCTCTCAGGATTTGTTTGTCCAAAAAGACTGTATCTTTCCTTTATATATGATGCTTAGTTTTGCTGGATACAAAATTCTTGGCTGATTGTTTTGTTTGAGGAGGCCAAAGACAGGGCCCCAATCCATTCTACCTTGTAGGGTTTCTGCTGAGAAATCTGCTGTTGATCTGATAGGTTTTCCTTTATAGATAACCTGGTGGTTCTGTCTCACAGCTCTTAAGATTCTTTCCTTCATCTTAACTTTGGATAACCCGATGACAGTGTCCCAAGGATCTTTTTGCGATGAATTTTCCAGGTGTGGTTTGTGCTTATTATATTTGGATGTCTAGGTCTCTAGCAAGGCTGGGGAAATTTTCCTCAATTATTCCTCCAAATAGGTTTTCCAAGCCTTTAGAATTCTCTTCTTCCTCAGGAACACCAAATTATTTTTAGGTTTCATCATTTAACATAATCTCAGACTTCTTGGAGGCTTTGTTCATATTTTCTTATTCTTTTTTTCTTTGTCTTAGTTGGATTGGGTTAATTCAAAGACCTTGTCTTCGAGCTCTGAATTTCTTTCTTCTGCTTGTTCAGTTCTATTGCTGAGAATCTCCAAAGCATTTTGCATTTCTAAAAGTGCGTCCAAAGTTTCCTGAAATTTTGTTTTTCTTTTATACCATCTATTTTCTTGAATATTTCTCCCTTCACTTTTTGTATCATTTTTTGGATTTCCTTGCATTGGGCTTCACCTTTCTCTGGTCCCTCCCTGATTAGCTTAATAACTAACCTCCTGAATCCTTTTTTAAGGTAAAACAGGGCTTGGATCTATTGCTGGTGAACTTGTGTGATTTTTTTTGGGAGGGGGGTGTTGACAATGAGCCTTGTTTTGTCATATTACCAGGTTGGTTTTCTCATTCCTTCTCATTTGGGTAGGCTCCTAAGAGGGAAGGCTGAAGGCTGTCATTCAGATTATTTTGTCCTGAGGAGTGTTCCCCATTGGGATTATTAATGTAATAATCCCATTACTGGGTATATATCCCAAAGAAAATAAATCATTCTACCAAAAAGACACATGCACTTGTATGTTCATCGGAGTGCTATTGACAATCACAAAGACATAGAAGGAATCTAGGTACCCACCAGTGGTGGATTGGGGAAAGAAAATGTGGTAGATATACATCATTAAATACTAGGCAGCCATAAAAAAAAGAACAAAATTACTTCTTTCTTTTTTTAGACGAATTTTGCTCTTGTTGCACAGGCTGAAGTGCAATGGCGCAATCTTGGCTGACTGCGACCTCCGCCTCCTGGGTTCAAGCGATTCTCCTGCCTCAGCCTCCCAAGTAGCTGGGATTACAGGCATGCACCACCACACCCAGCTAATTTTTGTATTTTTAGCAGAGACGGGGTTTCCCAATGTTGTTCAGGCTGGTCTTGAACTCCTGAGCTCACGTGATCCACCCGCCTCAGCCTCCCTAAGTGTTGGGATTACAGGCACGAGCCACTGCACCCAGCCAAAATTACATCTTTTGCAGCAACGTGGATACAGCTGGAGGCCATCCATTTGTTTTTGTTTTTGTTGCTAATGAATTAACACAGGAACAGAAAACCAAATGCCACATGTTCTCACCCATAAGTGCTAGCTAAACATTGCATACTCATGGACATAAAGATGGCAAGAACAGAAACTGGGGATGACTAGAGTAGGGAGGGAGAGAAGACGGCAAAGGGTGAAAAGTACCTGGGTGACAGTATCAGTGGTACCCCAAATCTCAGCCTCATGTAATATATCCAGGTAGCAAACCTGCACATGTAACCCCTGAATCTAAAATAAAAGTTGCAATTAAACACGCACGTGTGCGCACACACAAACACACACACACACACGAGTCATTTACATATTTAATAGTTTTTAATTAAAATAAAAGCCATGTATTCTCTTAACCCATGAGTGAAAATAGTATTTCAGAAGCATCTTTTGACTGTTTTGAATAAATTACCCTCAAGATCTTTTAAGCATCCTAAATTTAAATACCTAAATTTTGGCTCAGTTTCCCCATTTATCCATTTGTTTTCCTGAGGAATAAACAGGAAAATTGCATTTAACTCCAAATCTATTTTTCTATAAGAAATAAAATTTTATAGAGAAAATAAATACATTAATATATTTTATAGAGTAAAGAGATGTCGTTTGTAAAAACTGGATCATAACCAAAGTTTTCTGAGGTACTTATATACATCTTTTATACTTGTTTAAAATCTTGTAATGGCTTTTGTTTAATGCGTAATACACTTTTTAAAAGTTTAGTCTTAACATAAAATCAAGGTGGCAGCTTATTACATTGTCATAACCTGGCTGGCCAGCTGGTGTCACTGTGGCACAGGCAATGAAATTACAAATTTTTTTGTTCGTTTGTGTTTCTCATTGCAGATGTCTTGAGTTTTTCATTTTATTTACTTTCTTAGTCTGTCCTAAGAGAGCACCTGGTTATCTTCACATTCAGCATTCACATTTATGTAGAGACAATTTCATCCTAGAAATCCCCTTGCTAGCAGTTTAGTCATTGCCTCATATAATGTTTTAAAGTTTGTTCCTCTTTTTTTTTTTTTTTTTTGAAACAAAGGCTTGCTCTGTCACCCAGGCTGGAGTGCAGTGGCGCAATCTCGGCTCACTGCAACCTCTGCCTCCCGCGTTCAAGTGATTCTCCTGCCTCAGCCTCCCAAGTGGCTAGGGCTACAGGTGTGTGCGCCACCATGCCTGGCTAATTTTTGTATTTTTAGTAGAGATGGAGTTTTGCCATGTTGGCCAAGCGGGTCTCGAACTCCTGATCTCAGGTGATCCTCCCATCTCAGCCTCCCAAAGTGCTGGGATTACAGGCATGAGCCACCATGCCTGGCCTCCTCTTTTAATTAAGGTGGGGCAGCAACAGCTAGACCTGGAGAGGATAGTCATCTTAGTATTATCTCAGTCTTTTACAGTAAAAATATTTCTGCTTCTAAATAAATGCATTTTATTTAGAAAATAAAATTAAAAGTGCTGGTCAAAAATTAGATTAAGAAATTTGCAACTAATACCATGAGTTTAAGAGCAGAAATAAATCATATTAACTCCACGTGGTTGAAACTTCTTGTGAATTCATTTGTAGTTGGTAGATTTAGAGACATTGACTCATTAGACCTAGCTAAAATGGATTATTTCCCGTGGAAGACCCAAAACAAAAATCCATGCATTTAGGGTGTTTTTACCTATGAATGCACTTTCTCTAGAAAAATGTGCATACATAAACCCACCAAATTTTGCATTCAAATTTAGGTAGCTTATGACTCCCTGAACACTGTATAAGGGTTCTCAGGTTCCCTGAGTCTTAAGAACCCCTCACCTGTAAGTTTTAAGTTAAATCACAGAGTATTAGTTCAATAGAAGTACCTTGGAGATCTCTGAGTCTCACTATGTTATTTTACACCGAAGGAAAAGGGCCCTTGAGGTTGTTATGGAATTACCCGGTATTAATTAAATAGCTGTACCAAAAGCTTATGTGATTTGACTATAAGTGCAGTGAGTACAAGAGCACTCTCATTTATTACCTTATTTCCAGAGTTCGGTAACAGTTTTTGGCACATACTACCTAAGAGGTCCTTTCAATAAATGTTTGGTGAATAAGTGAATGTTTTATTCATGTAAGAACCAGGACTAGAAACCAGATTATTAGACTTCTCTGGAAAACAAGGGAAGAGATATTGTAATCTTACAGTTGATACATCTTATGTCTTTAATTTCCCTGCATGTGGTATTTGAGTTTGTGAGTATGGAGTCTTTGTTGTTATTGTTTTAATTTTTAGTAATTTTGTTGAACGAAGTCATTTCTTCATTCCCTGTACTTAGCAGTCTGCAATATCATACATTACAATCTGGAGAAAATTTGGGAAAGAAATATAAGAAATTGTCAGAAGACTATTTTAGACATACTTCCATCTTCCACTCCTACCCTCACCAGTCACGTTGTAACTTATGTTAAAACCTGCGTTCTGAATGAAGAGACTCCCCCAAACAGGCTTTGTGTGAGCAGCATGGCTGTTTATTGACCTGGGTGTGGGCGGGCTGAGTATGAAAAGAGTCATTGGAGGGCAGTGGGATAGGAGTTGGTTTTATAGGTTTGAGGTAAACAGTGTGGTATTTTGCAAGCTGGGAGGGGGGCATGGGGTCTGGAGTTATGAGGTTAACCAAAGTCGGTTCCAAAGTCCAATGGCCTTGTCAGTTGATGCTGGAATAAGAAACAATAGAAGAATGTCTCAAGTTAGTTATGCGCCACAGGGGTTGATCATTCTTCTGCTTTTACTTCGGGTTTTCTAGTTCCGGAAGGCCCTCCAGAGGTGTACGTGCAGGGCGTGGCACCATCAGTCAGCCTAATAGACCTTACAACTTATTTATCTGCTTTTCCCAAGAGATTAGAATCACTATTAGGTCAAAGATAGTGTATACACACAGCACAGTTTATAGTTCATAGTAGTTGCTCAATAAAATAATGAATTCTAGTAAATAGACTTAAAAGTTGACATATTTTCTACTTCAGCCATCCTACCCTAGAGTTTTCATAGCATGTGATGACAGTTTGTCTCCATTCTCTGTAGGAATGCAATATAATGTTTCCATGTTACTCACACCTAAAAAATGTAGTAGCACGGTCAATGGCAACAATGATTTGTTGGGGACTTTTTCAGAGAGCCAGTTTTGACCAAATATGTATGTTGTTCCCTTTTAGAGGTATGGCAAACTTTTTCAAGGATTGTTTAACCCGTGCAAAATCTAGATTCATTTTAATACTCACTTTTTAGCTATAGACTATACTCTTAATTCTATTAATACAAATTAAAAATTTAAGTATATATATTTTAATATACATTAAATTAATTCTGGATTGAGAGTCTGTTGAGAATATAATTCATAATGAAAGGTTGAAGGCTTATCTATCTTAATTATAATCTGAGAGTATGCCCTTATTTATAAACAAAAGCTATTAGGAATATATTTTTTAATTTCTTGGAGGAATTATTTTGAATATAGATACATATAAATATTTCCACAGTGATAGTATGTGAATGAATTCAGTATTCTTTGATGCAGGTTGGTACATGATTTCAGTCTTATCAAACTTCTGAACTACTTAGAATCTAGACTAAGCAGGGGAGGCCAAGAGGGTAGGCAGTGAACCACCAAATGGTACTGTAAATTCTTGTTAAATATTGTGGAATGATTGAATGAGAGAGGGGGAGAAAGGAAGATTGAAATTGTGGGTGTGTGTCGCGGGTGTGTGTGTGTGTGTGTGTGTGTGTGCACGCGTGCGTGTGTGGTAAAATGGAGAAAATGTTAATAGATATGTTAGGAGATATATTCTTTTGATTAGGTAGAATAAGATATAGGAGGATATTGTGATCATAAAGTGAGTTATTAAACTTATTTTAAGTGAGAGTCTAGAAGTGTTGCTTCCCAAGTGATGACAAGGTCTAAGAGTGACAATTTGAGTTTAGGTTGCCTGAGTGGAATATGGAGTATGAAAGATGAAAGGCATTAGAGACGAAGATGTTAATGAAATCTGAGACTAAGGTGTAGGTTGGGTTATTCTAAGTCTAAAATTTTAGTCTTTTATCTGCCCTGATACTTCTTTGGCTCGTTGTCCAACTACAGTTTCCCAAACCTGATCCAGATTACCAGTTTTAGGCATTTCTGCAAGTATACTGAGGAAAAATAAAATCACATACCTTTACGTATCATTATTACTGTCCCCCGTCATTCTGCATCAACATAGGTAGGCAGGCTCATGCAATAGATTTTAAGTGTTTTACAATTTATATTTTAAAATACAGCAACATACTTTATACCATGACTTTAGTGGACTGTGTTTTTGATGATCTATGAAACTTTCATTTCAAAATGATAGTTCTCTTCAGAATAGGAATTGAACCTATTTGCATCACTTTTGGTTAGGCTTCTTCAGTTAGTAGCAGTTTACACATAGGGAGACCTTAGTGCTTTTCAGATTTTACGTCTGTTTTACGTAAAGGACAGGACGGTTTTCTTCTGGAAGAACTTTCGTTTGTTTAGTAAAGATCTCCAGCAGACAGTAGGGAGGGATTCAAGTGACTGTAATGTTCTCTACTGTAGTTGTCTTCATTTGCATTTAAGATTATTATTGATATGTTTTGTTTTTCTCATATTGTTAATTGGTTTTTGGTTATTTTGTTTAATCTTTGTTCCTCTCTTTTTCCCTGGTTGTTTGTCATTTTGGTTTAGTGGTTTTCTGTAGTGGTGCCATTTGAGTCTTTTCTCTTTGTTATTTACGTGTTTGCTTTACCCATGAGTTTTATATGTGTTTTGATGATGGTTTTGTCCTTTTGCTTCCAAGTTTAGCACTCACTTGGGCATTTATTGTAGTGCCTGTCTACTGGTGATGAATTATCTACTGGTGATGAATTACTTCAGCTTTTGCTTGTCTAGGAAAGACTTTATTTCTCCTTCTAGTAATTTTGTTGGATATAGTATCCTTGGCTGGCAGGTTGTTTTCTTTCTGCACTTCGAATATTTCATCCCCTTCTCTCCTAGCCTCTGTCTCCTGAAAAATCCACTATTAGTTTTATCAGGGTTCTAGTTTCATCCATGTCCCTGCAGAGGACATGAACTCATCCTTTTTTATGGCTGCTTAGTATTCCATGGTGTATATGTGCCATATTTTCTTTATCCAGTTTATTATTGATGGACATTTGGGTTGTTCCAAGTCTTTTGCTATTGTGCATAGTGCTGCAATAAACATGCCTGTGCATGTGTCTTTATAGTAGAATGATTTATAATCCTTTGCATATATACCCAGTAATGGGATTCCTGGGTCAAATGGTATTATTTCTGATTCTAGATCCTTGAGGAATCACCACACTGTCTTCCACAATGGTTGAACTAATTTACACTCCCACTAACAGTGTAAAAGCATTCCTATTTTTCCACATCCTTTCCAGCATCTGTTGTTTCCTGACTTTTTAATGATCACCATTCTGACTGGTGTGAAATGGTATCTCATTGTGGTTTTGATTTGCATTTCTCTAATGACCAGTGATGATGAGCTTTTTTTCATATGTTTTTTGG
>NW_016107566.1:594190-596768 GCF_001604975.1 Cebus imitator
TTTTTTGGTTTTAGCTCATGTTTAAGTCTTTAATCCATCTTGAGTTAATTTTTTTTATAAGATGTAAGGAAGGGGTCCAGTTTCAGTTTTCTGCATATGGCTGGCCAGTTTTCCCAACAATATTTGTTAAATAGAGAATCTTTTCCCCATTGCTTGTTTTTGTCTGATTTGTCAAAAATCAGATGGTTGCACATTTGTGACATTATTTCTGAGGCCTCTGTTCTGTTCCATTGGTCTATATATCTGTTTTAGTACCAATGCCATACTGTTTTGGTTACTGTAGCCTTATAGTATAGTTTGAAGTCAGGTAGAGTGGTGCCTCCAGCTTTGTTCTTTTTGCTTAGGATTATCTTGGCTGTATGGACCCTTTTTGGCTCCATGTGAAATTTAAGGTAGTTTTTTCTAATTCTGTGAAGAAAGTCAGTGGTAGCTTGAAGGGGGATAGCATTAAATGTATAAGTTACTTTGGGCAGTATGGCCATTTTCATGATATTAATTCTTCCTATCCATGAACATGGAATGTTTTTCCATTTGTTTGTGTCCTTTCTTATTTCTTTGAGGAGTGGTTTGTAGTTCTCTTTGAAGAGATCCTTTACATCCCCTGTAACTTGTATTCCTAGGTATTTTATTCTCTTTGTAGCAGCTGTGAATCAGAGTTCATTCATGATTTGGCTCTCTGTCTATTATTGGTATATGGGAAAGCTTGTGATTTTTGCACATTGATTTTGTATACTAAGACTTTGCTGAAGTTGCTTACCAGCTTAAGGAGATTGTATATTTAGAAAACGATGGGGTTTTCTAAATATACAATCATGTCATCAGCAAACAGTTACAGTTTTACTTCCTCTCTTCCTATTTGAATACCATTTATTTCTCTCTTGCCTGATTTCCCTGGCCAGAACTTCCAATACTATGTTGAATAAGACTGGTGAGAGAGGGCATCCTTGTATTGTGCCAGCTTTCAAAGGGAATGCTTCCAGCTTTTGCCCGTTCAGTATGATATTGTATGTGGGTCATAAAGAGCTTTTGTTATTTTGAGATACATTCCATCCATACGTAGTTTATTGAGCATATTTAGCGTTAAGGGGTGTTGAATTTTACCCAAGGCCTTTGCTGCATCTATTGAGATAATCATGTGGTTTTGGTTATTGCTTCTGTTTATGTGATGGATTATGTTTATTGATTTGCATATATTGAACCAGCCTTGCATCCCAGGGATGAAGCCAACTCGATCATGGTGGATAAGCTTTTTGATGTGCTGCTGGATTCAGTTTGCCAGTGTTTTATTGAGGATTTTCACATCAATGTTCAGGGATATTGGACTGAAATTTTCTTATTGGGTTGTGTCTTTGCCATGTTTTGGCATCAGAATGGTGCTGGCCTCATAAAATGAGTTAGGGAGGAGTCCCTCTTTTTCTGTTGTTTGGAATAGTTTTAGGAGCTCCTCTTTGTACATCTGGTAGAATTTAGCTGTAAATCCGTCTGGTCCTGGCCAGGCTATTAATTACTGCCTCAATTTCAGAAATCGTTATTGGTCTATTCAGAATTTGACTTCTTCCTGGTTTAGTCGTGGGAGGATGTATGTATCCAGGAATTTATCCATTTCTTCTAGATTTTCTAGTTTATTTGCATAGAAGTGTTTACAGTATTCTCTGATGGTAGTTATTTCTGTGGGATCAGTGGCGATATCCCTTTATCATTTTTTATTGTGTCTATTTGATTCTTTTTTCTTCTTTATTAGTCTGGCTAATGGTCTATTTTGTTAATCTTTTCAAAAAACCAACTTCTGGATTTACCGATTGTTTTTGAAGGGTTTTTTTTTTTATGTCTCTAGCACTTTCAGTTCTGCTCAGATCTTACTTATTTCTTGTCTTCTGCTAGCTTTTGAATTTGTTTGCTCCTGCTTCTCTAGTTTTTTTAAATTGTGATGTTAGGGTGTCAATTTTAGATCTTTTTTGCTTTCCCCTGTGGGCATTTAGTGCTATAAATTTTCCTCTAGACACTGCTTTAGCTGTATTCCAGAGATTCTGGTATATTGTGTCTTTGTTCTCATTGGTATCAAAGAACTTATTTATTCCTGCCTTGATTTTGTTATTTTCTCAGTAGTCATTCAGGAACAGGTTGTTCAGTTTCCATGTAGTTGTGCAGTTTTGATTGAGTTTCTCTGAGAGACTGTTATGTTTCCATTCTTTTGCATTTGCTGAGAAGTGTTTTAATGTTAATTATGTGGTCAGTTTTAAAATAAGTGTGATGTGGTGCTAAGAAGAATATATATTCTGTTGATTTGTGGCAGAGAGTTCTGTAGATGTCTATTAAGTCCCACTTGGTCCAGAGCTGAGTTCAAGTCCTGAATATCCTTGTTGATTTTCTGTCTTACTGATCTGTCTAATAATTGACAGTGAGGTGTTAAAGTCTCCCACTATTATTGTGTGGGAGTCTAAGTCTCTTTGTAGGTCTTTAAGAACTTGCTGTTTGAATCTGGATGCTCCTGTATTGGGTGCATATATATTTAGGATAGTTAGCTCTCCTTGTTGCATTGATACCTTTACCATTATGTAATATCCTTCTTTGTCTTTTT
>NW_016107566.1:596934-599660 GCF_001604975.1 Cebus imitator
GCCTATGTGTGTCTTTGCACATGAGATGGGTCCCCTGAGTGTAGCACACTGATGGGTCTTGACTCTTCATCCGGTTTGCCAGTCTGTGTCTTTTAATTGGAGCATTTACCCCGTATACATTTACGGTTAATATTGTTTTCTGTGAATTTGATCCTGTCATTAGGATGCTAGCTGGTTATTTTGCCTGTTAGTTGATGCAGTTTTTTCATAGTGTCGATGGTCTTTAAAATTTGGTATGTTTTTGCAGTTACCAGTACTGGTTTTTTTCTTTCTGTATTTAATGCGTCCTTCAGGAGCTCTTCTAAGGCAGGCCTGGTGGTGACAAAATCTTGCAGCATTTGCTTGTCTTTAAAGGATTTTATTTCTCCTTCACTTATGAAGCTTAGTTTGGCTGGATATGAAATTCTGGGTTGCAAATTCTTTTTTATAAGGATATTGAATATTGGCCCCCACATTGTTCTGGCTTGTAGGGTTTTTGCAGAGAGATACACTGTTAGTCTGATGGGCTTCCCTTTGTGGATAAGACAGCCTTTCTCTCTGGCTGCCCTTAACATTTTTTCCCTTCATTTCAACCTTGCCGAATCTTACAATTATGTGTCTTGGGGTTATTCTTCTCGAGGAGTATCTTTGTGGTGTTCTCTGTATTTCCTGAATTTGAATGTTGGCCTGACTTGCTAGGTTGGGGAAGTTCTCCTGGATATGGTTCCATTCTCCCCATCACTTTCAGGTTGGTCTTTTCACACCAACCAAACGCAGGTTTGGTCTTTTCACAGAGTCCCACATTTGTTGGAGGCTTTGTTCGTTCCTTTTCTATCTTTTTTTTTTAATCTCGTCTTCACGCTTTATTTTGTTAAGTTGATCTTCAATCTCTGATATCCTTTCTTCTGCTTGATTGATTCAGCGATTGATACATGTGTGTGCTTCACGAAGTTCTCGTGCTGTGTTTTTCGGTTCCGTCAGGTCATTTATGTTCTTCTCTAAACTGGTTATTCTACTTAGCAATTCCTCTAACCTTTTTTCAAGGTTCTTAGCTTCATTGCATTGAGTTAGAACATGCTCCTTTAGCTCAGAGGAGTTTGTTATTACCCACCTTCTGAAGCCTACTTCTGTCAATTTGTCAAACTCATTCTCCATCCAGTTTTGTTCCCTTGCTGGCAAGAAGTTGTGATTCTTTGGAGGAAAAGAGGTGTTCTGGGTTTTGGAATTTTCAGCCTTTTTGCACTGGTTTTTTCCCATCTTTGTGGATTTATCTACCTTTGGTCTTTGATATTGGTGACCTTAGCATAGGATTTTTGGGTGGACATCCTTTTTGTTGATGTTGATGCTTTCTTTTTCTGTTTGTTAGTTTTCCTTCTAACAGCCAGGCCCTTCTGCTGTAGGTCTGCTGGAGTTTGCTGGAGATCCACTGCAGACCCTGTTTGCCTGGGTATCACCAGTGGAGGCTGCAGAACAGCAAAGATTGCTGCCTGTTTCTTCTGGAAGCTTCATCCCAGAGGGGCACCTACCAGATGCCAGCTGGAGCTCTCCTGTATGCAGTGTCTGTTGACCCCGCTGGGAGGTGTCTCTTAGGAGACACGAGGTGTCAGGAACCACTTGAAGAGGCAGTCTGTCCCTTAGCAGAGCTCAAGCACTGTGCTCAGATATCTGCTGCTCTCTTTAGAGCTGGAAGGCAGGAACGTTTAAATCTGCTGAAGCTGTGCCCACAACTGGCCCTTCCCCCAGGTGTTCTTTCCCTGATGGGAGTTTTATCTGTAAGCCCCTGACTAGGGCTGCTGCCTTTCTTTCAGAGATGCCCTGCCCAGAGAGGAGGAATCTAGAGAGGCAGTCTGGCTACAGAGGCTTTGTGGAACTACAGTGGACTCCATCCAGTTTGAACTTCTCAGGGGCTTTGTTGATGTTGTAAGGGGAAAACTGCCTACTCAAGCCTCAGTAATGGCAGACACCCCTCCCCCCACCAAGCTTGAGTGTCCCAGGTTGACTTGACACTGCTGTGCTGGCGGCAAGAATTTTAAGCCAGTGGATCTTGGTTTGCTGGGCTCCACGGGGATGGGATCCACTGAGTTAGACTACTTGGCTCCCTGGCTTCAGCCCCCTTTCCAGGGGAGTGAATGGTTCTGTCTCCTGGCTTTTCAGGCACTACTGGGACATGAAAACTAACTCCTGCAGCAAGCTCAGTGTTTGCCCAAACAGCTGCCCAGTTTTGTGCTTGAAGCCCAGGGTCCTGGTGACATAGGCACTGGAGGGAATCTCCTGGTCTACAGGTTGTGAAGACTGTTGGAAAAGCTTAGTATCTAGGCTTCTCTTGGCTAGGGAATGGAGTACCCTTACCTCTTGTACTTCCCGGGTGAGGCAGTGCCCCACCCTGCTTCTGCTTACCCTCCATGGACTGTACCCACTGTCTAACTAGTCCCAATGAGATGAGCAAGGTACCTCAGTTGGAAATGCAGAAATCACCTTGATCTCACTGGGAGCTGCAGACTGAAGCTTTTCCTATTTGGCCATCTTGCCAGCCACCTCCCTGGGTGTTCCTTTATAGGCGATTAGACACTTTTTTCTTGCTATTTTTAGAATTCTCTGTTGTTGACTTTAGAGATTTTGACTATAATGTGCCATAGAGAAAATCTTTTTTGTATTGTATCAGTTTGGTGATCTGAGAGCCTCCTGCTTCTGAACATCTAAATCTCTTGCTAAACTTGGGAAATTTTCATTTATTTTTTTATTAAACA
>NW_016107566.1:600227-621461 GCF_001604975.1 Cebus imitator
TTTTTTTGAGACTGAGTCTCACTCTATCACTCAGGCTGGAGTGCACGATCTCAGCTCACTACAACCTCCACCTCCCTAGTTCAAGCAGTTCTTCTGCCTCAGCCTCCTGTGTAGCTGGGATTACAGGCATGTGCCACCACACACAGCTAATAGTAGAGACAGGGTTTCACCATGTTGGCCAGGCTGGTCTCAAACTCCTGACCTCAAGTGATTCACCTGCCTCAGCCTGTCAAAGTGCTGGGATTACAGATGCAAGCCACCATGCCCGGCCAAGTTCTGAGATTCTTTATTCTATACAAACTAGTCTAATGTTGAAATTTTTAAATGTATTTTGTATTTCATGCAATGAATTCTTCAATTCCAGAATTTCTGTTTGGTTCTTTTTTATGATCTTTATCTCTTTGGTAAATTTCTCATGCATATCCCGAATTGTTTTTCTGATTTCTCTCTATTGTTTTTTAGAATTCCCTTGTATCTTACTTATTGAGCTTCTTGAGAATCAGTAGTTTGAATTCTTTCTCCAAAATTTTCTGAATTTCTCTTTGATTGGGATCTGTTGCTGGAGAATCATTGTGATCCTTTGTAGGTATATTTCCTTGCTTGTTCATGATTTTTGTGTTTTGACATAGATATCTGGTATAACAGTTTCTCCATTAGTTTGAATTTACTTTTGTAGGGGAGGACTTTTCCCTGAAGTTGTATCTATGGTGTTGGTTTAGTAGGCCACTTTGACTTTGACTCTGGTGCATGTAGTAGTATACTCTACATCATTTCTTTGGCTGTATACAGTATCAGTAGTATCTGTGATTTTCCTTAGTGGTTTAAGGGTCCAGTTATTTGTAGAGCCTGTGGTAAAGTTTTGCTTCAGATGTCAAATAGCCCAGTCTTTGGGTCCCAGTTGTAGTAGTGGTGGGCTGAGCATGGCTGTTTTTTCGCCCTAGGGTGGTGTATGCTGGCACCAGTGTTTAGGGGTCCAGGTGGGTGGATTTTTGGTCCTCCAGGTGGCTTACTCAGATGCCAGTAGTGGCAGCAGTGAGCCAGGCAGGTGGGCAGGTTCTTGGACCTCTGGGCAGCCAGCATAGCATGGACAATGGCAGTGGCAGTAGCACGACCACCTTCTGGGTCCTGAGCGTGCACTGGTGTTGGTGGTGGCTGTAATGGGCTGGACAGATCAGTCTCCGGGCCCTCAGGGAGTACATGCAAGTAGGTGCCAGCTGAGGTGGTAGGGGCTGGGTGGGTAGGTCTAACCTCAGGTCCTCTGGAGGAATGCAAGTGCCAGTCATAGTGGACTGGGCTGGGCAGTGCTCTGACTCCCAGACTATGTGTTCTGGCACAGCTGTTGGAGGCGGGGAAGCCAGGTTGAGTAGGCTTGTCCTCAGGCCCCCCATGGTGTGTACAGACAGGTATGCTAGCTGTGGTGAGGAGTGGGGTGCAGAATGCATGGGTAGGAGGTAGCAACAGCCATGCTTCTGCCCTTCCACTGGAGAGGGTGGTGCTGCCTTTAGTGACTGGCAGCAGCCTAGGCTGGTGGATAGGGAACATCTATGCCACTCAGATCTCATGCCCTGCAATGCTTATGCCTCAGCCCTTGCTATGGTAGCCGGTGCCTCTGGCGCCTCAGCCCTGGATGTGGTAGTCTGCTGTCACTTGCACCTAAGTCCTAAGGTCAGCAGCCCATGCTTCTCTTGGACTTCAGGACAGTGTGAAGTCTGTTGGGAGCAGAGCTCTGAAATGGCACCTTACTGTAGCTGCTTAGATCTCAGGGAGCATGTGGGACCCAGAGTGAGCTGTTTTTCTGGGGCAGTGCCATCACCCAATCTCCTGGCAGCTCCCTGTTAGTTTCAGGGCCCATGAGGGTCTGGGGCTCTCCTGTAGCTAAGATTGCAAGAGTCCACAGTGGGAATGTAGACTTCTGAGGGTGTCTCATTTACCTCTTTCCCATATTGGGAAGTTTCTTGCCTCCCAGCTGATCCTGGCAGAGCAGGTTGCCTTGCTTCCTTCTCCTTTCTTGCTTCAGATATTTTCTGTCACTTTTCTGATGAATTCCAGTGGTCTCTCTTGGATGATGTATTTGAAGTGTGATTACCTACTCTTTTGGTTCTTCTCAGTGGAGGAGGGGAGTGCAAAATGCTTCTAATCAGCCATCTTGAAGCCCCCTCTTAAGTTGTCTCTTCTAAGAGGCCATAGGTGACAAGATGAAAGGTGTCTCTATAACTGCTTGATTAGGTAATCAGAATTATCTATCATATGTGCTATTTAACACATTATTTAGCTCCCCTCCTCCCACATACTACTACTATTATATCTCTTTTCCAGACATTTACACAATATTCTATGACAGGAGAATGATTCAGATGCATATTATTACCTCTGATAAAGTTCCAAGGATACATCTAACGTAACTATTCTGGACCTATACAGTCAGCTCTCTATCCCTGGTTCTGTATCCCAGGTCCACATCCACAGATTCAACCAACTGCATTAAAAGTATTTGGGAAAATGAAATAAAATAAAAAATAAGAATACAATTAAAATGCAGATTTAAAAACAATACAGTATAACAACTATTTACATGACATTTACATTGTATTTGGTATTTTAAATAATCTATAGATTATTTAAAGTATACAGGGAGGATGTACATAGGATATAGGCAAATAGGCATTTTATGTAAGGGACTTGAGCATCCATGTATTTTGGTATCCAAGGGTTCCTGAACCAATCTTCAAAAAAACAGCTCTGTGCCATTTGTGTGTTGTTTGTGTTCAAATGTTAGGGCTTTTTAATTTCTTGTATTTTGAGGGGTATTTTGATACTTTTTTCCCTTAAGGAAAGCTGTTATCTTCACTAAAACATAAGCTGCTGAAAAGCTGTCAAGATTTAAGCAAGGCAACATGCAGGAAAGCCATTCCAAAAATAATTGACCTAATGACCAAACTTGAAAAGTTTACAGATTATTTCAGTGATTTGACAGCATTTTCTTTGTAAGTGATATATTTGTCTTTCAGAGAGGGAAGTTTCTAGCAATGTAAATAAAAGGAATACTGATATTTAAAACTAGAAACCATTGATTTTAGATATTAAAAACTAACTGAGAAAGTTAAAGGTCACTGATTCAGTGAAATGAACAGACTTGGAGTCTTGGTTTGAAAATAGGAAGTAAATAAAAATTGAGTATAAGGAATGTTTTCTTTTTGACTCTTAAGTGTTCTTCAAAACAATGTGTAGCTGAAAAGGGTGTTGTCCTGTGACAGGAGGTTTTAAGTGGTATTAGGAAATGAGTGAATGGGATAAAGGCAGTTCATCTGTTTTGTACCAGTTGGATATTGCAGCTTGAGAACATATTTCTATTAGTGTGCTTAAACCTGAGCAGGTTCTGAAATAATGCTTTTTTAAAGCTATTTCTTTAAATAAATCTTTTAGAAAACTAAAATACTAGCCAAAATGAATTCTAAATCTCCATTAAATTGCCTGCAGCTATCTACATTTACTATACATTATAGTTAATATTGTTTCTGGAAGCTTACTCCTAACCATATTGCTAGTTAATATCAAAATGTCATACTTCTATGTCCCAGTTTTCTCATCTGTAAAATGGGAGTGAAAGCACTTCAAGTATTTGTCAAGATTAAATGAGATAATATATACACAGTTCTTGCTTTGTATAGTTCCAATATACATTAATTTCAGTTAGCACAGTTTAGTTAAATAACATCAGTCCCTCCCTATGCAGTTTAATGGAAAATTTAAAAAAAGAAGGAAAAAAAAAATAACCCCAGTTCGTCAACAGCACAGTTTAGTCCCTCAACAACACAGCTTACGCCCTCACTTTGTTTAGGCCTCTGTTCACAATTTATCTCCTCAGAGAGACCTTCCCTGAATACTGCATCTGAAGTTGCCTGTCACTCTCTATCACTCTTATCATATCTTTAAAAACAAAAACTTATCTACTTGTATTTTACTTAATTACAGGACTTAATACCACCTGTTTGTTTACTAGCAATCTCCTCCCTTCCTATTTCCCCACCCACCTAGAACATGAATCTAAGTCAGTAGGGACCTTATTTGTTTTTCCTTCACTTCCGTGACCGTAGTGTCTAGAGCAGTGGCTGTCATGAAGTTGGTGGTCATTAGATATTGATTCAATAAATAAGTAGTAAATAAGCCAGGCATGTTGGGTCACGCCTGTAATTCCAGCACTTTGGGAGGCTGAGACTGGCGGATGCCTTGAGTTCATGAGTTTGAGACCAACCAGGGTAACATGGCAAAACCCTGTCTATACTAAAAATACAAAAATTAGTGGGACATGGCGGTGCGTGTCTGTAAGCTACTCGGGGTGCTGAGGTGGGAGGATGGCTTGAGCTTAGGAGGCGAAGGTTACAGTGAGCCCAGATTGCACCACTACACTCCAGCCTGGGCGATAGAGCCAGACCTTGTCTCAAAAAAGTAAAATAAATAAAATAAAATAAGTAAATAAATAATTTATATTTCATAGCTCAGGCGGTGTTTTCTTCTTTCCTATTTGTTTTTTATGGACTTAGTCTATTCTGAATTCCTCTGACACTTAGTGTCTTTACTTTGGTATCACATTCAACTTTCATGTTAGTTAGTATATATCTTGTCTCCAGTGAGATGGCAAGGAGTGTACCTTATCTCTTTCTTTGCCCAAAAAATCTAATGTAGTAAGAATAAGCAAATATGCATTAAGTTATATTTCAAAATAAACCCATTATTATTGCAGCTTCTTAATCTATGTGGCATTGAATCATAAATCCTTTAGTTCATTCAACATTCATTATTTATTCAACAAATATTTATTTGATACCTGCCATTTCTCAGGTACTATTTCAGGTGCTGCGTATATAGCAGTAAACAAAATAGGCAACAACCCTGTTCTCATGAAGGTTATAGTATAGTGAGGGGAGACAAAAATAAATATACACATAATATATCACTTAGTGGCCATTGCTATGAGAAAAATAGAACAGGTAAGGGGAATAGGGAGTTCGTTTGTCCGTGTTGGAGGGGATTGCTATGTTCTTGAACTCCTGACCTCAGGTGATCCACCCACCTTGGCCTCCCAAAGTGCTAGGATTACAGGCGTGAGCCACCAACACCCGGCTGGATTGCTGTGTTATATGTTGTCTTTAAAGGAGCAGGCCCTGTGAATCTCTGATCCAAACCTCTTATTCAAACCAGATGGTAAAAAAGACTTTTAGTTGGAAATCTAATGTTTTGAGAACTCATTTGAGACCCAAGACCAATATTTTTCTTTTCCTATATAAGAGACTTACTAATTTATCTCTCTTTTGTATGTGTGGGTTTTTTTGTTTTTTGTTTTGAGGCAAGGTCTTATTCTGCTGCCCGGTCTGTAGGGCAGTCCCACAAATTGGCTCACTGCAACCTCTGTCTTTTGGGCTCAAGCCATCCTTCCACCTCAGCCTCCCAGGTAGCTGGGACTACAGATGCATGTCACCATGCCCAGCTGCATTTTTGTATTTTTTTAGAGTTGGGGTTTTGCCATGTTGCCTAAGCCGGTCTCAAATTCCTGAGCTCAAATCCTTTCGTCTCGGCCTCCCGAAGTGCTGGGATTATAGGTGTGAGCCACCATGCCTGACCAGTTTATCCCTTTGAAAGAAAGAGTTTGATTCGGATTTGATGTACAATAGGTAACCAATCATAATTCTTGGGGTCTAGAATTCCTCAGATGCCTCACTTATTGAATATAGAGTGATGTTCTTCAGAATACCCAAGCTTGTCTTTTGAGAATTTTCGCAAGTGTTCCAATGACTGTTTCAAACACTAGCTTACCTTTCAAACTCTCGTTAGCAGCATTTCTTGGTTTATGAAAACATTCCTATCACTACTGAAAGTACTTATTTTTAATGATCTTCCAGCTGGGTTTTCCCTCCGGTTTTTTTTGGTTTGTTCTCTGTATATTCCTTACTTTTAGTAACAAACTCATCACCTTCCCTTTAAAGCATGTCTTTTTTCCCACATTTTTTGGTCTCTCCCTCCGTACTCAGAAACTCTATTTCAACTGAAGGTATTGTTGTGTACATTTTAAAACATCTCTTGGACTTGTAACTTCTGTCTAGTTGCTCTGTTTAAAGTCACTGGATATCAGAAGTTAATTATATGGTTAGTGTCACATATGGGCATGCTCTAATATAATTAAGATGGCATTGTAAACATAATACTAAGGATGAGAATGCTTATAATTTCATGACTTTGTCACTCAAAAAATAAAAATCATTCCTCCTAAGTGATCTGAAAACACATTCTTACATATAATGGTCAGTTTTAAATATAAGAAAATAATTTTTCATCATTCCAATTTCTAGTCTCCAGAAGAGTTCTGTTTAAAAATTGGGATGAAGGAGAAAGACATTAATACTTGAAGTATCAGATGTTTTAGTATACTTTTTGTATGTTGTCTTTGAGGTAAGAATTATTATCCTTTAACATTATCATTTTACAGTCAAGAAACTCAGCAACTCAGACTACTTGCCTGGGGTTATAGAGCCATTAAGTGACTGGAGCCAGGATTCAAACTCAGGTTTATCTCACCTAACTTCAGAGCTCACATTGCATCCATTACATCAAACTGCCTCATCAAATGGTTGCTAATTATTATTTTTTGAAATAATAGATGCATCTGAAACCAGAACCAATTCTCAGACATTTTCACTGATATCCAAAGTGGTAAACAATTTTGTTTGCTTTCTGAAACTTCACCCTGTATCTCTCAGTCCTTAAAGCATACTGAAATGCAACGAAAGAGTAAGTCATAGAGATTATCTTGAGCATACTGTAATATAAATACACACTGAAGTTGATACATGTTTTGCTTTCAACTATTAGTTACAAATCACTTTACACACATCTCACTGACAGTGTGATGAAATCCCAGGGTCAAGAACTACAGGGTAAAGGAGCCATTCCCAGACACAGTCCCCTCCATTTAATTTATTTCCAGTAACAAATTAGTAACTGGACAGATACTTGTTTAACTAGAAAAAGGAAACCAAGCTGCAAAATTGGAGATTTAAGATTGAATGTATAAAACTAAAATGGCTAAAACTAAGCAAAGATACTTATGACAAGGTATATTTTTAGATTTAGATTTAATAGACACAAATGTTATTAACAGCAGGAAGTTGGTATATGGGTATTTGTTTCTTCATTCTTAGATGTTAGGATCTGGAAGGAATTTTAAGAACTATTTTTAATTGAATTGAGCCAAATTGGCTTTTTTATACTTCAGTTTTTAAAATGCTGTAGTAAAAATATCTAAGAGTAGTTTTAAGCAATGTAAACCTGGACATTTCAGAATGGAAATTATATTAATTCCTATGAATTTAATTTAAAATCATGTATTCTGATAAATGTTCATGGTTAACTAAAGAATTTTAGTGATAGAGATTCAGCATGCTCTGGACCTGGGTACCTAATCATAGTATAGTCCCAGAGATTCCTACAGAGATGATACAAAGTAGAGAAAAGCATGACTCCATGGCCTAGCACCTAGAAGATTCTGTTCGTCTTTAGGAGCTGTTTTGTTTCAATTCTGTATAGCTATCTATTTTCATATAAAAGGTATATTTATAGCATATACCTTTTCTCAGAAGTATAGGGATGATGAACCTAGTCATCCTTACTGTATTTCTACAGAGTTGTGCAATTTAATAAGTTCCACATTGAAAATAGTGAAAAACTTTAGGAAGAAAAGAAAATTGAAGATTACTTATACATTGGTCAAGAAAAACATCAAGTACAATTAAAGAGTACATTTAGGAGAACATTAGAATCCACATGGAAACTTCTTAAGCAAACATTCCAAAATAGTGTGTTTAAGTTATATTATACAACATAAATGTCACTTAACTTGCCCCTACACTATTTTTACTTCATTAGCACAGTAGATATAATTGTTTGAGATCAAATCATCTTGGCTAGTGATTTAATAATCCCTTTGCATTTTGGTTCATGATTATGGAAATTAGCTTCTGAAAGGGCTTCTTATTTCAGTAGTATAAATTATCTTAGCTATCCCACCTTATTGTACTGACATATGGCTATACCTTGAATTTTTATTAAAAGTTTATATTTTAATTACTCTTAATTATTCCTAAATTTCATCCCTTCTCTCCATTCTTTTGGCCACCTCCCTATCCTAAACTGTAGCCATTGAATACTTGAGATACAGTTAAGTATATTCTAAGTAATATCTTATGATTGATGTTGCCTCAGTTTCTAATTCTTCCAAGCTGTTCTTACATGTTTGCCATATTAATACTCTTTAAATAATCCTTTAACCAAATCAAGTAAACTTGTTACTCAAAAGTTTCTAACTCATTTATTTCTATCTCTCAACATAGACCTTTAGAGACGTTGGCCATGGGAGCCTAGTTGCTGGCCTCCATGCCATCCCAATAACATGGTGATGACTGCTCAGTCCTACCCACCCCTTCCCCACAAAGTTTTTCTACTAGGTTGAAGATGAACCCTTCCTCACCCTATTCCATCCTTCCAGCATTCCATATCATTCATGTTGGTCATTGATGCAGCTTAGAATCCATCTCTTCCATTAAGCCTTTTCTTCTATTTGATGCACACTGATCATTCTCACTTCTGAATTCTTAACTAAATTATAAATTGTTACATACTTTCCTCTTTGATTGCATATTGCCTTCACCTACTAATTAAGATGTTCATGTCTTGACCTAGGTAAATAAAAAAGTATAACTCCGTCTCTGGAGAAATATCCTGGACCCCCTGCTATAGACTCTGTACGTTACCATTATATCAAGAAAAGGCGTAATGGATTAGAAAAAATATATAACACTAGTTATATATGTTTATGATCTAAAATCTGCTATCTTAAACTGTGATCAGTCTAAAAATTTAGCTTACTGGCTGCATTTACTTATAACTTGTCATAGCCCTGAAATTCCCATGAAAATTTAATAAACAGTAAAGTGATTTTATTTTAGATGTAATGCCTTACCTCATTTCAGTTTGATTTTTCTGAAGTTCTAGTCATGTGGATAGGCCAGATTTAAGTTTGCATTATTAATAATATATTGTTGAATCGCGTGAAGCTCAGCTTTACTTCTTGTTGATTTTATAGTTTTACTTGGCCTTTTTGCCTAATTATTACTAAGCCCTGAGATTTAATTTACAAGGTTCTGGAAAAAAAATATATTAGAATATACTTAAGTAGGATTGTGCCTTAAAAAAAAAAAAATTGTGCTTTTTGACTTTCTATATTTTTTTAAGCTCTTAAGACTCAGTATTAAATGTTATTTTTATTACAGTAAGATTCTGTTATAAGCTAATTTGCAGTTAGGTTAACTATTATCATTGTGCAATGTAAATCCAAATACAGATTTGTTTACTACACCCTGATTGAAGTCAGAGAAGCCCTGTTGAAATGGAAGAGAAATTAACATGGCAAGTGAATGATTTGTTTATACTGAGCATTCTCCAGGCTCATCGTGATTATATTAGATGCCAGTCAACTTTTACGTATTAGACATGGCAATTTAATGATCTTAATTTTGTTCATTAAAATAATTTTCCTGATGTATCAGTAAGATTAAAATTTTTACATTGAATTTTATTATCTGCGTGCTGCTTGGTTACAGAATGATGAAAGTGTATTGTATGTGATGTACACAATACCACTTAATACAAATCTTGCTGTATTTGCTGCTGATTATACATCATTATAGCATGCAATGGCAGCATAAGGGAACACTGCATAGCAGAGAGAAAAATAGTTTAAGATATGATAAAAGGATACAGTTATCCTGAACCGTTATGTGATGTGGGATTTTTTACAAAATTTTTTTCTTTTATTTAAATCTTGCTAAGGATTTGAAGCATTCATTACCATCTGGACTTGGACTCTCAGAAACCCAAATTACATCTCATGGCTTTGACAGTAGCAAAGAGGGAGTTGTTGAAGCAGGAGCCTTTCAAGGTAGGAGCCCATGTATTTGTAAAGATGGCTGGGATGGAGGATGGGAGAAATTCACCAAATGCTACCTTTATTAATAAAGCACAAGAATGAAGCCCTTTCATTCTGTGATAAAACATTGATTATAAACATAATCCTTTTACTCATAAATTTAAGTAATACAGGAATTATTTTAATCTTCTTCTTTACATAAACAGATCAATGTGCATAATATCACTGGTGATTATTTAAGATTTGGTTGTAAAAACTGAAATAAAAACAAAAATTATATCAGAAATATAAATGTAGATTTTAACTTGTAACCATGAAATTTATAACTATAAATCAGTGTTGATTTTTATAAATACATATACCTTATTTCAAAGCAAATAGAAAAATGAACTTTTTACATGTTATGTAGTAGGTTTCCAGGACCACACTCATTAAAAGTTTGTATTTTAATTACTCTTAATTATTCCTAAATTTCATCCCTTCTCTCCATTTTTTTAAATATGTATTTTATTGCATTTTAGGTTCTGGGGTACATGTGAAGCATATGCAGGATTGTTGCATGGGTACATACATGGCAATGTGGTTTGCTGCCTCCATCCCCATCACCTATATCTGGCATTTCTCCCCATGTTATCCCTCCCCAACTCCCTACCACCACTGTTCCTCCCCTAGTCCTGTCCCAACAGACCTCAGTGTGTGATGCTCCCCTCTCTGTGTCCGTGTGTTCTCATTGTTCAGCACCCGCCTATTAGTGAGAACATGCAGTGTCCTTCTCTCCATTATTTTGGCCACTTCTCTATTCTAAACTGTAGCTGTTGAATACCTGAGATATAGTGATTATCTTATGATTGATCTTGCTTCAATTTCTGACTCTTCCAAGCTGTGCTTACATGTCTGCCAAATTAATATTCTTTAAGCGTTCCTTTAACCAAGTCAGAAATTTGCTAGGAGATCTCACAGGACTTGCACAGTGACACTCATAGCTATGATTTATCATAATGAGAGTAGCAAGCACAGTCAGTTAAGGCAAAAGGTGTATAGACTAAGTCTGAGGAAAACTAAGCATAAGCTTCCAAGCGTCTTCTTCCAGCTTAATTACACAGCAATTGCTTAATTCCTCCAGCAGTGAGACTGACAACGTATGTGAAATTTTGCTAACTGGGGAAGCTCATTTAGAAATTCCATGCTTGGGATTTTTACTGGGGGCTGATCACATAGGTTTCTCTGTCTGTTACATACTAAGATTCTAGACTTCCAGAAGGAAAGCAGGTAAGCAGCATAAACCACATTGCAGGTAAACCGCTTAAGTACAGTGAGGCACTCGTAATCATTCTGGCGATGGAGGGAATCCTCCCAAAATTCAAGTTCCTGCATGCCAGCCTTTCTAAGGATAGGCAGTTAGATCTGCTATGTTAACTCTTTCTGCACACATCTCATGTATGTCTGTTTTTAATAGGAAAATAGTGCCTCCTTTCTTAATGCTTTTACTTGTAATAACTTTTTTAAACTTTTTTTTTACTCAAGTGAAAGTAAAGCCATGTAAACATTTGGATGTGGGAAATAGATTTTCGGACGGTGCTGTAAACCAACAGCTATAGTTATATGTTCAGTTTGTTCAATTAAGTATATTAATTCTAATACTGCATTATAGTTTTACAAAATGAAGAAACAGTTATATCCATGCCTTTGTAAACCATAGCCCTCTTGCAGATATTAGTATTCTTTATTTTTTATTGTCTAATTGGCCAATACTTTTTTCAAAGAACAATTTAGATTTTGAAGTATATTCTTTGCTACGTGGGTCCTGGAAATAGACATTTAGGATAATCCAGTATAATATCCTCTATTTTAGGCTGTGAAATGAATGGACTTTCTACTGACATCATTTTTTTTCTCTTTTCATTCTTATGTTTAGAAAAATAAAGGGAGCAGTCACATCAGTGTCTTAGTGATCATTCAGAAGCATCATGGCATTCTTATATCAGGGATAACTCTGAATTTGGAAGGGCTCACTAAGTATCTAAAACTATGAGTGTTTAGAAATATAAGGCTTACTTTGCATAATTTGGCACCATTTTTCAACTAATCACCAATTCTAAAATTTAAATTTAACATAGAATAAAAAACTAATTTTATTATTAAGATATTTTAAATGAAATTATTTAGCTGACATTTTTCCTTTTAAGTGAAATGGTATTTTACAATAATTGAAATCAATTGGCCATTATAAACTGATATACATGAGCATTAAAATGCCCATCAATTTCACTTGCTTATAGATACATCCTAATCCTTCCAACTGGAATAAGAAAATATATTTCATGATAATGGCAGTAATATATGTCTTTCTGAACTGAGTCTATAAAACATTTTAAAATCCAAACTGTATTGCTGATTAGGATATTAAGATAATCATTCTGCTGCTATACTTAAATTAGTTGAGCATTTGTTGGAAAGTTGTGGTTGTTTTAAGATATATGTAAGTAAATTGGAATGAACATGAGAACAGCATACAACGATAACAATTTGGCAAATAGGCCTTACGGAAAAAATGTTAAAGGAATTAGGGCTGTGTTGGCTTTCTGGAGAGATGACTAAATGATAAATATGACTTTTTATTACTTAAACCGTTAATAAGAAGAGTATTAACCATCTACTTTATCTTTCTAGAGCAAATGTAGAAGTTACACTTAAATTCAGCTTAAAAACAACAAATATTGAAATCTACCTAACACCAAAGATGTTGCAGAATCAGTAATAGTGGAAATCATGAATAAATCAAAGCTCATAAGAGTAAAGTGTACTTGGTACCAGGGTTTTGTTTTAAAGGAGGTATCACATATGTATTCATCTTCTTAGATTTTTGTTGTTGAGATGAAATAGATCTGATTCCCCAAATTTAGTCAATTAGCAAGATCCTGTATTATTGAGTTATTTTTTATTTGGTATTAGTGAATGATTTTAGTAACAATTGTTTAAAGGGTTAAAATATTAAAGATAACAGAGAAGGGATAATTACCTTTGAACGTAAATCAAAAAAGCTGAAGTCCCAGTTATATCCACACTACATCATTTGCTATTTTACTTTGGAAAGTTACATATCATTTGTTATATATATTATACACATCTCATGTAATACCATGGTATTATTTCTTAAGCAAGATTAATAAACCGTAATAACTAGAACAATAGAGCTCTGTTTCTGGGGTCAAGACATGGAAGTTCAGTAGTCGTCTTTTATTTTATACTTTCTTATTTTAGAATCCCTATTCCTTGGACAGTAGAGATACAGTCTTTATTTAAAATGGTAATTGGACTGGATAACCTATTAAAATGCCTTCCAACTTAGCAAGTAACATGTAGACTAGTGATTTCTGTGTTGAATTTAATAATGGAGATATTATGGTGTTCAGAACATCTGAGTCTCTTAATAAGAAACTATTTTAACCTCTGAGTTTTATCATTTATCTTACAGTTTAATGTGAGAGTTTAGACTAGTTGATTTCCATCATCCCTTCTGGTTTTAAATTTTATAATTGAACAGATTTAAAGAGACAAATATCTCTCACTTTGAAAGTTAACAACAGCCTTTTTAGGCCTATTTCATGTTTGAATTTTAATGTGAGATCTAGTCCAAATTAGGGTATATTTTATACTGTTAGAACTGATGACTGCTTCTACATCAGAATTTAGTACATATGGGATAGGACTAATTATTACTAATAGTAAGTAAAGAAAGTAGATGATTCTTATTAGAAAATTTAATTATGAACTTGATGCATTATATTTTTTCCAGAGAAATGAGGATGAGTGTAATTGAAATCGAAGTACATTATAGACATTAAAATATTCTCAGTTAAACATGGAAGGACTTTAATTTTTTTTCAGTTTTAAAAACTATCACTCCCTCTTTTTGTTTAATGTTCAACATTAGCAACAATGTTGGGTAGTCAGTGTTTCTTTCTTTTCTTTTTTTTCTTTTGATTGAGACAGGGTCTGGCTCTGTCACTCAGGTTGGAGAACAGTGGCGTGATCTCAGCTGACTGCAGCCTCCACCTCCAGGGCTCAAGGAGTTCTCCCACCTCAACCTCTGGGTAGCTGGGACTGCAGGCATGTGCCACCATGCCTGGCAAGATGGAGTTTTGCCATGTTGTCCACACTGGTCTTGAACTCCTGAGCTCAAGTGATCCACTTGCTTCGGCCTACCAAAGTGCTGGGATTATAGGCATGACCCACTACTCCCAGCCAGTAGTCAGTATTTCCTACTCTGTAGATAATTAAGGCTCAGAGATGTTTACTAATTTGCCAGGGTGCTCTTGATATCATGTGGTAGATGGAGCCAGAATTTTAAACTCAGTGTTAGAATTCAAAACTTAGTTGTGTTTATTTAAAAATTGTGTTTTTCCTCTGGTTCTCAAACTTGGCTGTGTTTGAGAATCATCTTGAGTGGCTTTTGCAAAACAATACGTGCCTATTTCACTGATAATCAGTAGATCTTGTGGAGTATCCCAGGTATGTTTTAAAAGCTCCAAAAGTAATTCTTATAATGTCCAAAAATACTCTACATCAGCACCTCTCAAATTTCAAAGTACATACAAATCAACTGGGAATTCTTATGAAAATGCAGGTTTGGGTTCAGTAGGTATGGGGCAGGGACTGAGATTTTGCATTTCTAACAAGCATCCAGGTAAATTGATGAAGGTCCCCTACATCCACATGATGAATAGCAATGAGATACACTATGTGACATTTGATTTATGATTTGAAAATTTTTGGCTACAATTCCTGTGAAGGCTATATATAATTCATTCATATTTCTTATAAGAGATATGAAAGCATGTTTTAATATCCCTTACATACCTTTGAATTTTTACTTGAAAAGCTTTTCCTTCATATATGAGAGTAGCAAGTTATTAAATATTTACTGAAGCTTTAAATTATCTAACTATGGGACTGTGTTCACATTCTGTTAACTGATTTTGGAAATAGCAGAGTTCAGTTAAAATCCTGTTTAGATGTTGTCTTACCAGATTTCATCATATAATTACGTAGTTTAGTTCTGATAGTTTGATGAAAAGTTTATATAAAAAATGAGCCTGGTAGCATTTATTATTAATCTTTCCCTGAAAGAAAGCAAATATATTAATTCCAATTAGTGTTTGAATATTTTAAAGGAAATATCAGTAACCCTATATTCAAAATGTACAGTATGTGGAGGAGGAAAAGGATTCTCACAGTTAAAATGTCTACCTTTTCAGGTTCCCCAGCACCGCCATTGCCATCTGTTATGTCTCCTAGCAGAGTTGCAGCTAGTCGACTGGCTCAACAAGGAAGTGATTTAATTGTTCCCGCAGGTATTCACTGCACTGATTGGATAAAGCCCTTCTTGCTACTGCTGAAGCTAAACTAATTTACTTAGTTTCATAATCACTTGCTTTTTATTCTTAGGTGTGTGTTATTCTGACTTTTTTAGTGGCTGCCTTATTAACAATAAAGGAAATAATTTTTCTAACTATATCCTATCTTTCTGCCTTTTCAGAGTAATTAGGCTATGTCTCATACCTGAAACTTAATCCGTTTTAAAATTAAAACATTATAAAATTTGTTTTAAATCATTCTTTCTTTGCTCTGGAGACTATAAGTTTACCATTTGATCTAAACTCTTATCTTTGCAGCTCTGCCTTCTATTTTCAGTTAAGGAAAAAACAACCTTCAACAATTAGGTTGGTTGTTTTTAAGAATGGGTTAAGTTCGGGCGCGGTGGCTCACATCTGTAATCCCAGCTCTTTGGGAGGCTGAGGCGGGCGGATTATGAGGTCAGGAGATGGAAACCAGCCTGACCAACATGGTGAAACCCCGTTTCTACTAAAAATACAAAAATTAGCCAGGCGTGGTGAGGCGTGCCTGTAATCCCAGCTACTCAGGAAGCTGAGGCAAGAGAATTGCTTGAACGTGGGAGGCGGAGGTTGCAGTGAACTGAGATCGTGCCACTGCACTCCAGCCTGGTCAACAGAGTGAGACTCCATCTCGAAAAAAAAAAAAAAAAAAAAAAAGAATGGGTTAAGTGGAAAAGGGTCTTGTCTTTAACTTACAAATAGTTTGCAGATCGCAACACAATACTATTAATTTACCAGTTATACCCAATGAAAAATATTTGAGAAAATCAGTGTCTTCACACTGAATTTGCTCTGCACTTTACTGTTACTGGACTATAAAAATGAACTCCATATTTCTTATATGAAATGTTAACATTTACATTTTGTTTTGTGGGAATTTTTTAAATTCTTAAATGTGTTCTAATTTAATATACCAATGGGAAAAGTTGATCAGGCTATAGGAATAAGTTGGAGAAGAAATTTTTGCTGATTCTAATTTTTCTTTTTTATTTCATTATTCTTTTAAAATTATTAGAAATGTTCTTAAACATTTACGCTACTAATGTTTTGGGATAGAAACTATTGAAATGAAAAATATTTCAGCTATGAAAACTATTTCAGCTGTGAAAAATATTTTACTGTTGGGAACTGTATAGTTGTAGAGTTGCTTACATATCATAAATTCTTAATTGTTGGAAGAGTACATTGTCAAGACTTTTACACTGCTTCTTTATTCATATGGCTCTTTTTGGTTTTCTTGCTTTTTTGTGTGTGGTCTCTTGAGAAAAAAGAGGTACAGTGTAGGTCTTATTTCAACCCAGCTTTCAAATTCTCCAAAATTATAGCAACATTCTATTGTTCTAGTCTACCTATTACAGTGAAAGATCACTGTGGGGAATACGTGGCCTTTAGATTTTTATTGACCAAAATACTTCCTTTTTAGCATCATTAGAGTATAAGATTAGTTGTGGAAATTTTATTTTTTCTTGAAGTAAACGGCAGCTTATCTAGAAAATAAGGCTAATTGCAGCAGGTTTGTTTTTTGTTTGTTTAAAGAAGGCAAATAAGTCACATGGCATTTGTGTTTAATGGACAGAAATGTTCTCTAAGTAATTAGGGAACTGTCCTCAGCAATTCCAGGAAGTTCTACTTCTTTACTTAGTGGGAACCTTTTTTGTGTTTTTAGATGCATAAGTATTTTAATTTGAACAATGTCAGTGTTTTATTTTCTTTCCCTACTTGTCTTTATCCGGATTGTGTTTTTATCTTTTGTTATCTTGCAGGTGGCCAGAGAACACAGACAAAAGGTGGACCAGTTATTCTAGCAGATGAAATTAAAAATCCTGCAATGGAAAAGTTAGAACTTGTTAGAAAATGGAGTCTAAACACTTATAAGGTTTGTAATTATTTATGTTTCCCTAAATGACTCTAAAAAATTTTATTTATATGTTTATTCAAGTCATTATGTTGCAATTAAATGAATATAAAGAAGAGAAAAATACCATCTAAACATGGTGGAAATACAGTTGGAAAATGAAGTATTTGTTTTATTTTTGATCTTTGAATGTAATATAAGAATTTAGTACAAAAGAGTTAAAAAGCTATTGAAATTATTATTAACAGATAATATACATAATTGAAGACATGTACTGCTTTGGAGTTTATTTAGCTGTAGAGCTACTGTAGATACATTTGCTCCTTTCCCTCCTTTTGATACTTTGTAGGAGCTGAAGGTCAAGAGAGGTGTCTTAGTTTTCCAAAGTTTGAAATTCTCTGATTTTACTATAATAACTAAGCATTAACTATACGAGCAACACCAGATCGCAAATGAGTTGTGTTTCTAAAGTTTGTTAACATTCTTAGTTGCATTGCTTCAGAGTAATCGGTGATTATTTTTCTTATGCCCTCCATAAAACAAACAAGTAGATTATTTAACCCATATTGTATTTGATGTATTACAAACAGCTCAATTTTAACAGGGACAAGACAGTAGAATTCGTGGAATAGTTAGGATGAAAGCCCTAGCAGCTCAGGGTAGAACATTAGCCATAATTCTCTTTATATTCATGAACTGATTGTGGGTCTAGTGATTGGTAAATTAGTAATTGTCTATATTTTAATACAGAGCAGGTCTCTCTTACATCTCGGAAGTGAATTTATTCTTTCAGTAATACCTTAAAAATATGATCTAGAAGTCTTCCACAAAAGTATAGGTTTTCTTAAGATGATAAAAGGTCCCTGAAACATGTTACATGAAGCTTTCCAAAAATTATTTAACTCATGTCAGTGTAGAATCTGAGAAATGCCAATAGTAGTCTTCAAAAAATGACGCCTGCTTAAACTAAACTGTTCTTCTCAAATATTCACAGATTTCTACTCCGTCTTCTTGCTGATTGCACATATCCAGTCAGTCATTAAGTCCTATGGATTCTGCCTTCTTAATATTCTTTCACCTTTTCCCCCTATTCTCCATCCCAGCCTTCACAGCCATAGTTCGTATTTATTACTCTCTCACATTACTATAACAACTTCTTAACCAATTCTCTTAGATTGCATGTTTGATTCTGCCTAATGTGGGTTCATCCTTGCTTAAAATCCTTCAGTTGATCCCCACTGTCTTTAGAATAGGATGAGTCTGACCTCTACCTACCTTTCCAAATTTGTCTCTTACTACTATTCTTCTCTATGTATGGATCAAGTGATCCATACCAGATTACCCAGAAACTTCCCAAACAGTCTGTGCTTTCTCACACTTCTGTAACTTTGTCATGAGGTTATATTTGCCTACTGCTTGGAATTCCCCTTCATTTTACTTGTTCAATCTTTCATACGAGACTGAGCACGTTTAAACTTTTGTTCACTTGAACCTTCCTCTCGTGTTGTTTAATTGATGTTTTCCTTGTTGGTTATCTATTTGTTCCTATGTGTCTGTGTGTTACTATGTTTTTTCTTCTATCTCTTGCCTCTTTTCTTCCATCTCTCATCTCTACAATAATGTGAGTTGAATCACTACTAAGATTCCATATTTATCTCTTATATTAATATGCCACATTTAGTCTATTAAAAATTTGTGTTAATGAAAATGACAACTCTTTAAAATGTACATATGGTATAATACTATGTGAAGGAGGCATTATTTTCTTTAAACTTTATTTTTAAATGACAATTTTTTTCATTAGAACTTAACTTGGATATTTTGATCTAGGTCTGACTTATATGGTTTTATAGAGTTAATAGTCCAGTGTGTCCAGGGCTGACATATTCCTCTAAACAAAAAAAAAGTTCATAGTGTAATAACCTTATGGAGTCTACATGACTCTCTGCATTGTTACTGCTTTTTGACCTTTTCAGCTCAATTTTTTTTTTTTTTTTGAGATGGAGTCTTGTATTGTTGCCTGGGCTGGAGTGCAGTGGTGCGATTTTGGCACACTGCAATCTCTGCCTCTTGTGTTCATGCAATTCTCCTGCCTCAGCCTCCCAAGTAATTGGGATTACAGGCACACACCACCACATCTGGCTAATTTTTTGTATGTTTAGTAGAGACAGGGTTTCACTGTGTTGGCCAGACTGGTCTTGAACTCCTGACCTCGTGATCCGCCCACCTCAGCCTCTGAAAGTGCTGGAATTACAGGCATGAACCACTGCACCTGGCCTCAGCTCAAATTTTAGCTAATGTTGGGCATTCCTTGGCATTTGGATAATGCTTCAAATACTGATTTTGATTTGGTTGATTTAAGACTGTGCTTGTTATCCATTTTACTTGTTTGTTTTTGTTTGTAGACAGAGTCTCACTCTGTTAACCCAGACTCTAGCGTAATGGTGTGATCATGGCTCACTGCAGTCTTGATCACCTGGGCGCAAGTGGTCCTCCCACCTGAGCCTCCTGAGCAGCTGGGAATACATGTGGGCATCACCACTCCTGGCTAATTTCTTATTTTTTGCAGAGATGGAGTCAACATTTGTTGATCAGGTTGGTCCTAAACTCCTGGGTTCAAGCAGTCCTTCCGTCTCAGCCTCCCAAAGTGCAGGGATTTACAGGTGTTGAGCCACCACACCGGCCCCATTTTACTCTCGAATAACTTGATTCTGGCTATGTCTTTGATCCGTTCTCCTCGTCCTTCATGCTTTCCACCTTTAATTTCTCTGTTTCTTTTGTATATATATATTTTATTGCACTTTAGGTTCTGGGGTACATGTGCAAAACATGCACAATTGTTGCATAGGTACATACATGGCAATGTGGTTTGCTGCCTCCATCCCTGTCACCTATATCTGCATTGCTCCCTAGGTTATCCCTCCCCAACTCGCTACCCCCGGCTGCCCTTCCACTAGTCCCCCCAAACAGACCCCAGTGGGTTATGCTCCCCTCCTTGTGTCCATGTATTCTCTCTTTTTTTTTTTTTAGAGGAAGAAAGAAAGAAAGAAAGAGAAAGAATAAAAAAAAAGAATGAAGGAAAGGAAGAAAGAGGAAGAGGAAGAGGGAGAGAGAACAGGGGTGTTGCTTTATTGCCCAGGCTAGAATGCAGTCTAAAAATGGGTATGCCTGCAATTGTGTTTAATAATAGAGACATTAAAAAAAAAAAATGAGGGAAGAAAATAATTAACAAGCAGCCAACCGATATTTCATTTAAACCTGTAAATAGGTGTGATGTAGTACTGATAAGAGTGTATATTTTGTGTATTTAAGTGGAGAATTCTATAAATGTTAATTAAGCCTATTTGTTCCGGATCTGAGTTCAAGTCCTGAATATCGATGTTAACTTTCTGTCTCATTGATCTGTCTAATATTGATGTTGAAGTCTCCCACTATTATTGTGTGGGAGCCCAAGTCTCTTTATAAGTCTTATATATCTGGGTATTCCTGTATTGAGTGCATATATATTTAGGATCTTTAGCTCTTCTTGTTGCATTGATCCTTTTATCATTATGTAATGTCCTTCTTTGCTTCTTTTGATCTTTGTTGCTTTAATGTGTATTTTATCAGCAAAAATTGCAACTCTTGCTTTCTATTTATTTATTTTTGCTCTCTATTTGGTTGGTAAATTTTTCTCCATCCCTTTGTTTTGAGTCTTTGTGTATCCTTACATATGAGATGGATCTGGATGTAGCTTGGCTTTTTTTTACCTGTCTGTGTCTTTGGATTGGGGGATTTAGTCAATTTAAATTTAGAATTAATAACAGTATATGTGAGTTTGATACTGTTATTTAATGTTGGCTGGCTGTTTTGCCCATTAGTTGATGCAATTTCTTAATTATGTTGATGTTCTTTATTTTTTGGTATTTTTTAGAAAGGCTGATACTGGTTGTTCCTTTCTATTTGTAGTGGTTCTTTCAGAAGCTCTTGTAAAGCAGGCCTGGTGGTTATGAAATCTCTGAGTGCTT
>NW_016107566.1:622121-633897 GCF_001604975.1 Cebus imitator
TTAACATTTCGTCAAACCTTTTTTCAAAGTTCTTAGTTTCTTTGCATTGGGTTAGAACAAGTTCTTTTAATTCCCAGAAGTTTCTTATCCACTTTTTAAAGCCTGCTTCTGCTAATGGAACACAGTCTTTCTCCATCAGGCCTTGTCCTGTTGCTGATTAGGAACTGTGATCCCCTGTAGAGGGAGAGGCGTTCTGAGTTTGGGTATTCTCAGCCTTTTTAGGCTTGTTTCTTCCCTTCGTTATAAATTTATCCATCTGTGGTCTTTATAATTACCATCTTTATAGTTGGGTTTCTGAATGGACGTCCAACTTGTTGATTCCTGGCGCTAAAATCTGAGCAACCCACTGTGCCGGCCAAAACAGCGGCTTTAAGATTGATAGTGCTTTTCTGACTCTGCACCAAGAACCGCCGCACCAAGGCAGCGGCAAAACCGCCTCACCAGCCTCAAGAGTCGCGCTGGCAAGAGTGGGTCTCCTCCGCTGGGAATCTCCTGGTGCGTGAGCAACAAAAATTAATCTGAAAGTGTGGCGTCCTCTCGTTCTCTGCGCTTTCAGTGGGAGCTACAATCCCAAGCTGCTAGTGATCAGCCATCTTGGATCTCTCTCTCCCGTGTCCATGTATTCTCATTGTTCAACACCCACCTATGAATGAGAACATGCAGTGTTTGATTTTCTGTTCTTGTGTCAGTTTGCTGAGAATGATGGTTTCCAGATTCATCCATGTCTCTACAAAGGACGTGAACTCATCTTTTTTTATGGCTGCATAGTATTCCATGGTGTGTATGTGCCACATTTTCCTTACCCAGTCTATCATTGATGGGCATTTGGGTTGGTTCCAAGTCTTTGCTATTGTAAACAGTGCCACAGTGAACATATGTGTGCATGTGTCTTTATAATAGAATGATTTATAATCCTTTGGTTATATACCCAGTAATGGGATTGCTGGGTCAAATGGAATTTCTATTTCTAGGTCCTTGAGAAATCGCCACACTGTCTTCCACAATGGTTGAACTAATTTACACTCCCACCAACAGTGTCAAAGTGTTCCTGTGTCTCCACATCCTCTCCAGCATCCACTGTCTCCAGATTTTTTAATGATTGCCATTCTAACTGCCATGACATGGTATCTCAATGTGGTTTTGATTTGCATTTCTCTAATGACCAGTGATGATGAGGATTTTTTCATATGTTTGTTGGCCTCATATATGTCTTCTTTTGAAAAGTGTCTGTTCATATCCTTTGCCCACTTTTGAATAGGTTTATTATTTTTTTTCTTGTAAATCTGTTTTAGTTCTTTGTAGATTCTGGATATTAGCCCTTTGTTAGATGGGTAGATTGCAACCATTTTCTTGGTTGCCGGTTCACTCTAATGATTGTTTCTTTTGCTGTGCAGAAGCTCTGGAGTTTAATTAGATCCCATTTGTCTATTTTGGCTTTTGTTGCCAATGCTTTTAGTCATGAAGTCCTTGCCTATGCCTATGTCCTGAATGGTTTTGCCTAGGTTTTCTTTTAGGGTTTCTATGGCCTTAGGTCTTATGTTTAAGTCTTTAATCCATCTGGAGTTAATTTTAGTGTAAGGTGTCAGGAAGGGGTCCAGTTTCTGCTTTCTGTGCATGGCTAGCCAGTTTTCCCAACACCATTTAGTAAACAGGGAATCCTTTCCCCATTGATTGTTTTTGTCAGGTTTGTCAAAGATCAGATAGGTGTAGATGTGTGGCGTTACCTCTGAGGCCTCTGTTCTGTTCCATTGGTCTATATCTCTGTTTTGGTACCAATACCGTGGTGTTTTGGTTACTGTAGCCTTGTAGTGTAGTTTGAAGTCAGGTAGCATGATGCCTCCAGCTTTGTTCATTTTGCTGAGAATTGACTTGGCTATGCGGGCTCTCTTTTGGTTCCATATGAGGTTTAAGGTGTTTTTTTCCAGTTCTGCGAAGAAGGTCATTGGTAGCTTGATGGGGATAGTGTTGAATCTGTAAATTACTTTGGTCACTATGGCCATTTTCACAATATTGATTCTTTCTAACCATGAGCATGGAATGTTTTTCCATCTGTTTGTGTCCTCTCATATTTCATTGAGCAGTGGTTTGTAGTTCCCCTTGAAGAGGTCCTTTACATCCTTTGTTAATTGTATTCCTAGGTATTTTATTCTCTTTGTAGCAACTGTGAATGGCAGTTCATTCTTGATTTGGCTCTCTTTTAGTCTATTATTGGTGTATAGGAATGCTTGTGATTTCTGCACATTGATTTTGTATCCTGAGACTTTGCTGAAGTTGATTATCAGTTTACGGAGATTTTGGGCTGAGATGATGGGGTCTTCTAAATATGCAATCATGTCATCTGCAACTAGAGACAATTTTACTTCCTCCTTTCCTAATTGAATACTCTTTATTTCTTTTCCTTGCCTGATTGCTCTGGCTAGAACTTCCAATACTATATTGAATAGGAGTGGTGAAAGAGGGCATCCTTGTCTAGTGCTAGATTTCAAAAGGAATGCTTTCCAGTTTTTGCCCATTCAGTATGATGTTGGCTGTTGGTTTGTCGTAAATAGCTTTTATTATTTTGAGATACATTCTGTTGATACCTAGTTTATTGAGAGTTTTTAGCCTAAAGCGCTGTTGAATTTTGTCAAAGGCCTTTTTTGCATCTATTGAGATAATCATGTGGTTTTTGTCTTTGGTTCTGTTTATGTGGTGGATTACATTTATAGACTTGCGTATGTTGAACCAGCCTTGCATCCCCTGGTTGAAGCCTACTTGATCATGATGGATAAGCTTTTTAATGTGCTGTTGCAATTGGCTTGCCAGTATTTTACTGAAGATTTTTGCATCTGTGTTCATCATGGATATTGGCCTGAAGTTTGCTTTTCTTGTTGAGTCTCTGCTGGCTTTTGGTATCAGGACGATGTTTGCCTCATAAAATTATTTGGGAAGGATTCCCTCTTTTTGGATTGTTTGGAATAGTTTCAGAGGGAGTGGTACCAACTCCTCTTTGTATGTCTGGTAGAATTCGGCTTTGAACCCATCTGGACCTGGGCTTTTTTTGGTTGGTAAGCTATTAATTGCTGCCTCAACTTCAGCCCTTGTTATTGGTCTAGTCAGGGTTTTGACTTCTTCCTGGTTTAGGCTTGGGAGGGTGCAAGTGTCCAGGAATTTATCCATTTCTTCCAGCTCTACTGGTTTGTGTGCATAGAGTTGTTTGTACTAATCTCTGATGGTAGTTTGTATTTCTGTGGAATCTGTGGTGATATCCCCTTTATTGCTTTTTATTGCATCTATTTGATTCTTCTCTCTTTTCTTTTTTATTAATCAGGCTAACAGTCTGTCTATTTTGTTGATCTTTTCAAAAAACCAGATCCTGGATTTATTAATTTTTTGAAGGTTTTTTTGTGTCTCTGTCTCCTTCAGTTCTGCTATGATCTTAGTTATTTCTTGTCTTCTGCTAGCTTTTGAGGTTTTTTTTATCTTACTCCTCTAGCTCTTTCAGTTTTGATGATAGGGTGCCAATTTTAGATCTTTCCTTGCTTCTCATGTGGGCATTCATTGCTGTAAATTTTCCTCTAGACACTGTTTTAAATGTGTCCCAGAGATTCTGGTACATTGTCTCTTTGTTCTCGTTAGTTTCAAAGAACATCTTCATTTCTGCCTTCATTTCATTGTTTATCCAATCAACATTCAACAGCCAGTTGTTTAGTTTCCATGAAGTTATGCAGTTCTGAATGAGTTTCTTAATCCTGACTTCTAACTTGATGGCACTGTGGTCTGAGAGACTGTTATGATTTCCATTCTTTGCATTTGCTGAGGAGTGATTTACTTCCGATTATGTGGTCAATTTTAGAGTAGGTGTGATGTGGTGCTGAGAAGAATGTATATTCTGTGGATTTGGGGTGGAGAGTTCTGTAGTGTCTAGTAGGTAGATCAGTTGAGCCCAGGAGTTTGAGACCAGCCTAGGCAACATAGCAAAACCCCATCTCTACTAAAAATACAAAAAATTACCTGGGCATGCTGGTACATGCCTGTAATCCCAGCTTCTTGGTAGGCTGAGACATGAGAATCACCTGAACCTCAGGGGCGGAAGTTGCAGTGAGCCGAGATCGGACCACTGCACGCACTTCATCTAACCTGGGTGACAGAGCAAGACTCCATCTCAGAAAAACACACACACACACACACAAATATATATATGTATGTTTCTGTATTATTTCTGGGGCAGAATACAATAACAATATAATACCATGCTGTCTGGGCAAAAGTAAAGAACTCAGTAATATCTCTTCCTCTTTCCCCCCCTCCTTTCATTCCTTCCTCTTTCTTCTTTCTTTCTTTCATTCCTCATTCATACACACATATATACAAGTCATTTAAGGGGGAAGACAGAAGTAAAAGAGCATTTGACAGCAATAAGAGAGTAGTATTTTAGCGTTCTTATTATTCCTGTATTAACAGCCTATATTAGTCTTAGTGCCAAAATCTCTGTTTTAAGTAATTTACCCAAATGTTCTAAACTTGCAAAATAATTATGTGAGCGAGTTCTTATGGCAGTATATAAGTTTGCTAGATAAGTCTGAAAATGTCCTTTGATTAGTAATCATTATTAGACACGTCTGGTGAATTTACTTTCTGAGTCCTGATCAATTAAGGGAGCTGACAGTTTTCAGTTTGTTAGGCTAGCTTGTTTGAATCCAAAAAATGGTATATGCCATATGCTCTAGCATTTATATTTCGTTTTGTTTTTTCTTTCTAAACAAAATACATCTTCCACTTTTAGTGTACTCGACAAATTATCTCTGAGAAGCTAGGCCGTGGCTCAAGAACTGTGGACCTTGAACTTGAAGCTCAAATTGATATATTAAGGGATAACAAGAAAAAATATGAAAATATTTTAAAACTGGCTCAAACATTGTCGACCCAGCTTTTCCAGATGGTACATACCCAAAGGCAACTTGGAGATGCATTTGCTGACCTGAGTTTGAAGTCACTAGAACTTCATGTAAGATTATTTTAAATAAGTATTAAGGATGGGAGAAAATGATAATAGAAGTATTCTAAGAAGTAATTTGTTATATTTGTGATTTTCTGATCTTAATGAAAATGGAATTCCCAGGTTTTCTTTAAATATATTTTATGACTGGGCACGGTAGCTCACGCCTGTAATCTCAGCACTTTGGGAGGCCAAAGCAGGCAGATCACGAGCTCAAGAGATTGAGACCATCCTGGCCAACATGGTGAAACCCCGTCTCTACTAAAAAATACAAAAAAATTAGCTGGGTGTGGTGGCGCATGCCTGTAGTCCCAGCTAGTTGGGAGGCTGAGGCAGGAGAATTGCTTGAACCCAGGAGGCGGAGGTTGCAGTGAGCCGAGATTGTGCCACTGCACTCCAGCCTGGCGCCTGGTGACAGTGAGACTCTGTCTCAAAAAAAAAAGAGAGATTTTATATCACTTTAGGAAGGTCCAACTGACTTCTGTTAACTTTACTTTTTATGAATTATTGTATTTATGTAAATCTTTCATATTTTTCTGTTAATTTTTTATTTTGTCTTTTACTTCTTAATGAATATCAATGGTTACTGTTGTAATATGTTGTGTTAACTTTTTCAAAAAGTTGTAAAAAATTTTTTTCTGTATTATTCAATTTCCAGTAACATTATATAGACTTCAGTGTGTAACTTGGTTTGTGGAAATTTGATGCCAAAAATATTAAGCTGTCCTGTCTTTCATTTTAGTTTTTATATACATTGATTGATAATCTTTTTATGTAGTCCTTTATTTGCCAATATTTGCAAATCAAAGTCTATAATATTTTGAAGACTTGAGTCCAGAGTGGAGTTACATGGACATCTCTTAAGTGGAAAATGCTTTTAGCATAATAAAGATAATTTTACTTTCCTGCTATTGGCTGAATTATTGAATACTTTGTCTCCCAAGAAATATAATTACAGCTATTGCACTAGCATTAAATTTGTATCTTCTAAGATTCTAATTAATTTAATATTACATTATTTGTTTCAACTGAAATTGAAAAGTGTTTTATCACAAACTGGATAATTATCAAATTAAATGATACATCTTATGTGATCAATTTTTTTATTTGGTTAGATGCATTCCTGATTAATCTGTCAGTTAGTAAAACTTGGTCTGGAAAGCTTTTACTGCTAAACATACGGAGCTGGAGCTGGTTCTTGCCATATCTGAAGGAGTCATGTGTAATGTTTACTGCACCAAGATGCAGTTTGTTCAAAAAGAATGAACTAAATCTGGTGTTGAGTGATCCTTCCTCAGTTGTGTACCTAGAGAAACCTGAGCTGGGAGTCAACTGGTCACCAAGTTTACAAAGAAATGTGTGTTGTTAATATTTATACTTTGAGGAGATTCAGTCAAAACACAGAAAATTTATACTTTGTTTTATGTCTGAAAGTTTTAACCAATTATTACCTAATTTGGCTAAGATAGTTACAGTTTCTCTGATGAATAATCTGCTATATTTTTCTTTCTAACATCTGTGCTTATAGCATAATAGAAACAAAATATAGAAATGAAAATATTCTTTCTACTACAAAGTAACTTATAAAAATTATTTAGCTTTTAGCTATGTATCTGAGCTGATGACAGTTTTGGTTTATTAGACTTTTTCAGTAATTTTATATCTAGCTGTGATTTAAATTTTTTTTAATTTAAAGATTTATATTTTAAATTCTATGTAAAATTATATCTTAAAAATCTATAATTTTAAAGATTTATATAGCTAACTGTGATTTAAATTCTTTTAAAGATTGAAAGAAAAAGTAAAACTGCTACAGCTAGATCTCTAAATCACATATTTTCCCTTTAGTGGTGTGCTTGAGATTTTTAAGTCACTAATTTATTACTGGATGAATTAAGGCAACTTCTTTGTTTTAGGAAGAATTTGGCTATAATGCAGATACCCAGAAGCTGCTGGCTAAAAATGGAGAGACTCTTCTTGGGGCCATTAATTTTTTCATTGCTAGTGTGAACACTTTGGTGAATAAAACAATTGAAGATACATTAATGACTGTGAAACAGTATGAAAGTGCCAGGTAAGTATATTGTCTGTTTTATAGATGGCATGCAATTCTGTTAAGTTTTTGGCTACAAACAACAGAAACCAACTCTCGCCAATTTAGGCAGGAAAAAAATGTACTGGAAAGTTATAGTATACCTCCACAGAACTGGCAGAAAGGGAGAGGACAGGATTCTAGAAACAACCAAGAACCAAGGCCAAGTTAAGCCTCAGAAGAATCTAATTAGGACCCTTATGCTATGGCAGTACTTGATGCTGCCACAGCTACCATAAATCATTTCCTAAAGGCCCGTAAATACTTGCTGCATGCCTTGAGATTAGAGCCCTGGTCATGTGCCCAAACCCTGCCTTCTAATGAATAGAGAAATGAAAGATTTTCCAACTCTGGCTTCTTTAGAAGAGGACAGGTCCCTATCTTCTGCCAGGTAGGTACTACATGGTTCTCTATAATATGGCCTAAATTTACCTTTCATCCTCATTTTCATTACTTCCACAATAGCCAGACTCACACTTTCAGTTTCTATTGAATAAGTAAGCTAATTTTGCCTCTGTCATTTTTGTTAGGATACCAGTCATCTTCCATTTATCCAGATTATAACAAGCCTTCAAACCCTTTCAAATTTTACCTTTTATATAAATTAAGTATTTGACTTATATTTTGATAGCTGTTTATAATGCAGTGTTTTTATACATCCTATTTTAATGGGTTTTTATACATCCATATTCATATATATATGTATATATAAAATTTCCCTATCTCATAACTATCTGGTTAAATGGTGAACAAAATATATATTAATAAATACTTTGAAAGGCCTAAAATGTGGCAGACTTATAATAGCCTTTTTCATCTTTTGATTCCAGGCCCAATTTTTTCCCCATGTGCCCTACTAACTTTTATTTAAATATCATTCTAGTCCCCTTTGAGATTTTTTTTCTTTTGAACACCCAAAATTCTGATTTTTCATTATACTTTTTATAGCATAGTTGAAGATCAACTTTACCTTTTAGAAGGATGACTTTACCCTTGGCCTCTTATCCTAGTTTAATGGTATGAGAAATGCCTGTAAAAACTCCAAACTCATCTAGTCTTTTTGCAATTGAGTGCTCATTAAATATATATTTTCTTACACTTCAATTAAGTAAAAGTCCAAATCATTTGGAAAAGCTAATTTTTGATGTTTTCACAGGAAGAGATGCTTCTGTCCCATCCCATGTTTATTTTGTCATTTTCCATTTAGTATTAACATGTGAGATTCTAAATGACTTGAAAATGAAGGTCAAACAGCCGTGGTTGTATGGAGGGGTAAGAGTGAGGATTGCTGTTAGTAAGATAGTCTTCCATGGAAATCTTTTCAATAGCATTCTCAGTAGTTGGTTTTTCGGTCTTGATGTAAATCTTTTCATGGAAATTGTATTTTTCAAAGGGTTCATTATGTATATGAATTTAAAAATTCATTTATATGTTTTATTGGATTATTTTCTAAATTTGTTCCTTATTCCTAATGCCATAATTTGTTCATAATTATGTACAAATAATTATGTACATAATTATGTACTCTCTCTTTTATCTCTAATCATTTTAAATATTCTTATTTTCCAGTCTTTCTAATTGTTGTAACATTTATGGGTTTTAAAGATGAATATTGTTTTCTTCCAAAAGTACCCCCACAACTCCTAGTTAAGAACTTTGTGGATCTAGATTGTTTCTCTACTTTGGAATTGCCTACCTATTTTGAAATATGTTTTAGTTAATAATAATCTCTTTCTCTTCAGCTCTTATTTCTAAACATTTTATAATTAATTTGTAGAGGAAAAAAATAACACTCTAGAAGCTAAATGGTTTGCTCACTTCTAGTCAATTTCAAAGCCAACATGAGAACCCATTGTTTCCCTATGGTTCACATTTTATCAGTAGGCCTTATACCTGAGTATTAGTGCCCTAAGTATAATGTGATATAAGATGTCAGTTTATATGAACTTTTGAACAAAATTATAAATCAAGTTACATGTTCTTGGTAGCTGGTTTCTTAAAGCCCTCACACAGCTTCTGTGTATACTTTGAAAAACAACAACAGTAATGACCTCATCCCATAATTTATCCTTTTTTATTCAAATTACAAAATACGATCTTATTCATTAAGCTTAGCTTGGGGTTTGACTTTTCTGTTGCAGATGAAGTAGCTGCGGAATTAGCCAGTTGTTAAAACTAAAACATTGCCTACTGATGGATAATAGTCCAAAAGAAACCAAGGTTAAAAGTTTTTCAGTAGCTGAATTTTCTTCTCTGTCAAAACCAGAATTTGCTGACTTTTAGGGCAAGGGTCATCTATTTGATCAGTACAAAAGTGGTAATTTAGGCAAATGCCCGGGTGGCCTTTTAATGCCCCCTATTATGCATTGTGTACAAGTATTTCCTAGCCCTCTGGTGCTTCATGTATAGAAAATCTTGTAACAGCCCATTCAACACTTCTTCACAGCAGCACCAACAAGGGAGTCAATTGTGGTCAAGACTATTCAGATGTGGACACCTGTTCTCTAGAAGTTTTACATAAGCCATAAAGTAACCGTCACTAACTGTTGATATGGACTCAGTTCAGATGGGCAACCTTGAAGTGAAGTTGCTTTTTGAAAACTTAGTGAGCTTCTCTTCTTGGTGGTAATGAACACTGTTAGAGAAGCTGTTATGGAAAGTTTTACTTTGATATCATCTACAAACTCTGAATGTAAAATTAAGAAATATAAGGTCAGTATTATAACTTTGATTATGTTTAAGTTAATCACTATTGTTTAGAAATGTGCTCCAGGCTGTTGAAGGATATTTATTCTTAGATCAAATCACCATGTATTACTATTTATTTTAGTTATACGTTTTTCTCCTTTATTTTTTATTGTTTTTAGTGTGTTTGCTTCTAGATACCCCTCTTCTAATTTGGCCACAATAATAAGCATTCTAAAGTTATCAGTTATTACCAGGTGTCCTGCGTGCTTTATCTACATGAAGTTTTTGTGGATATTTTTATTAACATTCATAGATTGAAAAGCTGGAGCACAAAGAGATGAAATAACTAGCTCAGGACATTAGAGCCAAAAGACAGGGAGGTCATTCAGCTTGGCTTCTGAACCCATGGATTTAACTAACTTGATATTATTGCCAAGTCAGTCTTGCCTCCTAAATCTTTTGTATCCGCCTCCTTAGCTCTGCTGCCTTTGTCCTGATTCAGTGACTCATTTCTTATATGTCCATCGTCTTCTAATAGGTTTCCTTGCTCCTGATTTTTTAATCTTTTACTCTATTCTATCCTCCGTCTCTTAGACTACCAGAAGAGTCATCTTTCTATCCTGATACAATCATGTCACTTTTATGTCAGCTCAATGTTCTTCAGTGGCTTCCCATCACCTCTCATACTGGATTAAATTTAAATTCTTTAGCATGGCCTATAGGGCTGTTTAGTTTCAATTCTGCCCACCTGTCTGATGTTAATTTCTTTCATTGTCCTGTTCCAGCTTCAGATTCTGACATACTGAATTACCAAATTGTCATTGTGTCTTACAAATCTATGCCTTTGTCCATGCTGTTCTCTTCAGATTCAGAATATTCTACTGATCTCCCCATCCCAATTCACCCAGCCAGCTTTTAGCATCCTTCAAAATTTAATTATTTTAATTCTGTCTGAGATACCTTTTCAGGTATCTAATTTAATAATTATTCCTCTTGATTTTCATTATACCTTACCCTCCTTTATGGTCATTTTTATTATCTTACTCTGTTGTAATTATTTACAAGGTTGTCTCCTTCCTCTAGACTGCAAGCTTCTTGAGGATAAATTTATCTGTTCATCTTTATAGCTTTACTTTCCAACACAGTGCCTGGAATGTAGAAAGTGCTCTCTTGAGAACTGTTGAATGAATCAGTGTATCAGTGAATGAATGAATGGTTCTCTTTTGACCCTGGAAGAGGCCAATGAAATTAAATCTTAACTCATACTGTTAAATTCAGTACAAGCTAAGAATAAATTAGGACCTGGTTATGTATGCCCTATGCATCAACCCTGCATGACCTGCACATGTACCCCAGAACCTAAAGTAAAATAAAAATAAAAAAAGAATAAATTAGAATCAGTGTGAAAGACTAATGTATTCTTTCTCAAGTCATATCTACAGTGTAGATTATGTTATTTAAAGTATTGTTAATCCCAGAATAGGAGATGTGAATTATACTCCTATTATCTCCAAATAAAGAGCTTTAGTTTTAGGGTATAAGCTTTGTGATTCTGATCTTGACTAAATTAGAGGTCACTTTGCTTCTTCTTTGCTGAGTACCAAATAGTTGACACTGCTGGATAAATCACTGTTTAATAAGCAAGGTAGTACTATACTTAGGCGTTGTGATAGAGCTATTATGAGAGCTTATAGGATCATGGAGTGATGACAGTGGTGGGGTAACTATTTGAGTTAATGGGGGGAGAATATTAGAGTGAGGCATCTCACAGAACGCAGGATAGTAAGTGCTCTACAATAGATACTGTTGTTCCATTCTGAATACTGATGTTACAGAAATTCATCCAGAGCTGTGTTGTCAAATACAGTAGCCACACATGTCTGGTAAGCACTTGAAATGTGGCTAGTTTGAATTGAGATGAGATGCATATACACTGAATTTTAAAGATTTGGTATAAAATATGTGAGTTGTCTTAATGTTGATATGTAATTAATATCAAACTTATCAAGATAACTCAC
>NW_016107566.1:634492-640913 GCF_001604975.1 Cebus imitator
GAGACGGGGTTTCACCATGTTGACCAGGATGGTCTCGATCTCTTGACCTCGTGATCCACCCGCCTCGGCCTCCCACAGTGCTGGGATTACAGGCTTGAGCCACCGCGCCCGGCTATAGCTCCTTGTTTTTAAAGAAATAATAATTTCAAAAGCATTAAGTAGAATATGTATGAGAATTTTATGTATTACTGTATAGTATGAAACTGAATATTATAAATTTCCAACCCATCTTTGAACATATTTAACTCCTTTTGTAGTATGCTTCACTTACTCTCTTCTTTCCAGGATTGAATATGATGCATATCGCACTGATTTGGAAGAACTGAATCTTGGACCACGTGATGCAAACACTCTGCCGAAGATTGAGCAGTCACAGCATCTCTTCCAAGCACATAAGGAAAAATATGATAAAATGCGCAATGATGTTTCTATCAAATTAAAATTTCTAGAAGAAAATAAGGTAAATTCTTTACCTTCTGAGGTCTTTCTGTGGACTTTAAAGTCACCTTCAAGAGAGGTAGTCAGTTTTTCTGTTTGTTTTAACTCTCTTGTATGACAATTGCAAGAAGGAATTCCATTCATAATCAGTGTTTGAGTTTTTAGAAGTATACAAAATATATTTACCTTTCTTTGATAAAAGTTACAATGCCACTGTCCCAGTCTTTCACATATAACACATGGCAGAAAGTATTTGACAGACAGCCATTGATCTTTGGATTGCCATTGGTATCAAGTGTTTTAAAAAGTTAAACAGCTCTTCCCTTTTACGGCCATCACCGAAGCGGGAGCAGCCAAAATGAAGTTCAGTCCCTTTGTGACTTCCGACCGAAGCAAGAATTGCAAAAGGCATTTCAATGCACCTTCCCACATTTGCAGGAAGATTATATCCTCCCCTCTTTCCAAAGAGCTGAGACAGAAGTACTACGTGCGATCCATGCCCATCCGAAAGGATGATGAAGTTCAAGTTGTATGAGGACACTATAAAAGTCAGCAGATTGGCAAAGTAGTCCAGGTTTACAGGAAGAAATACGTAATCTACATTGAATGGGTGCAGCGGGAAAAGGCTAATGGCACAACTGTCCACATAGGCATTCACCCCAGCAAGGTGGTTATCACTAGGCTAAACCTGGACAAAGACCGTAAAAAGATCCTTGAACGGAAAGCCAAATCTCGCCAAGCAGGAAAGGAAAAGGGCAAATACAAGGAAGAAACAATTGAGAAGATGCAGGAATAAAGTAATCTTATATACAAGCTTTGATTAAAACTTGAAAAAAAATAGTGATAGATTACGCTTTGAATATGTTGAAGCTTTTCCATTAATGTTAGGTGCAGATTTCAGGAAAATAATTATGACATTCTTCTCAGTAACTGGTAAATGAAAAATAACTAAAAGATCTAGCTTAGGGTTGCAGTTTACATAACCTAGAAGGGAGAAGCCAAGAGATCCATTTTCCACATTTTTTAAATATATGAACACATCTAAGAAATATAGCAATGAGGGCTGAACTGGACCAGCTGTAGGTTTCAGCAGGAAGTGGATTCATTTAATAATAGACTCCTGTGTTTTGGTTTAAGTAAAAGGACAGTTTCTCGTGTTTGACATACCTCTTATTACTTGCATACCCAGTTTTGTATGATTGCAGTTCTGGAAATCGGAGAGCCAGTAGTGAGGTTGGTACAGAATAGGTGTAGCGCAGTCCTGTGAAGATGGGTCTCACCATTGCACATTGGTAGTTTTTTCCTGTGTGTTTCACATACTGTGAGGTCACAACAGGTCTTCAGCTGCACTCTCTTCCAGGTCCCCTCTTAAAATTATTTTTCAGTTCTCTCAAGAAGCAGTAATGTTTATATTCTCCCCCGTAACATCAAAGGGCATTTTATTAAGCTATAATTGACAGTATCTTATTGTTTCTTTAACATTTCCTTAGAAACTCTTATGGCTATAAAACCTATAGAATAATATATTTCTTTGGGATCCATCTAGTCTAGCACTATCACTGACTTTTTTTTTAAGCTGCTGTGGATGAAAATTACTCACCAGAAAACATTATAGTGGCAATAAAGGAAACCTCGGCAGAGTTGTCAGACAAATTGCCTGGCATCATTCAGACAGAGTACATTGTAGCTTTCTGGCATTCATTAACTGAGCCCATAAGATTGCATTCATTTTATCATATATATACCGCTTACACTGTTCGATATTTTAATGGATGTGAATATATCAATACTTTGATAATAGATATTGTATATTTTAAGTATAAAAATATTTTTTACATTCCACCCTATCATCACAAAATAATACTAAAAGAGGTATGCTAGAGGAATACACGTTTGATAAGAAAGTAGACTAACATAGTGAAACCTAAGATTCACATGATTTAAAGGAAGAGAAAAATCAAAAGGTAATTGGAAACCAGATTATACTGAGCCCTGACCACATACAGACTTTGAATTGTGGCCTTGGAAGGGACTTACACTGAGCAGGGAGGGAAGAAGGAGACACCTTCATAGACAGCCAGGTGGTCTCTATAAATTTTAAATGTCAATCAGTTGGATCTTCTAACTTTATCTTGTAGGTACTAAAGAACTTTTAAAGTTGAGAGTAGCAGGAAAAAAAAAAAAACCCATCATTTAGAAAGACTTTTCGGTCACCATAATTTAAAGGAAGAAAGAAAGTAGAAGCACATATACTAATGAGGAATCTTTTATAGCCAAATGAAATGATTAAGAGCCTGCACTAGGGTCTTTGCAATAGCAGCAGGAAGGATGGAGTATGGTGATTGAAAGGCTGCATGATAGGAGTTGGAAAATTAAAATAGGAAGCTGGTGTGGCCTGAAGAGGGGAAAAGTAAAGGATTGGGAATTTTTTCTGTTTGATCCAGGGTTTAGTTTGAGATGATGACAAAATACTCAAGTGGAAACAATTGGTAGGAATTTCTTGATGTGTGTTTAGAGTTTGGATGAACAGAATCAGGGCTTCAGATAGAAAGGTTTGTAAGTCATTGCTTTAAGAATAATGTTATTACATTTTCTCTTCTTTTTTACTATTGAATAAAAATAGAAAATTGCTTCTGTTCTCAAGGATTTTATGTTCTTAGATGATGTCTTTGTCTTTTTGGACTGCTGTAACAAAAAACCATAAACGGAGTAGCTTATAAACAAGAGAATTATTTCTTCCAGTTTTAGAGTCTGGGAAGTTCACAGTGAAGGTACCAGCGTCTGGTGAGGGCCTGCCTTCTGACTCATAGGTGTCTCCTTGCTGTGTCCTCACACTGGAACCGGGAGGGGTCTCTCCCATTCCTTTATTATAAGGACACTTACCGAATTTATGAGGACTCTACCCCCATGGCCTAATGACCTCCCAAAAGTGTTTAGTACCTCCTAATACCATCACATTGTGGGTGTAGATTTCAGCATTTGAATTTGGCAGGGGACACATTCACACTGTGGCAGATAGCATAGATATTCTTTGTTTTGGCTTTCCACAGTTGTCATCAAGCTAAGTTTGAATTTGAACTCAGTAATTGGCTATGTCTAAAGTAAAACCTGTAAAGAAACCTTGGCCTCTGTATCTTTTTTAACTCTTCAAAACGATAAAGAGATATTGTTGGACTATTGTTTTAAGCAGTAATTGTCATTTAGAAGAAGACAAAGATCCATGAGAGAACTTTTCCTTGTTTTTCTGTTGTCGTTGAGCAATGTTTATTCTTATTCTGTTATTTTTAATAGCATTAAAAAGGAAGGAAAAGCAGGTTTTTAGCCTAGAAACTGTCTATCATCCCTGTTTGTTTTCTTGGCAATTCAAAATGCCTCAAGTCTAGGTTTTTTGTTGTTTTGTTAAAAGTAGGTGAATTCGTACCTCAACATCTCTTTTATGTGTAGTCACCGGGTAAGCTACTTAGCACTTTAATTTGTTTGTGTTTGTCTTTGAGATGGGGAATCTGGGGAGTCTCACTCTGTTGCCCACACTGGAGTGCAATGATGTGATCTCAGCTCACTGCTGTCCACTTCCTAGGTTCAAGCAATTCTCCTGTCTCAGCCTCCCTGTAGCTGGGATTACAGGTGCTTGCCACCATGCCCAGCTAATTTTTTTTTTTTTTGTATTTTTAGTAGAGGCAGGTTTCACCATGTTGGCAAGACTGGTCTTGAACTCCTAACCTCAGGTGATCTGCCTGCCTTGGCCTCCCAAAGTGCTGGGATTACAGATGTGAGCCACTGCACCAGGCCCAACTCTTTAATTTGAATAAAACATAGTATACGCTTCCTATTTCTTCCTCCCAACCACTCCCCATCCCCTGCTTTTTTTTCCCAAAGATACTGGATCTCACTATGTGGCCCAGGTTAGATTTGAACTTCTGGGCTCAAGCAATTTTCCCACCTCAGCCTCCCAAGCAGCCTGTACTATAGGCACATGCCACCATATCCAGCTAGTGGTCTTCCTATTTCTTACCAGGAGGAAATGAAACATCAATGAATGTGCTGTTCTATAATTTGATAATGTCCTAAAGACTACTGCAGTATATACACATGCTTTTGTAGCTTTTCTCTCTCTCTCTCTCTCTCTCTCTCTCTCTCTCTCTCTCTCTTTTTCTCTCTGTCTCTCTCCCTCTCTCTCTCTGGCTTTCTTTTGGTTCTCATATTGTGGCTTTTGGAATATCTTTTCATAACACTTCTAAAATGAGAAGCCACATAACCAAACAGTGAGAATAGGGCATAAAGTAAAAGCAAATAGTCCTTGAATATGGCACTGAAAGCCAGCCCTGTGACTCTAGTAATAAGCTTTAGCATTTAGTGTTTTAGTTTGTTCTCTCTTAGAACTTTTTTAAATTTTGAGGCAGATGAGGTGTTAGGTTCTTATCTATAAAACTGATGTGTTTATATGTACTTAGTCTAGCCTTTCTTCTCTCTGGCAAAACAAAGAGGGTAGGTATATAAAATACACACATCTCTGCATATGTGCATGATAAATGCATCTGAGGGTATTTGTCATTTACCCTTAATGAAAAACCTGTGTTCTATTTATGGTCTATATTTTCTACCTCTTCACCCGGTGATTTAGTTGTGTTTGCCTTTAACCTAAACAATCCTTATTCATCTCTGATATTCTCTTCTTTGTTTACTAAACCACATTGATTTGTGTACCAGTAAAGACATAGCTCATTAGTCTTCTAATGTTTCTCCTTTCATCAGTATTTCTCCTTTTTGAGACCTTTAAATAATGTAACTTGAGCTGTTATGTGACTTAAGACAGTTTGTTTACCTGTTACTGTTTCTTTCTGTATTTAAAACAAAACATAGGCTACTTTAGTAAAGAGAAAGAATAATAAACATTTCTGGTGCTTTGTAGACTTTGTAAGACTAGATACCATGCTTTATTTTACAGCCCTTATAAAGCCTAGCAATAGTGCAGGTGTATAGTACTCATTCAGCAAGTGCATGTTTGCATTCTTCCCAGAATTAGATATATGCTACAGGGATTGGAAGGAGGTGGAAGTGAATGAAAGTCAACTGTTTTCTGCAGTGTTTACTGTTTACATGGAAAGAGAAGCAAAAAGTTAAAGAAAAATATGCAGATCAATGTAAGCAACTCATGTTTGTGTTTTTAGATAGCTTTTTATGTGGCTTGGAACTGTAAAGATGTGAAAAAATAGTTGAAGGTTAATTTTTTCTTTAAGATGACTATAATTTAACTTGGGAATGATAAAGCTCGAGGGCTATGAATATATCGGGAGTGGGATCTGAATGTATCAAAAGATTCAACAGAGTAGTTTGGAGTGTAAATATAAAAAGTAAGGATTTTATTCTTATTTTAAGAAGTATAAAATATACTGCTTTAAGGTAATGTCAATTAAATTAGATATAACCATTAAATATAGGCTTGTTTTATTATTATTTTATATTTTAGTGACTTAAAGGATGACAGAGGAGGCAGAAAAAGATGAACCAGACCTGGGATCTATCCTGGACACATATTTGATTAATTCAGTTACTTAATCTAAAAAATTTTTTTCTTAAAATTTATAGTCATTCCTAATCTTAGATTGATATGAAAACTGTTGTTTTCACTAACAGTGTTTCATATACAATCACAAACAATACCATTCCTGTATATTAGGATTTCTTTTCTAATATATTATTTAACACACCTGTAATCCTAGCACTTTGGGAGGCTGAGGTGGGTAGATCCCTTGAGGTCAGGAGTTTGAAACCAGCCTGGACAACACGGCGAAACCCCATCTCTACTAAAAATGCAAAAATTAGTTGGATGTGGTAGTGCGTGCCCATAATTCCAGCTACTGCAGAGCCTGAGGCAGGAGAATCACTTGACCCCCAGGAGGCGGAGACTGCAGTGAGCTGAGCTCACGAGAATGCACTCCAGCCTAGGTGACAGAGCAAGACTCCATCTCAAAAAAAAAAAAAA
>NW_016107566.1:641558-647152 GCF_001604975.1 Cebus imitator
CCTCAGCCTCCTGAGTAGCTGGGATTACAGGCACGCGCCACCATGCCCAGCTAATTTTTTGTATTTTTAGTAGAGACGGGGTTTCACCATGTTGACCAGGATGGTCTTGATCTCTTGATCCACCCACCTCGGCCTCCCAAAGTGCTGGGATTACAGGCGTGAGCCACCGCGCCCGGCCTCTTCTTGTACTTTTAAAATATTCATGCCAGCGACTTAATGTCACCTTTACTTCCAAAGCAAAAACAGTAGTACTTTTGGTATGTGCTCCTAGGGAAAGTGAGTTAAGTTATATAGGTGAAAGAACTACCTGGTTTTAAATTTTAAAATAAGCATTTATGGATTTAAGTCTGTAAGTGTAGTAAGCAGAGAGTCCATAGTGCTATGCCCAAAAGAACCTGCCTTTCCACACTATGCCAAATATTATTACCTACATTTGGATCCTGTGAGTCATTCTCTTATTCATGCAACTTTACTTCCAGACTTAATTTTGGTTGTGACTGGTGCTCTCAAGGGAAGGTACCTTGTCAGTTAAGAGTGGCTGGGGAAGGCTTCCATGAGGGAGTGATATTGAACATTAACATCACTTAATGTTGAAAAAGTAAGAAACTGAGAAGCAGAGAGTATTCCAGGAAAGGATACCAGCATGTGTAACTGCCTTGTGGCAGGAGACAGTGTGGTATGGTGAAAGAATGAATGTAACTAGAGCCAGTGTGACCAGAGCATAGAGGGAAGGCTGGAGAGGTAAGTCACGGCCAGACTATGCAGGCCTGATAAAATAAACTTTTCCACATTGAGGAAAAGTTTATTTTGAAATCAGTGGGAAGCCATTGAAATAATTCTTAGCAAATGATAGTCTAAAATATGGAGGATAGACCTCAGTAGGGCCTACGAGTTAAGTATAATGGCTTAGACAAGAAATGGTAGGAGGTTGGATTAGAGTAGTAATAGTGGAAATGGAGTGAACGGGAGGCTTCAGGAGATATTTAAAAGGTAAAACAAATACATATAAAATAGAGCAGACTGATGTATAATTGGCACCTTTGACATTTTATTCCTTTATTCAGCAAATATTGGTGAAGTGCCATTTATTCATTCATTTATGTATGTATTTATTTATTTGAGACAAGGTCTCACTGTGTGGCCCAGGCTGGAGTGCAGTGGTGCTTACTGTAGCCTCGAACTCCTGGCCTTAAATGATCCTCCGATCACAGCCTTCCAAGTAGCTGAGAGTACTGATACATGCCACTGCACTTGGCTGATTTTTTGTTTTTCCTTTTTTTTTTTTCTTTTTGAGTTAGAGTTTTGTTCCGTCATCCAGGCTAGAGTACAGTAGTGTGATCAGGGCCCACTGCAGCCTCAACCTCCCAAGCTCAAGTAGTCCTTCCACTTCAGCCTCTAGAGTAGCTGGGATGACAGGCATGTGCCACCATGCCTGGATAATTTTTTTATTTTTTGTAGAGACAGAATCTCACTGTGTTGCCCAGGCTATTTTCAAACTCCTGGCCTCAAGCAGTCCTTTTGCCTCAGCCTCCCAAAGAGCTAGGATTACAGGTGTGAGCTGCCATGCCAGTTCTTGTGGATTGCTTTTTATGTGCCAGTCACTGAGTTAGGTAATAGAGGTATAATAGTCTTACACTCATAGAGGTTATAGTCAAGTAGGCATTAAGCAAACAATTACATATACAAGCTATGGTAAGTGTGATGAAGGGAAAACAGAAATGTCATGTCAGTATACAGGGGACTTGGCCAGGTGTGTTGGGGGGCATCATGGAGGGCTTCCCTGAGGCAGTGACATTGGGACCAAATTCCAAAGAGAGGAATAAAGGTGTGTGATGGGAGGAGATTTAAAATACAAGAAACAGCGTATGTTGATGGTCAGTGAGGCTAGAGCTTAATGGGGACAGGGGAGAATAGCACTGGATGGAGCTAGAAAGGTAGTTTAGGGCCTAAACAAAGATAAAATGACTTAGGTACAAGGTTATTCATTGCAACATCACTTCTTATATTAAAAGGTGAGAAGGAACTCAGTGAAAGAACTCAGCAGTAAAGGACTAATTTAATAAACTGGTTTGTTCATACAGTGAAATACTTTGCAGCTGTTTAAAAAAATGAGAATGCTAATAATAGAAAGATCCTCAGGACATACAGTTAAATGAAAAGAGCAAAGTACAAAGTAATGTTTATTGTGTAGTATCTTTTGTGTTAGAAAAGAAAGAAGAATGTATAATCATATTTTCTTGTATTTGCATAAAGAAAAATTGGAAGGATTAACTAACAAAATCAGTTGCCTATAGAGGGAGCAGGGTAAGTGGGAAGAGGAATGAAAATGAAACCTCTCATTGTATACTTTTGGTATCTTTTTAATTTTGAACCACATATATGTCTTACCTATTCAAAAAAATAATACTTTTAAATGGATAGGAAAATAAGTTAGCTAGAAAATGTTTTTTAAATACTATGCCTTATCTTTTTTCCAAAATGAGACTTAAAATAGATTTGTATTTCCCAAATATAGAGTCTTTAATTTTCCTCTTAGCTCAAAATTAGATGATCAATTCTGTGTTGGTGAAAATAGAAAAAGTTAACTTAGAATATGAGTTCTGTTGCAACATCATTCTTAAATGACAGAGTAGAAATAGTGTGATATCGTACCTGTCATTGATAGAAGAAAATATTTTCACATATGGTACAACATTTGCTGCTGTTAGTGGCTTGTCTTTCTAAACCCATATGGAGGAGGAAAAATTTGCTGTGGTTTGCATTGCCTCCTTTCTCCCTTTAGAAATGAGGCAGAAATTAACTTTGTATAAACCATACAACGAAAAAGAATTGAGAGTCATGGGCTAATTTTGAAACTGGATTCATGCAACCCATACCTGTTTGGAATCAATCAAGGTAATTTTAAGTGTTGAAGAGTGAATAGGGATGAAAGCCTGAGTGGATGCTGGGGAGAAGCACACCTTACCAATTCATGTAGTTTTTTTGTCAGTTGTGCTAAGATTCTGACATGACAATTTTTGTAAGGGAGTAGTATTTTGTATTCAATATTGAAAAGCTTTCCAGGAAGGATAGCTTTATAATCATGAATTCCTGTTCTTATAGACTTGCTTCTTTTCGGCAATCATAAGCTACTTACGTATTTTCTAACCATTTTTGGTCAGAAGTGATCAACTTGTTGTAGAGTAGGATTATAGTTTCTTATTCTGCTGTATATGTTGGAGATGAGGGAATTGTTCCTTTCACTTTGAGTGAAAAGAATTCACTTATAAAAATTTAATCATTATTGCTGTGATGTGTCTGTTCTAATGCTTGATACATGTCTATTCTTCAGATCACATTTCACTTATTTTGCCAGCCTTTGGTATTATCTAAGTTGGTTTGCCAGGTTTTGTGATAAAGCTGACTTCTTAAGTGATCAGTGTGGTACTTGAACAGATTACTGATAACTGCATTGGTTGTGCGGTTGATGATGGTGCTGGTGCTTATGGCTGTGACATTGCTATACTTTTTTAGTTCCAAGTAGTTATGCTTCCCTCAGTCTGCTCAAAAGTAAAACCTTTTATTAGTATTTCTGAGTAATTGTATTTCTGATGGGCCATTGGTTTGACTAGTTCCTATTGCCCAGTGTCCAAAGGCCAGTGAGCACAGGGTCTGCACAGCATACTACTTATAGGCTTTTTAAAAAGAAGAGTAATTGTTTTATCATAACAATTTTGATAAAGCTTTTCCATTGGATGGGCCTTTGGTTAGTTCCTATTGCCCAGTGTCCAAAGGCCGGTGAACACAGGATCTGCTGATCCTTGTGGTGACTTGGTCCCATTTTGTCACTTAGCAGCTAGCTCCAGCAGATCTGGATACCTGAGCTTTCTGTTTCTTGTTATCTAAATACGGAATTCATGATTCTCTTCATCCCCTCCCACACCTGCCTACATATTTATCCCTTTTTTGTGGATTTCATAGGGATTTATGAGTACTCAAGGGACAGGGACTAATTCTGAACTTGAGATCAGGAATGGGGTAAAGATCTGAGAGAAGTTATAGGATGATTAAAAAAGAAAGCATTGGTGGGATCCCCTCCTCTTTCTATGCCCTGTGGCCTCCCATGCTGTTCCTGGAATCTCACTACCCCCTACTCTGTGACTGGACTTCTGTGTGTTTGTAAAGAGTATTCAGTGCTGTCAAGTCCATGATTGTCAGACTTCTCTGTTAGGTTAATAGCATTCTCCAAACTTTTTTTGAAATAACTTTATATTTCTCCCCTGATTGATGAAATGAAATACCCAATTCCTTACCTACTCTTCTGTACCCAAATTGATTTTGGACTAGGAGAGCAGATGGTAATTTATGATATTTATGTTTTCTTTTTTCTTTTTTTCTTTTTTTTTTTTTTTTTTTTGAGACGGAGTTTCGCTCTTGTTGCCCAGGCTGGAGTGCAGTGGCGCGATCTCGGCTCACCGCAACCCCCGCCTCCTGGGTTCAGGCAATTCTCCTGCCTCAGCCTCCTGAGTAGCTGGGATTACAGGCATGCGCCACCATGCCCAGCTGATTTTTTGTATTTTTAGTAGAGACGGGGTTTCACTATGTTGACCAGGATGGTCTCGATCTCTTGACCTCGTGATCCACCCGCCTGGGCCTTCCAAAGTGCTGGGATTACAGGCGTGAGCCACCGCGCCCGGCCGATATTTATGTTTTCTATGCCTGCTTGAAAGTGTGTTCATCACTCCCTCCTCCCCATAATGCTCAGGCCTTTCTCCAGTGAAAGCACATATCATAGTATGTTGTGATTGCCTGCTGGTGTTTTTCCGCCTATAGGTGAGCTCCATGGATGCATCTGTAGAGCATTGCCTCCCTACATTGAGTATTGAGTTAGTGGATAGACACTAATCTTTGAGTACTGTAATCTGTAAATGGAAGATGCTTGCTATAATGATTTTTATATACTATAATATCTACATCTAGATGAGTATATACCAGTGCACAGATGATAATGCTGGGCTTCAGAGAGGTTAAGTAGTTTGTTCAAAGTCTCATAACCAGACCAAGATTAAAATCTAGATCTCTCTGACTCCACAGCCCTGCTTTTTTAGCTTAGTATAATACAGTGCTGTAATGCTGCCCAAGGTTAAGATTGTTAAGATAGCAGAGAGAGAAGATGGAAAGATTACCTTGGAAAACAGAAGCTGTATTGATTACGTCTAAACTTGGAGCTCTTGGAAGGAAGGAAAGGAGGGAGAAATGGGCAGAGGGACAAGTGAGGGATGGATTGATGGGCGGGAACCAACACTAAAATCATAGAACAAAAAAGGCGATAGACTGTTTTTGCTAAAGGTGAGAAAATTTCCGCCTTCAGAATTTTAACATATCTAATTCTTGGATAAAGAATTATAAGACATCACCACAGTTCTGTAACCTGCTGTTACTGGAGTCTATAGATAATGTTTCATCAATTATCTTCTCTTCAATGTATCTAATTCCTGGATAAAGAATTATAAGACATCACCACAGTTCTGTAACCTGCTGTTACTGGAGTCTATAGATAATGTTTCATCAGTTATCTTCTCTTCAGAACAGAGAACTGCCTTTTTTTTTTTTTT
>NW_016107566.1:647347-670362 GCF_001604975.1 Cebus imitator
TTTTTCTTTTTGCCGTCTCACTCTTGTCACCCAGGCTGGAGTGCAATGGCCCGATCTTGGCTCACTGCAACTTCTGCCTCTTGGGTTCAAGCGATTCTTCTGACTCAGCCTCCCAAGCAGCTAGAACTACAGGCATATGCCACCACACTTGGCTAATTTTTGTATTTTTCATAGAGGTGAAGTTTCAATATGTTGGCCAGGCTAGTCTCGAACTCCTGACCTCATGATCCTTGCGCCTCGAACTCCGAAAGTGCTGGGATTACAGGCATGAGCCACCATGCCCAGCCAAACTCCTGTTTCATAGAATTATTGGGAAAAAACGATAACTACTTTGAAGAACTTAACCATAAATATTACGTTGGTACAAAAGTAATTGCAGGTTTTACCATTGAAAGTAATGGCAAAAACTGCAATCACTTTTGCACCAACCTAAATATATGAAGACAACTTATTTTAATAAGAAATTGCTTTTTAAAAAAAATTTAGTGCCTCTAAACGAGAAGGTTATATAATTAAATTTTATTTAGAAAAAAGTTTATTTGGTAGAAGGAAACTGCCTTTTAAATAGTTTTAATGTCTACAAGGTAATGTTTATCATTAGTTTTTTCACTCAGTAACTTTGTAAATGTTATTTATATTCTACTGATACATGAAAGTTTTCAGTATAATCTACTTGGCATCATCTATCAGTCCTGCTCTTAAATTTCAGTTACCTACTAGTTTCTATTTAAAACTCCAACCTGTCTTTCTGCCTTAGTAGTCAGTGTTGGAGTTTGCTTTGCCCTTTAACAAATAAAGTATTGCATGGTATGTTTAGGTCACTCAGTAGATGTTGCTCTAGTGGTTTTGCTCATTGTTTGACAGATCTTTATGAAAGTTCTTCATAAGTGAGTTTGTAATGATTTAGTGTATTTCTAAATTACTGTAATTGTTTCTGATAGGTTTTTAAAATTTGTGAAATTTGCCACCATTCCATTATAATTGTTACTTCTTCTTTTGCTCCTGTTTTAAATCTCTGTCTTTCTGTTGTACTAATATTTTATATTTTAAATAATTTCTAACTGAGGACATAAATATTCGATCAAGACTTTTTCCTACTCTGTAAATATGGGAAGATTATATGAAAGTTTGTTTTATTAATCTTCCTCGTTTTAGCAAGAATTAACTTTTATTTCTTTCATCTGCTACAATCCTGTGTTAGATCCTTGTCCCAAGGATGTTTAATACAGCTTCAGGGCTAGAGACAAAATTGGGGACAAGGTTAAAGTGCTGTGTATCTTTTCTACACCACCACTTTTCCTTAGGTGCTCTGCTGCTCTTTCTTGTCTGTTTCAAATTTTGTTTAAAAGCTTTCTAAAATTTGTTGCCCATGAATAGAGGCAGTTTAGAATAGGTGAAAGGATATGGATCAGGCTTGGAGTAAGACATTCCTGAGTTCCCCAAATCCCAATCCATCTATCACCTAGCTGTCTAACCTTAGGCAAATTATTTAACCGAGTCTTCCTCAGCTACAAAAGGAGCTGCCTCTCTGTGTTTAGTCAGCTACACAGGGGTGGGGAAACAAACTGACTTATATTGACATTTTCAGGGTTAAAAATTTTTGGATGCCCTTTCCACTTTCTTTCTGACTCTCTAACTTTCTAGACTGTTACAGCAGCTCTCTCCAAGGCCAGCACATGAATTAAATGCCACGCTCTGCTTTTATTCTCTCCTCTAATTGTAAAAGATTGGAAGTTAAAATTCTTCTTTTTTAAGTTACTTTCATTTTAAGTTCATCGGTACACATGCAGGATGTGCAAGTTTGTTACATAGGTAAACTTGTGTCATGATGGTTTGCTGCACCTATTAACCCATCACCTAGATATTAAGCCTTGAATGCATTAGCTATTTATCCTAATGCTCTCCCTCCTCTGGCAACACTCCCTACAGGCTCCAGTGTATGTTGTTCCCCTCCCTGTGTCCATGTGTTCTCATTTTCAGCTCCCACTATGAGTAAGGACATGCAGTGTTTGGTTTTCTGTTCCTGTGTTAGTTTGCTAAGGATGATGGCTTTCAGCTATATCTGTGTCCCTCTAAAGAACATGATCTTGTTCCTTTTTATGGCTGTATAGTATTCCATGGTGTACATTTGCCACAATTTCTTTATCCAGTCTATCATTGATGGGCATTTGGGTGTATTCCATGTCTTTGCTATTGCAAATAGTGCTGCAGTAAACATATATGCACATGTAACTTTATAATAGAATGATTTATATTCCTTTGGGTATATAGCCAGTAATGGGATTGCTGGGTCAAATGGTATTTCTGGTTCTAGATCCTTGAGGAATCACCACACTATCTTCCACAATGGTTGAACTAACTTACATTGCCACCAACAGTGTAAAAGCATTCCTATTTCTCCACAGCGTTGCCAACACCTGTTGTTTCTTGACTTTTTAATAATTGCCATTCTGACTGGCGTGAAATGGTTGATGAACATTTGGGTTGTTTCAGTTTTAAGCTATTACAACTATAGCTATTATGAACTTTGATGTAGAAGTCTCAACTTTCATTTATCTTAGGCAAATACCTGGGAGTGGCATAATTATGTTACACTAGTAGGTACATGTAAGTTTTTAAGAAACTGACAAACTTTTCTAACATACTTATACCATTTTGCAATCCCAACAATTGTGTATGAGACTTTCAGTTGCCCTGCATTCTGGTCAATAAGGTATGGTCAAGGTTTTTAATTTTAGCCATTCTAGTGGATGTGTAGTAACATCTCATTGTGGTTTTTAATTTGGATTTTCCTAATAACTAAAGATGTTGAGCATCTTTTTATGTGCTTATTTGCCATCTGTATTTTCCTCTTTTTTGGTTAGGTTGTTCTTATTCGATTGCAAGAATTCTTTTTTTTTTTTTTTTTTTTTTGAGACAGAGTTTTACTCTGTCGCCCAGGCTGGAGTCCAGTAGTGCGATCTCACCTGACTGCAGTCTCCACCTCCCGGGTTCAAGCGATTCTCCTGCCTCAGCCTCCCAAGTAGGAGTAGCTGGGATTACACTGCAATCTCTGCCTCCCAGGTTCAAGCAATTCTCTTGCCTCAGCATCTTGAGTAGGAGTAGCTGGGATTACAAGTGCCCGCTGCCACACCTGCTAATTTTTATATTTTTAGTAGAGACGGGGTTTCACTATGTTGACCAGGATGGTCTCGATCTCTTGACCTCGTGATCCACCCGCCTGGGCCTTCCAAAGTGCTGGNAAGCAATTCTCTTGCCTCAGCATCTTGAGTAGGAGTAGCTGGGATTACAAGTGCCCGCTGCCACACCTGCTAATTTTTATATTTTTAGTAGAGACAGGGTTTCATCATGTTGGCCAGGCTGGTCTCAAACTCCTGACCTCAAGTGATCTGCACACCTTGGCCTCCCAAAGTTCTGGGATTATAGGCATAAGACACTGTGCCCAACCAATAATTCTTTATATATTCTAGAATCAAGTTCTTCGATACCTGTTTTGCAAATATTTTCTCCAAATATATGACTTACTTTTTCATTTTTATGTCTTTTGAAAAGAGAAATTTTTATGAAGTCCAATTTATTGATTTTTTCATTTATAATTTATGCTTTGTGTATATTGTTTAAAACTGTTTGCCAAACCAAAGATCATTAAGATTTTCTCTTTATTTTTTTTTCTATAAGTTTTTGTAGCTTTAGCCCTGACACTTAAGCCCATGATCCATTTCAACTTAAATTTTGTATATATTTTGAGATATAAGGGTCAAGCTTCATTTTCCATGAATTAATCCTTGAATCACTTCTGTGTCTACTCTCTTATGAACTTACCTAGTCATGTGGCTTTAAATATCATCTGTATATTAAGGACTCCCAAATTACAACTCTAGCCCAAACTGCTATTTTAAGAGGTGTCTCAAACATGTCCAAAACTAAGCTGTTAATATCTATCGTTTCCCTTCTTCCATGCCCGTCCCTCTCACAGTCTTTGCCATTTCTATAAATGCAACTTCATTCTTTCAGTTGCCTGGGGCAAAACTCTTGGCACATCTTTGAGTGTTCTCTGTTTCTGTCATTTCCCATCTTGATCTGTTGTCAAATTCCGTTGGCGTCATCTTCACATTATATTCAGAATCCCACCTCTTCTGTCTCCTCTTTTACCACTGTAGTCCAAGCCATAATTATCTCACCCAGTTTATTGCTGTAATATTCTAATAGGTCTCTCTACTTCTACCTTTGCATATTTATTAAATTAAGTCAAATATTGTCATTTTTCAGCTCATAACCTACCAGTGGCTTTTCATCTCACTCAGAGAAGGAGCCAGATCGTTATAATGATACCTAAGGGCCTGCACCATCTAGCCACCCATTACCTACTTTACCACATTACCAGGCCCTTACTGACTCTGTTACAGTCGTACAGGCCTTGTTGGTGCTTCTCAAATATACCAAGCACACTGCCTACCTCAGGCCATTTGAACTTGCTATTTTCTCTGTCTGGAACGTTTTTCTTCCAGATAACTTTATTCTCTCACTTCCTTAAATCTGTATTCAGTTGTTACCTCAGTGAGCCCTTCCTATTTAAATTACTACTGCGTCACCTGTACATACATCTCACATTCCTCATTGCTGCTTTAGTTTTCTCTGTAACGTGTATCACCATCTAACAAATTATATATGTTAAATGTTTCTGTCTTCCCTCAATAGAACATAAACTTCTTTTGAGAAGAAATGTTTGCCTGTTTTGTAAATTGCTTGCATTCCCAACGCCTAGAGTAGTGCCTGACACATAACAGACCCTCTGTAATATTTAATATGTGAGTGGAGGCAAGTAACATTTTAGGTGGTTTTTTCACCACCTCTGAATATAAAATGGGATGTCTGTAGTTTATTAGAACTTTGTGAACAGTGCAAGTCTTCAACAAAGTTGATATAAATAGACATTGGCTCTCATAATCTTTTCCCCTTTTTAATAAAAGAGTGTTTAACATACAGACAAAATATAAAGTAACAAAAATAGCAAAAAAAAGTCAGCCATGTTGCCACCACCCAAGTTAAGAAACAAAACATTATTAATAATTTTGAAGCATACTTTGTGCTTTTTCTTTGCTTTATCCTCTCTACTCTGCTCCCTCTATAACCCTATTCTGAATTTATTTATTGTTCCTGTTGGTTTTCTTTACAGTTTTGCACATATGAATATATTCAGTTATGTATGTTTTTGAACACCTATCACAGATGTTTTGCAAACTGTTTTGCTTGACCTGATACTCAACATTTTACAGTTGTCAGACCTCAGATGGCTGGGCGCAGTGACTCACGCCTGTAATCCCAGCACTTTGGGAGGCCAAGGCAGGCGGATCACCTCAGGTCAGGAGTTCAAGACCAGCCTGGTCAACATGGTGAAACCCCGTCTCTACTAAAAATACAAAAATTAGCCAGGCATGTTGGTGCATGTTTGTAATCCCAGCTACTCTGGAGGCTGAGACATGAGTTTCATCCATGTTGATGCATGTAGCTGCAGTTCACTTATGTTTACTCCTATATAGTATCCCCATTGCATTGAGAAACCACTCTATCTGTTCTGTATATACAATTTTGTGATGGTTTTCTTGCTTTTTTAATGCTAAAAACAGTGCTGCCATGAACATGAATATACATGTTTCATGAAACACACATGCAAGTTTTTCTAGGGCAGATTCTTAGGTGTAAAATTACTATTGCATAGGGTATTTGTATATTTCATTTCACTAGTTAATGCCAGATTGTTTTCAAAAACAGTTGTATATATTTATACACCCGTCAATGGTGTATATGAGTTGTTATTTCGTTTTTCTAATGTGGAGGGTATAAAGTGGTGTTCCATGTTAGTTTTAATTTGCATTTTCCTATTTCCTAATGAGGCTGGATATCTTCTCAGATGTAATTGGCCAAAAATTAGCCAGGCATGTTGGTGCACGTTTGTAATCCCAGCTACTCGGGAGGCCAAGACATGAGAATCTCTTGAACCCTGGAGGCAGAGGTTGCAGTGAGCCACGGTTCCACCACTGCACAACAGCCTGGGCGACAGAGCAAGACTCTGTCTCAAAAAACAAAACAAAACAAAACAAAAACAACCTTAGGAAACAATTTGTAAATTTTTTTGATGCATTATCTCTTTAAGAAAGACTTACAGAGATAGTATGACTTGGTTAAAATATACTCTTCATATCAGCAGAAGCAATAGGCAGTTGAAAATAATTGAGAGTCATCTGAGCTTTAAGTAAATTGATTTTCTGGGCAACACGTGCTACTTGCTTGATTCTTTACAAAGAAAGTGACTATCCAAAAGTATCCAGGCTACTTGGCTTACATAAAGCTTAGACTTAATGATGTCCATGTTTACTATTCATACATTGTATAGTAATTATGTATAATTTTTCCTTTTTGATATCTCACATGATTTTGAATATACTTAGTTTGATGAGGATTTAATGATATTTTTAATTAATCCTCTCAATGTTTGAAAATGGTTAACAGGGTATATATTTTGGCATCTTAAAACTGACCTATTCTCTTTAGGGTAATTAAAAAGTCAGTGTATGCTTCGTATGTGTGAAATACTTGGTCATTATTAAACCAGCTTTTCTTCAAGAGAGATATACTCTTCAATTAAGGAATGTAATAAATCACCCTCTATTTTATTGTTATTGGTGTTAATGCTTGGTCTTGTAACTCTGCCCTGTCCACAGGTTAAAGTATTGCACAATCAGCTGGTCCTTTTCCACAATGCCATTGCCGCTTACTTTGCTGGGAATCAGAAGCAGCTTGAACAGACACTTAAACAGTTCCATATCAAATTGAAAACCCCTGGAGTGGATGCCCCATCTTGGCTTGAAGAACAGTAAAATCACACCAGAAAATAAAAAGAAAGTCGCATTGTTATATTTCTAAACAAACTTAACAAGAATTAAGCAGAGTTGGGGGAAGTGGGAGGGGTGACAGCCATTGTAGTGGTCTTGCACAAACAGCTTTAATTTTTCCCTTTTTCATACTTTAACAATTGAACTGTTAAATTTGATGGGAAGGTGGGTGGTTTTAATGTAAACATAGTTTCTATAATCTGAACACAATAATTTTCCTTTTTGAGAAATCCTTTTGTATTGTGAGGGTTGATGGCTATTTCTGTAGTTTGAAAACATCTAATATAGATTTGCACTGACAAGATAAAAATTCAAGGTTTTTGGTCCTGGAAATGAGGGCCAATTGTAACTTTTCCAAAGGGAGGTTTACATGATTTGTATCAACATCAGATATTTTATATATGAATATATTAAACATCTTTAAGAGATTCATTTTCATGTATTAAAGAAAAAAGAAACTATTTTGCAGAGTAAAGTTATATGGTGTTCCTGCAGCGTCCACATAGAGGCAGCAGCTCTATTGAATGACTGATTAGCTTGTGGAGTTGTGGCAAATATCTTTTTAAAAATGAATCTGTACCATTGTAATTTTGTTTAGACTATTTTTAAAGACACAGAAATGACACTGTCATTTCTGTGAGACTTTTAAGCTTCTGAATTTCTTCACCCAAAGTCATTGGACAGTTGCATTTGCAGTTTCTTGTGGTTCATAATGAAACCTGCTTAAGGGAATTCTTTTTTTTTTTTTTTTTGACAGGTGGATGTGGGAATGGAAATTCTTCGTGGTTTCTCAAGTAGAAATCTGTACTTAGAAAACTAGTTTTTGGGTTGGTTCCATTTTGATAGAAGTGAATATGTAGACAGCTTTTATTGACTTCCATATGTAACAATACCGTTTAAGCCTTAAATCACAGATAACGTGCCTTCTCAGATACAGTAATTCTTGTTCAACCAATGTAGAAAATCCATAAAGAAGCCCCTGTTGGATAATGTTTGATGTGTCTATTCCTTCCATGGAAAGGAGCACTATGTATAAATGTTGGGTTTCTTTGTACTCATTAAGCCACATTTGAGGTTTATGGTAAAAATCAACTTTTGAGTTTGCTCTTTGGTTTTTCTTCATTCCTTTTGAGGAATGGGAAAACGGAAGGATTCTTTGATTTGGGTAATGAAGAGGTAATTTGGGACAGTGTGGTCGTAGCAGAAAGAAAGGATTGGAAAGGCCAGTACTGTTTTAGTTGCTCAGCACTATTGGTTTTGTGTTAATGTGGTTGCCCTGTCCACTACATGGTTCTATCAGCAACGTAATCCATTTTCAGTGTAAAGCTCTTTTCATTTTTGTCATAGACATAAATTAATATTTTGAGAGGTATCCCTCACCTGTTCATTTCTTCTGTGTTAAAATGAAGTACTTAAAATTACTGTTATACATGAACTTTGTGGACTGTAAGATTTGTTATATATGTTCAAATGCCTTTTAGCTGGCTTTTTAATTAATATGCCTGTTTTGAGTGCTTAATACAATGTAATGTGATTGTAAATCATAAACCTATTTTAAATCATTCCTTCCTGTATATTTTTACTCAGAGAGCCTTATTTTATTCTTCCAGCAGAATTACTACTTGTGATAGTTCATTTACATTCCCCAGAATGTGCCTCTGGTGTGAATTTTGTATTCTTATTAAAAGTGTTTGCTGCAGTAAATTTTTTCTCTGACCCTTCATAGTTTAAGAAGTATATATTTGGAAATTCTGAAGACACACGATTTGTCTTTTCTGAACTTTAAAATAAATGGTGCTTCTGTCACTTATAATTGTTTTAGCTCAGTAAGCTATGTTTTTTTCTCAATGTGAATCTCTTGAGAGCTGAACATGTCCAGTCTTAACGACATTTCAATAACAGTTACGTTACCTAAGGAGCTAAACAGTTTCATGGATTGATTTTTTTTTTTCAGAATAAATTTAAAATATCAGTGATTCTGATAGTGGGTACATGAGCAAAAGAAAAAGTAAATTAATATATTTAGCCAGCAATACATTTACTTTGTTAGGAATGTAATTTATGTTCATTATAGAAAAGAATTAGAAGAAAATTTCAAGTCATAGAAGATAATAAGTACCTTCCCAAGTGAGTACTTGGAGCCACCCAACACCTCTGAAGTTGGATATTTTAGTTTTGGATTTTTATATTACAAGATCTATTTTGAATATCCTTTAATATAACATACATTTACATCTTTGCGCTTCTACCTACTTATTCCCTTAGGTTATATTCCTAGAAGTGAAAATGGGCTCTCAAAATTATATACACACTTTTAAGACTTTGCAATATATTGCCTGTTTGCTTTCAAGAAAGACTGTGCCAGTTTACACCTGTAAGAGCATACACATGTGCCTGTTTAATATATTTTTTAAGCTAGTACTGTTATACATTAAATTAAAGGGAAAAAAGGAAGATAAAACCTGAACAATCACGAACTGGAGAGTTTGGGGATATAGGTTGTGGGAGCAGGGGATGGATGGAAATGGCTGGCTTGTCGCTCATTAAAATAGAAGTTGTTATTCTAGAAAAAAAAAAATACACTGAAGAACTGGTCTGTGAAATTAAACTCTTCATCCCAAAGCTTCCAAATCTTAGGGTTCAGGAACTATCTGGGTTTGCAGAAGCAATTTAGCTGAAATCTAGGATTTAAGAAGCATCTTTTCCATATTCAAAACACACTGATAATGTTACTGAAGCTTATCCCATAGAGTGTGAAACTAGAAGGTTCCTTAGAGATTATGTCACACACTTTTTTTTTTACAGATGAAACTTTCAAGGCTTCAAAATATGTTAAACTGACTTTGCTAACCCCCATCTCCAAATGTAATGCCAGATGAGTATTTGCAACTATATACTTGAATTCCCCTTTAAATCCTGCCATTTCAACTGCATAATTAAATCAATGTGTCAAAAGTGTCAAGTGTCTTCTCTAGATAAGTTTAATATGTATTAAATGTCTTTCCCGTTGAGGAAAAAAAAAATCCAACTACCCCCAGATGACTTCATGCTAGGTACATTGCAAAGTATGCAAGATGCCTTCCTTTCTATCCACTGACCTTTAACTTGCAATATTCTGCAAAAGAAATCAGGTGAGCTTGAAAAGTGTTATATAAAGTAAACATATATATTGAAAACACTACAGTTAAATTTCTTCTAATCATGGAACTGTTAATTGAAAGAATAAGTACCTCAAAATGTGTCCATTCTCCTTTAGTTTGCACTGGAGATGACTAGTTTTGAAAAATAAATTATCTGAGTTGCTAGTTCAGTGCAACATTCAAGTATAATTTATGCTAATTTCATGAAATACCACTTAAATACTTATATTTGCAATAGTCCTAAAAATCCTTTGCCAGTACCTCTTTTTTTTTCCTTTCTTTTTTTAACCTTTCAGTTGTCTGGGAGAATTGAAGCTACCTGAAATCTTTGATCACTCAATTCTAACCAAATTTAGGCATTTAAAAAAATCAAATTCCCCCCCTTTAAGACTACAAATCTTCACATTAGCTAAAACTATCCAGTTTTGAGTAGGCTATTTTTGATTAGAAGACCAGTTATATTTTGCATTATTTCAAAGATTTCCCAAGATCACAGTTCCTTTACTATTTTTACAGTATAGCAGGACCTATTAAAATAGGACAATGCGAACAATTTTTTTGAAGACTTTCATTAAATTCAGTTCTATGTTTCCACTTGAAGGTTTCCTGTTCAACAGCTTTCCCAGCATAAATGGACCTTTATAATAAATTGCCAAGTGGTCATCATAATGTACAGGAAACTATGAAGTTCAGCTTTGTTTTCGTGAAATAAAGTTGATTCTTAGTGATTTATTTATGTTAAGTGAGAACTGCTTGTTAGTCTGGTACTAGCTCTGGTAGGGAAAAAGACTATAAACATGAGGAAATTACGTCCATTCTGAGGACCATAATTCTACTGTTGTGCAGTTAATTGATTAGTGTGCTATCAGAACTGAGCATTCTGGTTTTTTTTTAACAAGTGAAGCTTCCGCAGAAAGCAAAACCACAGTTTTGTTTGGGTCCAAGCTAGGCTTTGCCGTAAACTCTGTCAAATATTGTGTGAATTGCTGATTCATAAGGAAGATGTAAGATTTGTTATCTTAAAAATAACTTTCTGTGACTTAGCCTTTCATATCACTTTGCCTTTGGTACAAGTGTATATGTTCATATAATAACTTAGGGCACAGAAGGGAGAAGAATGTAAGCCATATACATCTCACTATATCTTGGAGCTTTGATTATTGATGTTCTACTAAAGAAGAAGCAAACTCTAAAACTTTTTGTTTCAACTGTGAGTAGAACATTATAGAGTAGTGAGAGGAAGATAATCTTGTTGGCCTCCCTGAAAAGTTTTAAAATTATGAAGCCTTAGAATAACGAATAAAGTACTCAAGATAAATTATTTATATATGCTGCTTTACTGTTATTCTCTGCCTAAATGATTTCTGATTCTACAATTAGGAAGCTTTTTATAAAAACTGCCTAAAGCCTCAGGCAGATAATTATCCTTTCCTTTGAGGAATATATACTTATTATCTAGACACTCAGCTCTTAAGAAGGGCACAGGGTAGACTGTCTTACTCACCCTATATCCCCAACTCCTTGCATAGTTTTCTTTTTTGAGACAGAGCCTCACTCTGTTGCTCAGTCCCAGCTAAGTTTTGTGTATCTAGCAGAGATGGGGTTTCGCCATGTTGGCCAGACTAAGTCCCAACCTCAGGTGATCCACCCACCTTGGCTTCCCAAAGTGCTGGGATTTCAGGCATGAGCCACAGCGCCTGGCCTCTTTGCATAGTTCTTAATTCAAAGGAGCAGTGTATAAAAATGTGTTGTTTTTGATCCAAAATTCAAATGCAGAAAAGCATTCAGTGCTTGCACTGCAATTTCGTTTGAATGAGTACAAAAAAAGACGGTACATTTATAACTTATTCTAAATTAATGTTGGGATGTTACCTAAGACATTAGGATGTTTACAGAAGAGTGACCAGTTTTTAAAATGACCATTCTTCTGTAATGTAATTCTTTCTACTACAGAAAGAATGGCAGAATTATAGAGAAGTCACCATGTTGCAACCATGACTAAAATAATTGATTCACACAGGTATGGCCAGTGGATGCTTATATCATTAAGTGAGAGATTAAGGGAAAACAGACTATTTCCATAATACCTAAGTATTACCCTACAAATGATTCCATTTGAAAGGGGAAAACAACCTAAATTGTGATCAAATTTAAAGCCATGTATAATCTAGTAATCATTGTGCCTTGGATATAATGAGATATAAATTATACACTGTCACATATTTCTGCTGGAATTGTTCGATCTGAAGCTAATCAAGTATTTTACCTTAAATTCCAGTGCACAGAAGATACAAGGGGCTAAGGACCAAGTTAAATTATACCAAGAAGAATCAACTGGACAAATCCAGAATCTGAGACATTCTACAACATAATTGGCTTGATCTCTTCAAAAAGTCCACCACAAAAGATATTAGTAATACTGCTAGAAAACAAAGATTTGAGATGATAGTTCAAAAGAATAGCTATATAAGACATTTGGAAAAAGAACTGAGTTACCCGAGTGTATATTTCATGCTGCTAGGAACTTATGTTTAATTTTTTTAGTTATGATTATATTGTGGTAATGTAGGGGAACAGCTTTACTAGGAACGCATGCCCAAACTACTTAAAGCCAAAGTAGCATGATGTCTTCAGTTTACTTTTAAATGGCTCAGCAAATATACATGCATTCATATGTATTCACATATATGGTGAGAAAGCTAGAAGAGAAAAAGAGAAGATGTCAGAGTAATATGGCAAAATGTTAACAATTGTTGAAATAAGTGGGTGGATACGTGGGGTTCCATAGTACTAGTCTTTTATATTTTCTTTTTAAAAATGTTTTTCATAATGACATTTAAAAAAAAAAAAAAAAAAGGATGTTTGGTCCAGAAAGTCATTAAGACTCACTAAAGCATTCCTCTTGCACCAGGTTGCAGTCAGAGGCTGTTTTTCGTATAGACGACACCACTTGCTCCACTCCTACAGATACTAGAATTTCTCCTCTAGCATGGGAGATAAATTGATTTGTATCTGGAAACAGAAATTCAAGTAAGTATAAAGTTGAGCAGTTTGTCAGTAAAGAGTACAGAAACAGGACAAGCAAAGAGGCAGAAATAGTTTAGGATATGACTATATAAAAAGATTTCATGCAGAAAAACAAGCATTCACTAAACTAGATCTTTTTCTCTTGTTTTTCTCACCTCACTTCCAAATTGAAGCTTTTCAAAAAAAAAAAAAAGTACTATATTTACTACAGGCACATGCCATCATGCCCAACTAGTTTTTGTATTTTTTATAGAGACGGGTTTTGCCATGTTGCCCAGGCTGGTCTCAAATTCCAGGGCTCAAGCAATCCTCTTGCTTCAGCCTCCCACAGTGCTGGATTACAGGTATGAGCCCCTGCTTCTGGCCCCAAATTGATGCTTTCTAAATAGCTATTTGAAAGTACTAGGGAAGTAAAGTTCAAAAACAAAACACTAACTTTCTTTTAGCCTAATAAGGGTGGTTTGTTTTGTCTCAATTTTTTTGCCCTCTTCTTGTAAATAAGCATATTACTACTATTCAGTACCAGTATAATTTTTTTTAAATTAAGCTGCTTAGAGCTTTATTTACTATAACAACTTAAGAGTCTTTAAATATACATTGGTAAGTTTTAATAATGATTATTTCCAATCCAAAAATATATTTTATGAGATGGTCAAGTTTTCTCTGATGCACACTTCTAAAATTAATAAAATTGCTTAACTCTTTAAAGCATTTCTCAAATAAGTAATGGATATTTATTTACATTGTTCTCAAATTCTTTTTCCTATTCCCCCACCCCATTTCCCATAAGAACAAAGAAAATACTATGGATTAAAATTTTCTGACTAGTTTATATTAATAATAGAAGTAGCAAAAACACCCAGGCAAAGTTTGGAGAATTGAGTTTTAACCATGGCAATGGTTACTATGTAATCACAGGTACTATCAAGTGAGTTTAAAAAAAAAAAAAGTAAGTTTAAACAGTAACGAGTATTTGCTGAATGACTGGTCAGCTTACCTGTGTTGACTTTCATTAACCACTTGATTCCTCTAACACCTTGAAGAGGGTCAGATGATTGCTGAAGTGGGCACTAACAATTTTTTTTCACAAAATTTTGTTTCTCTGAAAAGGCTCACCATATTTTCTCTGTGAAACTTTTAGCATTTTTCTCCAATGAAGCCAGCGATAAAATGAGAAAAAAAAATTCTTAGAAATTGCAAATGAACAGCTATGTCTAATGACAAAATTTTGTGTGTGTCTATAAGAGACCTTGCCTAAACTCACAAGGGAAAGGCAAGCATTAAAGCTTCATAGTAAGCTGTGGCCCTAACTTGCCCCTTTGTCCTTTAAAAAAAAAATACAATGACTTACTAAGAGGCTGTTGTGCTGTCTTTTGAGTTTTCGAGCCTTTGGAGTCACTATTTATGCTTATGACTACAGCAATGAAAACAAGTCTTTTTTCCCCAAACACAAGCAGCTTCAGTCCAGGCCACTCCAGACTTCCTTTCCAGTGACCTCAACACTGACCTTGATTTATTCTAGGAAGAACTCTGCCTGTTTAGTTCTTTTAGCTCATTTTTATGTGAATTCCCATTCACTAGTAGAAAACTAGCTTCAACGATTAATTTCATTTCTAGTCTGCTGACTTTTCATTATTATGATTTTATTTTTCCTTATAGTAGCCTCTTTGGAATCCTGTTCACCTAGCTTATGGCAACACTTCAGCCCAAGCAGTAACAGACAGGTAATTGTCTTACCAAGGCCACACTTAGTCTCATTTAAAAGCAGGCATCCCCACGCTTTGGTGCAGCCCTAAAAGAAGTGGAGGATCAAAGCTACATGCTTCAATTCTTAATCCTCTTTGCCTGCTTACTTCATGAAATTTCTGAAGAAAGAACTCAATCCATCCCTCTTCTTCCCAAACCATGTCAAAGCTGCAGTGAACCGAGGGATGATGACTTTGAGTTCTGTCTGTTTTGTCCACAAGGAATTTCCTTCTGTGCAAACTGTGAGGGAGGTGTGTAGCTTTTTAATCTTTGTAGCTATCTCATTTAGGAATAGCATGAGAAGCAGATTTGCACAACACATTTCCCAGCTCTACTTTTCCCTTTGGCTTAGTGATTTGGGGGTCTCAAAATTTATTTTCCTTTCACATTTCCCCCTTTTTCTTTTTAAAATCTTTCGGAGAAAGCACTTTAGAAGAAAATGAGTCTCTGGTCTCAAGTTATATCTGATCTCTCATGGCTAAGATGGTTCATTCCTAGATGGGTAGGTCCCATGTTATTAGGAAAGCTCATTTTCAGCAGGTTGTGAAGACTCACATCCTATAAAAAGAAAATAGGAGGAGAAAGTGAGAAAAAAACAACAAACAAAAAGAATGAAGATATTAGGAAATCAGTATAGGCCATATTATTCTGAAGTCCATATATTAGCAGGCAGCAGGTATAAAAGTGGTTTACATGTGAAAATAGGCTGATGTTATCTTCTACTAAAGTTTGTTGTTTCACTTCAGTTTTCAGGGCTTTAAGAAAGCACAGCTCAGCCTGCCCCTTGCGCCGCACCCTCCGAGGCGGCTGATTCGGCTGCGTTCCTCTTGGAACGCGCTGCAGAAGGTGTCCTGGTGACGAGTGGAGTGCCGCGTTCGCTCCCTGAGTCCACCCGCCAGCCCGCGGTCCTCCGCGCCACATCCCGCACACCCGCCCCTCTCCCGTACCAGGAACTTGCTGCCACCAGCACCATGCCCTACCAATATCCAGCGCTGACCCCGGAGCAGAAGAAGGAGCTGTCTGACATCGCTCACCACATCGTGGCCCTGGGCAAGGGCATCCTGGCTGCAGATGAGTCCACTGGGAGCATTGCCAAGCAGCTGCAGTCCATTGGCACCGAGAACACTGAGGAGAACCTGCGTTTCTACTGTCAGCTGCTGCTGACAGCTGATGACCGCATGACCCCCTGCATCGGGGGCGTCATCCTCTTCCACGGGACACTCTACCAGAAGGCTGATGATGGGCGTCAATTCCCCCAAGTTATCAAATCCAAGGGCGGTGTTGTGGGCATCCAAGTAGACAAGGGCGTGGTCCCCTTGGCAGGGAGAAATGGTGAGACCACCATCCAAGGGCTGGATGGGCTGTCTGAGCGCTGTGCCCAGTACAAGAAGGATGGCGCTGACTTCGCCAAATGGCGTTGTGTGCTGAAGATTGGGGAGCACACCCCCTCAGCCCTCGCCACCATGGAAAATGTCCTGGCCCGTTACGCCAGCATCTGCCAGCAGAATGGCACTGTGCCCATCGTGAAGCCTGAAATCCTCCCTGATGGGGACCATGACTTGAAGCGCTGTCAGTATGTGACTGAGAAGGTGCTGGCTGCTGTCTACAAGGCTCTGAGCGACCACCACATCTACCTGGAAGGCACGTTGCTGAAGCCCAACATGGTTACCCCAGGCTACGCCTGCACTCAGAATTTTTCTCAGGAGGAGATTGCCGTGGTGACTGTCACAGCGCTGCGCTGCACAATTCCCCCCTGCACCCCCCCCCCACCCTGCTGTCCCTGGGATCACCTTCCTTTCTGGAGGCCAGAGTGAGGAGCAGGCGTCCATCAACCTCAACGCCATTAACAAGTGGCCCCTGCTGAAGCCCTGGGCCCTGACCTTCTCCCAGGGCCGAGCCCTGCCGGCCTCTGCCCTGAAGGCCTGAGGTGGGAAGAAGGAAAACAAGAAGATGGCGCAGGAAGAGTACATCAAGCCCTCCCTGGCCAACAGCCTCACCTGTCAAGGAAAGTACACCCCAAGCGGTCAGGCTGGGGCTGCTGCCAGCGAGTCCTTACTAAGCGGAGGTGTTCCCAAGCTGACCCCAACACTCCAGGCCCTGCCCCGTCCCACAATATCTTGAAGAGCGGGCCTCCTACTCCGGGGCTCCAGACTGGCTTGCCCACACTCTTGCCTCCCTTGTGACAGTGATGTGTGGTGTCGTCTGTGAATGCTAACTCCATCGCCCTTTCCAGCACACTGCCAATAAACAGCTATTTAAGGGGGGCATGGGGGGTGGAGAGAAAGAAAGTACAGCACAATTTTTAGTGATTTCAAATCAGAAAAAAATAGGAACAAAAGGAAAGGAAAGGAAAAAATTGAAAACATTATTTTGGAGACTTGTAGCCATTGAAAGTTTTAGATTTCAGTCCAAACTGTAGAAAATAATAAAAAGGGAAAAACATTAGGCAAGACTAGAATCTAATAACAGGTGTACTATAGTTTATTTTGAAACATAATTCTTTCTCCAGTCCCATTTTTACTCAAGACAAAGACAAATTCATTTGCAAAATAAGTTTTAGTCTTATCATACTTGGCTGGAGTATTTGCATAAAGTCAGCAAGGGTAATTATTTGCCATGTAGGCTCCTTTTGTTTTTGTTTTTTAATTGGCTTTGCTAGAACTTTATTCCATAGGAATCTCAGATTCAACTTTATATGCCCTAAGCTCAGCCTATGCTAGCAAATACCTGTATTAATTGGTTGAATTCCTCACCTTGAGGTCCCAAGAAAACTTGGGGTTCCTGGGCTTGTCAGAAAGTGACATTCTTACCACAGGGACTGTGTAGACAGGGTATGAAGCCAGTTTTCCCAAGGGACTTTTATTGACCCTATAAGTCAACTTTGATTCCTTAAAGGAGACTGTTTGTAACTGAAAGCTTGCCATTCCAGTCGACCTTGGTAAAATAACCTGTGGCTCCAGTTGTGTCCTGTTACAAAAGAAAACATTGTTATTGCACTTATGCAAATAAGTCTATTGTCATATGTTAAAAATACAAATAGTTTCCAAATTTTGGAGAAATTAGGTAGACAGAAGTATGCTTCAAATTTTATTTATAGGAATATACTTAAATGTTAAAAGCTGTAAAAAGCTCAAAAGTTTTCTTGGCTCTGAAAAACAAAGGATCAGCAATCTTTTAAGCAAAAAATAATAAAAGGATTATTTCAGTCTTCTGTTAGTTTGGTCCTGCAGTTAACTGCTATTCTGCTTGATATTCATGAGCATTTCAGCTCTTCATGAGAGTCTTGTGAGTTTTTCCTCTATTCTAGTGTCACAACCTCCAAAGTTATCAGAAACCTGCATTTAAAAGCACCTGTCAAGAGTCCCATAGCTGATTATAAAACCACCATTTAAAAAGAATAAAAGTAAAACAACTGTGGATGACAAAAGTCTTAGAACAATCATAGTTACTAAGACACAACTGACAAAGAAATTTGGTTACTTCTGTGGCATACAATGATTTTACATTATAACCATAATTACTACTGATAACATGTGCTAAAATATATCAGAATCACAGGAATTTCACACAGTTCTGGAACACATACTAATAACACATTTATATAAATATAATCCAAAGAAGTTTAAACACTTTCATATTTGACAATACTTGTATGATTTTATTATATCAAATAAGCCGGATACATCTCTTTTGACTCCAGGGGACTAGCACAAAATTAATGAGGACCAAAGTTAGAATTTGATTTTGGAGTTTGTCAAATATAAAAAGTTTAAAACACTTAATATCACAAAATAGAATCACAGGTCATTGTAAAATAAGTCACTCATTTAGACAAAGTGATAAAGATTACAAAAAAAGTTAATACCTTTATTCTTTGAGAGAGAAAACTTAATTTCCCAGACATTAAACTCTAATAATTAAAGACAGCATGAGGCCACTTAAATTTGTTTTTCAAAATTTTATAAACAACCTATAAAATTTTAATCATCTTGACCATAAGAAATAATTTCCATAAGCCTTTTATAACCTTTATACCATGTATTAAGGAGTGAGTTAATATTCCAAGAAAACCTTGTTAATCTGACACAGGGGCCCATGTGCTAGCTTTGCACTAGTGTGCCTTTCACATTAACAGTTAATTTATAGAGAAACTGAACTTACTTTATCTCTCAAATCAGCACTTACTCACATGCCTGACTCTTCTGTGATAGTCCTTGGCCTTGAAGAGTTGAATAGTTTTAATTTCTAGCCCTGTGTGTCATGAATGGAGTTTATTTTGATTGGCATCTGCTACTGGGTCTGAAGATGAGGCTTCAACTGCTATCATTGTTTTAAAATTTAGCAGGACTTGGTGTCCTTTTTAGGCTCTGGAGTCAAACCCCTGTAACTTAATAGCATAAGGACTTTAAAAGCACATGTAGAAAGTTACACAGATGTAATAACCTTAATTTAAAATTTTCTTTCAATTTGTTTTTTCTAAGAAAACCAAAACTTAATAATATTGACATCCAGATTATTTTCATAAAGCATAAAATCTTTGTTACGCCAGTTAACCAAAGGCAAAAGAAATGCAGTGCAAATACTGGTCCCTCTAGGGAGTCTATTTAGAAAATCTGCAAGTCAAAACTAATGAAAAGTGTACTTGAACTAGTTAGATATAGGAAGTGTTGCTTGAGTCATAGTGAAAATTTTCTGATTCATAAAACAATTTAAAGCCAAGGGCACAGAATATTATGTTGGAAGTAAGCATTTTCTTTAAGATAAAACATTTTTAGCATCAACCCACAACAAATAGTTAGAACCCAAAGAAATAAAACCTATGGTAGCTGAAAATGAGTTGAAGGTTAGAGTTATCAATCAGGACTTTTAAATGAGGAGAGAAAGTTGAAAACAGGGAGATGAAATGAAAGATTAAAATTTGGGTTAAAAAAATTAAAATCTCTTGTAATTATATTAAGACTTAATAAATACCTTCAGAAAATTTCATTGTTCTACCCAATTCTGTAGTGTATAAATGTCTTTAAAAAAAATTAAAACTCAATCTCTAGAAAGACTATTGTAAATACTTTCCCTTTAATTAGAGACAAATTAATCATATAAAAGTTTTTTCCATAAATCTTCTTCTTATGACTTACAGGTACCATTTGTGACATGCTTGGACTTTCTCATTTGCCCTTACATCCCTTTATCTTTATTTGTCTCATATATATATCATTGCACTTCAGGTTCTGGGGTACATGTGCAAAACATGCAGAATTGATGCATAGGTACATATATGGCAATGTGGTTTGCTGCCTCCACGCACTCCCCATCACCTATATCTGGCATTTCTCCCCCTGTTATACCTCCCCAACCTCCCTACCCCCAACTGTCCCTCCCCTATTCCCCCGCAACAGACACCAGTGTGTGATGCTCCCCTCCCTGTGTTCATGTGTTCTCATTGTTCAACACCCATCTATGAGTGAGAACATGCAGTGTTTGATTTCCTGTTCTTGTGTCAGTTTGCTGAGAATGATGGTTTCCAGATTCATCCATGTCCCTACAAAGGACATGAACTCATTGCTTTTTATGGCTGCATAGTATTCCATGGTGTATATGTGCCACATTTTCCTTGTCCAGTCTATCATCAATGGGCATTTGGGTTGGTTCCAGGTCTTTGCTATTGTAAACAGTGCTGCAATGAACATATGTGTGCATGTGTCTTTATAATAGAACAATTTATGATCCTTTGGATATACACCCAGTAATGGGATTGCTGGGTCAAATGAAATTTCTATTTCTAGGTCCTTGAGGAATCGCCACACTGTCTTCCACAATGGTTGAACTAATTTACACTCCCACCAACAGTGTAAAAGTGTTTCTATATCTCCACATCCTCCCCAGCATCTGTTGTCTAGATTTTTTAATGATCACCATTCTAACTGGCGTGAGATGGTATCTCAATGTGGTTTTGATTTGCATTTCCCTAATGACTAGTGATGATGAGCATTTTTTCATATGTTTGTTGTCCTCATAAATGTCTTCTTTTGAAAAGTGTCTGTTCATGTCTTTCAACCATTTTTGAATGGGTTTATTTGTTATTTTCTTGTAAATCTGTTTTAGTTCTTTGTAGATTCTGGATGTTAGCCCTTTGTCAGATGGGTAGCTTGCAAAAATTTTTTCCCATTCTGTTGGTTGTCGGTTCACTCTAATGCTAGTTTCTTTTGCTGTACAGAAGCTCTGGAGTTTATTTAGATCCCATTTGTCTATTTTGGCTTTTGTTGTCAATGCTTTTGGTGTTTTGGTCATGAAGTCCTTGCCTATGCCTATGTCCTGAATGGCTTTGCCTAGATTTTCTTCTAGGGTTTATATGGTGTTAGGTCTTGTGTTTAAGTCTTTAATCCATCTGGAGTTAATTTTAGTGTAAGGTGTCAGGAAGGGGTCCAGTTTCTGCTTTCTGCACATGGCTAGCCAGTTTTCCCAACACAATTTATTAAACAGGAAATCCTTTCCCCATTGCTTGTTTTTGTCAGGTTTGTCAAAGATCAGATAGTTGTAAATGTGTGGCATTGCCTCTGAGGCCTCTGTTCTGTTCCATTGGTCTATATCTCTGTTTTGGTACCAGTAGCCTTGTTTTGATTACTGTAGCCTTGTAGTATAGTTTGAAGTCAGGTAGCGTGGTGCCTCCCGCTTTGTTCTTTTTGCTTAGAATTGACTTGGCTATGTGGGCCTTCTTTTAGTTCCATATGAAGTTTAAGGTGGTTTTTTACCAGTTCTGTGAAGAGGGTCATAGGTAGCTTGATGGGAATAGTGTTGAATCTATAAATTACTTTGGTCAGTATGGCCATTTTCACAATATTGATTCTTCCTAACCATGAGCATGGAATGTTTTTGCATCTGTTTGTGTCCTCTCATAGTTCATTGAGCAGTGGTTTGTAGTTCTCCTTGAAGAGGTCCTTTACATCCTTTGTTAGTTGCATTCCTAGGTATTTGATTCTCTTTGTAGCAATTGTGAATGGCAGTTCATTCTTGATTTGGCTTTTTTTAAGTCTGTTATTGGTGTATATTAATGCTTGTGATTTCTGATCATTGATTTTGTATCCTGAGACTTTGCTCAAGTTGCTTATCAGTTTGGGAAGGTTTTGGGCTGAGACAATGGGGTCTTATAAATATACAATCATGTCGTCTGCAGATAGAGAGAGTTTGACTTCCTGTTTTCCTAATTGAATACCCTTTATTTCTTTTTCTTGCCTGATTGCTCTGGCTAGAACTTCCAATACTATATTGAATAGGAGTGGTGAAAGAGGGCATCCTTGTCTAGTGCTAGATTTCAAAGGAAATGCTTCCAGTTTTTGCCCATTCAGTGTGATATTGGCTGTGGGTCTGTCATAAATATCTTTTATTATTTTGAGATATGTTCCATTGATACTTAGTTTATTGAGAGTATTTAGTCTAAAGGGCTGTTGAATTCTGTTGAAGGCCTTATCTGCATTTGTTGTGATCATGTGGTTTTTGTCTTTGGTTCTGTTTATGTGGTAGATTATGTTTATAGACCTGCATATGTTAAACCAGCCTTGCATCCCTGGGATGAAACCTACTTGATTGTGATGGATAAGCTTTTTGATGTGCTATTGCAATTGGTTTGCCAGTATTTTATTGAAGATTTTTGCATTGATGTTCATCATGAATATTAGCCTGTAGTTTTCTTTCTTTGTTGAGTCTCTGCCAGGTTTTGGTATCAGGATGATGTTGGTCTCATAAAATGATTTGGGAAGGATTCCCTCTTTTTGGATTGTTTGGAATAGTTTCAGAAGGAGTAATACCAACTCCTCTTTGCATGCCTAGTAGAATTTGACTGTGAACCCATCTGAACCTGGGCTTTTTTTGGTTGGTAGGCTATTAATTGCTGACTCAACTTTAGCCTTGTTATTGGTCTATTCAGGGTTTCAACTTCTTCCTGGTTTAGGCTTGGGAGGGTGCAAGTGTCCAGGAATTTATCCATTTCTTCCAGCTTTATTGGTTTGTGTGCATGGAGTTGTTTGTACTAATCTCTGATGGTAGTTTGTATTTCTGTGGAATCTGTGGTGATATCCCCTTTATCGTTTTTATTGCATCTACTCGATTCTTCTCTCTTTTCTTTTTTATTAATCTGGCTAGTGGTCTGTCTATTTTGTTGTTTTTTTTTAAAAAAAAAAAAAACAGATCCTGGATTTATTGATTTTTTTGAAGG
>NW_016107566.1:670472-671691 GCF_001604975.1 Cebus imitator
TTTAAAAAAAAAAAAAACAGATCCTGGATTTATTGATTTTTTTGAAGGTTTTTTTTTGTGCCTCTATGTCCTTGAGTTCTACTCTGATCTTAGTTATTTCTTGTCTTCCCCTAGGTTTTGAGTTTTTTGTTTTTTTTTTTATCTTGCTCTTCTAGCTCTTTCAGTTTTGATTATAGGGTGTCAATTTTAGATCTCTCCTTGCTTCTCATGTGGGCATTCATTGCTATAAAATTTCCTCTAGACACTGCTTTAAATGTGTCCCAGAGATCTGGTACATTGTCTCTTCATTCTTGCTGGTTTCGAAGAACATCTTTATTTCTGCCTTCATTTCATTGTTTATTCAGTCAACATTCAAGAGCCAGTTGTTCAGTTTCCATAAAGTTGTGTGGATCTGAGTTTCTTAATCCTGGGTTCTAACTTGATTGCACTGTGGTCTAAGAGACTGTTTGTCATGATTTCCATTCTTTTTTTTTTTTTTTTTTTTGAGACAGAGTCTCACTCCATTACCAGGTGCCAGGCTGGAGTGCAGTGGCGTGACCTCGGCTCACTGCAACATCTGCCTCCTGGGTTCAAGCAATTCTCCTGCTTCAGCCTCCTGAGTAGCTGGGACTACAGGCCCGCGCCACCACACCCAGCTAATTTTTTTTTGTATTTTTAGTAGAGATGGGGTTTCACCATGTTGGCCAGGATGGTCTGAATCTCTTGACCTTGTCATCTGCCTGCCTTGGCCTCCCAAAGTGATGGGATTACAGGCATGAGCCACCGCACCCAGCCGATTTTCATTCTTTTGCATTTGCTGAGAAGTGATTTACTTCCAATTATGTGATCAATTTTAGAATAGGTGTGATGTGGTGCTGAGAAGAATGTATATTCTAGGGATTTGGGCTGGAGAGTTCTGTAGATGTCTATTAAGTTTGCTTGGTCCAGACCTGTGTTCAAGTCCTGGATATCCTTGTTAATTTTCTGTCTTGTTGATCTATCTAATATTGACAGTGGCATGTTGAAGTCTCCCACTATTATTGTGTGGGAGTCTAAGTCTCTTTGTAGGTTATTAAGAACTTGCTTTATGTATCTGGGTGCTCCTGTATTGGGTGAGTATATATTTAGGATCATTAGCTCTTCTTGTTGCATTGATCCTTTTACCATTATGTAATGCCCTTCTTTTGTCTCTTTTGATCTTTGTTGGTTTAAAGTCTATTTTATCAGAGACTAGGATTGC
>NW_016107566.1:672996-680843 GCF_001604975.1 Cebus imitator
GTTGATTTGGCTACTGAAACATGTGTATGCTTTGCGAAGTTCTCGTGTTGTGTTTTTCAGCTCCATTAAGTCATTTATATTCTTCTCTAAGCTGTTTATTCTCGTTAGCATATCATCAAACCTTTATTCAAGGTTCTTAGTTTCTTTGCATTGGGATAGAATATATTTTTTTAGCTCAGAGAAGTTTCTTATTATCCACCTTCTGAAGCCTGTTTCTGTCAATGCATCAGACTCATTCTTCATCCAGCTTTGCTCTTTTGCTGGTGATAAGTTGTGATCCCTTGGAGGACGAGAGGCATTCTGGTTTTGAGTGTTTTCATCCTTTTTGCACTAGTTTCTTCCCTTCTTTGTCGATTTATCTACCTGTGGTCTTTGTAGTTCATGACTTTTGGATGGGGTCTCTGAGTGGACATCCTTTTTGTTGATGACGAAGTTATTTCTTTCTGTTTTTTAATTTTCCTTCTAACAGTCAGGCCCCTCTGCTGTAGGACTGCTGGAGGTCCACTCCAGATCCTGCTTTCCTGAGGATCACCTTCGGTGGCTGCAGAACAGTAAGGGTTGCTGCCAGTTTCTTTTTCTGTTATCTTCGTCCCAGATGGATACCTACCAGATGTCAGCCTGAGCTCTCCTTTATGAGGTGACTCTTTGGATATACAAGGGTCAGGGAGCTGCTTGAGGAGACAATCTGTCCCTTACAGGAGCTCAAGTGCTGAGCTGTGAGTTCTGTTGTTCTGTTCAGAGCTGCTGGGCAGGTATGTTTAAGTCTGCTGTAGCAAAACTCATAACCACCTTTTTTCCCAGGTGCTCTGTTCTGGGAAGGTGGGGTTTTATTTGTAAGTTCCTGATGTGCTGCTGCCTTTTTTCAGAGCTGCCCTGCCCAGCAAGGAGGTAGCCTAGTCACAGTCTGCCAACAGAGGTGTTGCTGAGCTGCCATGGTCCCTGCTCAGCTGCTGTGTGAAGCAGTTTTATTTATAGAGGTATAGTTAGAACCACCTCAGTAATGGTGGTCTGCCTCAGTAATGGCGGACTGCCTCTGTAAGAGCAGACTGCTTCAGTAATGGTGGACTGCCTCAGTAATGGCAGACTGCCTCAGTAGTGGTGGACTGCCTTGGTAATGGCAGACGCCCTTTCCCCAACAGAGCTGGACCATCCCAGGTCCAGCTGCGCTTGCTGTGAAACTCTCAATTCAGAGCATTTCAGATTGCTGGTCTTTGTGGGGCTGGGACCAGCTGAGCCAGATCACCTGGCTCCCTGTTTCAGTCCCCTTTTTTTTCATTTGAATGGGTGGCTCTGTGTTCCAGGTGTTCCAGGTGCCAGTTGAAACGGCCGCCCAGATTTGTATGAGTTTTTGTGTGGCGACCCACTGTGCCAGCTGAAATAGCCATGCTGGAAACTTGTAGTGCTTTTCAGCCCAGGAATCTCCTGGTCTGTGGGTAGTAATAAGTCATTTGGAAGTGCGGTCTTCACTCACTTCTGTGAGTGAACACAGAACACCTCTGTGTTGTTCTCGCTGGGAACTGCACTCCAGAGCTGTTCCTATTCAGCCATCTTGGATCCCTCCACATCCCTTTTTCTTAAACAACCAGTCATTTTATTCTAGGGTAGAAATCTACCATATAAAATTATTTATCATACAAAATTATTTTCCTTTTAACTTTTCTTTCCAGAAATAACTGTTATAACTTCCTTTACCTTGCTTTTACTTACTGGTTACCTTTACCTTGTTTTATAAATCAAATAACCTTTGAATTAGACAAAAATTATTTTCCTGTAAATAATAAAAAATATTTTCCTATAATATAAATTTTTTTAAAAATTGGAAATGTCCAGACATTTAATGAGTATCCATTATTTAACTTAATATAACTTTAGATTCTAACTTACATGACAAGTTTATTTATAAGCATTTATTCTATTACATTTACTTAATTAATTTTTTAATGGTTTATCCAGATTGCTTATGAAACTGTGATAGTTATCATTTAATGTTATTTCTCAGTTAATCATTTTTATAGTCTGTCAATTTCAGGTTTTCCTAAGTAAGAACCTTAAGGTTAGACAAATAGTTTTCTTTCTTCCTTCCTCCCTTTGTTCCTTCCTTCCTTCCTTTTAACCAGTAACTCAGAATTTAGCTGTTTCCACTAACTGAACAATATTAAATGACTTATTCATCAAATTTTACATAAAGATAATTTTCCTTTGGGATGCATTCATAGTTTTATAACCCTCATGCCAAATTTTGACATCTAGCAGAGATAAATATGAAACCACTTTACCAATAAATTTAAACAATAATGTATGTTGACAGGTCTGGAGCCATTTCTAATTTCTAGTTAATGAATGTCTTTAAAAGCAGCTTATTTATTAAAGATGTACTTAAGTTACATGAACTTGAAATGGCATTTGGCTTAAAGTCTCTATTTTTTCTGATTAAGTTCTTGATTTAAAGCAACTTTTTTTCTTTAAGCCAATTAATTAGACTTCTTTTTATATATTTTTAGCAGTGGAACATATATGACACATCAATGCATAGATGTATTAGACACACAGACAGAAGTAGATCTTACAGGTTCATAAGACCTTTTTTATGAATCTATAAGATCTACTTCTATTTTAGAGTTCCAATTTCTTGATAGTCTATTTTATCATTCTAGGCAGTTGTCAACTAGATAGCCCTAAATTTATACACTAAAGGAACTCTTAGGTGAAAAATCAGATAGCTAAATTTGCATCTCAAGGTACAGAGAGAAAGAATCTGGTGGGGAGATTAAAAATGAATGCCACCAAGCACAGTGGCTCACACCTGTAATCCCAGCACTTTGGGAAGCCAGGGAGGGTGGATTATAAGGTTAGGAGTTCGAGACCAACATGGTAAAACCCTGTCTCTACTAAAAAAAACAACAACAAAAAAAAATGAGCCAGGCGTGGTGGCATGTGCCTATAATCCTAGCTACTTAGGAGGCTGAGGCAGGGGAATCACTTGAACCTGGGAGGCAGAGGTTGCAATGAGCCTAGATCATGCCACTGCACTTCAGCCTGGGTGACAGAGAGAGACTTCGTCTCAAAAAGAAAAAAGAATGCCAAATCAAGCAAACATAAAATTATAGAAATCTATCATGGGATTGTATAAGACCAATTTTATTTAGACAGGTAGTTCTAAACTGGATCTCTGAGCTCTGGGCTGATCCCATACTTAATCCTGGGTCTCCAAAAAGAGAATTATTTTGAGGCTAAGACCACGTGATGCTTTTACAGCACATCCTCCTTTTTGTTTTAAACAAAGACATTTCCCTAAGTGTCTAAACTATACTCTTCCTTACTTTAAACACCCAAGTGTAACCTCTGTTGTAAGAACTATTTTAGTAAAAAAAAAACAAAAAACCAAAAAGGAAAAAGAATAACAAGAAATCAGGTAACATAATACAAAAGCAAGGAGTAAGACCTGAGATGAACTTGTCTGTTTACACTCTTGGGATTCTATGAGGAAAAACAGAGGTTTATCCCCAAAAGAGAGTCTGGCATCTTCTCTGTTTTCTTTAAGGAATGCCTATTAAAATGAGCAGGCTGTTAGAAACTATTTTGGGTTCTTCATGCAGCAGAGGGTGGCAAGAAAAAGGAGTGACAGCAGAAACAAATGAAAAACCAGATTCAGTCCACTGAGAAGAAAAAAAAAAACTTGCTAAAACAAACACAAACAAACAAACAAAGGTGTCCTAGGAGACAACACAAAACAAAACAAAACATAAAGGGCTTTAAAATACAGACACATACACAAACACATTTTGGATGTTAGCTTTTAATTAAGCTTACTTTTAACCATTAAACTCCCTAAAAAAAAAAACCATTTTAAATCTCATTACCATATTTTAGCTAGGACACATTGCTGATATATCAAAAGTAACACAAATACCAAACCAGAAGGGGCTGGATTTAGGAACCAAACCCAGGCTGATGTGATGAAAAGAAAGGGCAGAGACTTAGTTACCAAACTGCAGCATGAGGCAACAGCCATTACTCTTTCAGTTTGGCTTGGCTGGTAAAAACGGTGGTCTTACTATGTAACTAAAGCCCTTTAGGTAGTCTAAATAAATGACCTTTCCTTTTTTCTTTCTTTCACTGGCCATTTTATCTTTTTCTTTTATTTTTTTTTTTTCAGTTGTGGGAATTTAGCCAACTCAGAGGCCTTGTGCCTCATAATTTGGACTTTCCTTTGGATTTAATCAAGGCTGATAGAGTTGATCAAACCCAATGGAGGGGAAAAAAAGCCAAAACAACAAAAATACAAACGAGCAACAATAACAACAAAACAGTTTAGTAAATCAAACAAAGAATTGCACAATTTATATGATTACTGAGTACTCTAATGGTAAGGAGAAATTAAGACCAGCTGGTTGTTAATCTTAACTTTAGCTAAGACAGAAGCCCAATTCAGCTACTTATCTAGGGATGAGTCTTAGGCTGAAGACTGCTAAGCAGGAAAAATCTCAAATTGTTTGTAGTGATTTCAAACTCCAAAAAAGAGTTACCTGCCTTCCATTGTCATGGAAGTAAGAAACCTTGCCCTCCTTGTTAGAAGCAAGTAAAACTCCAGAAGAGGAGTTGTACCGCCAAGTAAATTTTAGATCTTGACCAAATTTTGGGAGACAGGGATTCTTTAAAGGGTAGGCTCCCAGGCCTCAGCCAAGTATCCTATTGGTTTGGACCATAACATAGCTCAAGGTGGTACCAAGTACCAGTAGGAGATTTGTCAAAGGTCAGGGGAACCTCCACGCAAAATCCTTTTGTGTTCGCCAGCTGTGAACCCAAAATATCTGAAACAGGTCTCAGTCAACTTAGAAAGTTTGTTTCGCCAAGGTTAAGGGCATACCCATAACACAGCCTTAGGAGGTCCTGACAATATGTGCCCAGGGTCATTGGGGCACAGCTTGATTTTACACATTTTAGGGAGACATGAGACATCAATCAATATATACGTAAGATGTATATTGGCTTAGTCCAGAAAAGTGGGACAACACAAAGCAGGGAGGAGCTTCCAGGTTGTAGGTAGATAAGAGACAAATGGTTGCATTCTTTTGAGTCTTTGATTAACCTTTTACTGAATACACAATTTACATGTGAGAGGGGGCATAGAGGAGTAGTCACTTACACCTTCGTCTGGCTTAGTGAAACAATAAAGCAAAGGAAGCTGAGATATGCATGTGTCTCACATAAGCAGGGGGATGACTTTGAGTTCTGTCTGTCCTTTGTCCACAGGGAATTTCCTTGTGTGCAAACTGTGAGGGAGGTATGTAGCTTTTTAATCTTTGTAGCTATCTCATTTAGAAACAGAATGGAAGGCAGGTTTGCCCAACACCGCAGTTCCCAGTTTGACTTTTCCCTTTGGCTTAGTGATTTGGGGTTTTTTATTTATTTTCCTTTCACAACATCAAGGGACTTCAGACTCTGTACATGGGCACGGGGATCACCAGAGACCCCTTTTCTATGAGTTGCTGTGCAGTGGAACTGCTGGGGTAAGATTAATTTCCTCTGCCTTCTTCCCCTGCCACAGACAAGGTTTAACCTGATTGTGCTCTGCAGGCAAGTAGCCACCCTTGGATATTAGTGTCCTTATCAAATAAGATAAACTGTGAAGAAGGCATGCTGCAAAGGAGGGAATGCAAAGCTAGCAAATATGTTCAAATCTGTCGTGGGGAGCATGGAGGGAGAAATGAAGCCGTGTGGACATCTACTATTTTCTCTGCTTTCCCTTCCCTGTGGTCCTTCAAAATGTTCAATTCTCCTGAGAAGAAAAATTGCATCTTGTTTTGTGAAGCCATTTTCAGCCTGAAAACAATTCCATTTGACACTGTAAACTGTTCTGTGCTTAGCTGTGTGCTTACCCTGCACCCCCCCACCCCCTACTGTGTGAAACAGACGCCTGTGGTGACACTGCCCATCAATCACCTCCAGGAAGCAGGGCACGATTCAAAACCCCAAAATGCAGAAACTTGTTCACCTGTGCCTTCCACACAGTGATGGGGTAGGTAGCAAACCTAGGGTTTTACTTGGAAAACCAGCAACATTTCAAGACAATTTAAGTGTAAACTTATTGGCTCCTTTCTCTAGCCTAGGTTTGAGAAATCACCACCAACTGGATACATTGTACTGTACAGTTAAATTTTTTCCTCTTTTTTACTATGTGATTTACAATTTAATATCTAATGTACAAAAGTTGATCAAAGGCACAAAACACTAGATAAAAGGTGGAATATTTAATACCAAGCCTTCTGAGTTAAATGCCAGATCTTTAACAGTAGGAGGCCTGCACGTTAGGATTTAAGATAAAAGGAGTCCTAGATTTAACCCGAAAAGACCTGCCTTCAATTTTAGCCAGGTCAAGCCCACAAAGAGATGTAAATGTGAGCTGATTTTGATGCTAAGTGTCTGACAGGGATCCTTTTGTGCCCAAGGCCAGCCAAAACTTGAATAACAATATTTCCAACAAAAAGCTAGCCCCCTTTGCTTTCTCCATAATGGTCCATTTTAATTATTTTTATAAATCTACTTGAAGACTATTAAGATTCTGATTGTTGTGAACTGGTTTATTATTTGCTCCCAAACCCAAAGTATTTACCTTCTTATTAAAAAATACAAGCTTAGTGCAAAGAATTGACCAGAGTTAGTCCACTAAACTAAGCACACGCTCGATATCCAAGGGGAGCAGACAGAGATTTTCCAATGGCTAAGTCACCAACACGTCCCTTTGCCCATCTTTCTATGTCCTACAAAGACTTACATGGGATGTGCACACAGTATTTCCCCAGGGAAACACACACACACTCCAATATTGTTGATTCATTGGGTTTGTTTGGGGACTGCTTAAACTGTGTGTTATGGTTTCAGATTACTGTTTGCTCTTCTAACTTCCTAGAAGGGTAAACAATTTGAAAACAGTTTAAACCCATAGCAAAAGAAGCTGGCATTTGACACACTCTTTAACTTAATTCCTCTTTTTAAGACTCACATACTTGTTTCTGGTGATAAATAAATAATGGAAAGAAATGATAGGTTTTGATGTTATATTTTACAGCTATTTTTCCCCTCAAGGTTTGAATGTTATAACAGCCAGACCCTACACAAACACTAACCAGTTTTCTAAGTACTGAATCAACTGTAAACTAAAAAGATCTCTAGCTGGAGGTTTTCTAGGTGAAAGCTCAGTCATATCTACAGTTTTTTTTTTTCTTAGTCTCCTCTTCCATCTCCAGCCTCCAACACACACACACACACACACACACACACACACACACACGAAAAACAAGTGGACAATCTGCTTTAAGGAAATGTAGTATAGACAGGCAGGCATGAGAGTCATCACGTATCTTCCTACCTCATTCCTGTATGTTGGGTAAAGGTTCTCTTTAATCCCTACCTTCAAACAAATCAGTCGCTATTGTTGACAAAATACCCCTATTTACTTCTGGTAAGGCAAATGTCACTGATGCTACCCTAGATACTAACATCACATGTGGAAGCATTTTCTATTTTAAACTTTCAAACCTGTGTTTACAAAAAATACAAAAATTAGCCGGGGGTAATGGCACGTGTCTGTAGTCCCACCTACTTGGGAGGCTGAACTGGGAGGATCACTTGAGTCCAGGAGAATGCGACTGCAGTGAGCAGTGACCACGCCACTGTACTCCAGCTTGGGTGATGGAGCGAGACCCTGTCTCAAACAAAAGAGAAAAAACAGAAACTTCAAAAATCACTTCTTAGCATTCGAAAAAATGTTTTTCTTCTTCCTCTTAATGATTAGAACCTAGTCATTACTTACAGTTTTTTTTTTGTTGGTTTTTTTTTTTTTTTTT
>NW_016107566.1:681318-733991 GCF_001604975.1 Cebus imitator
GTATTTTTAGTAGAGACGGGGTTTCACCATGTTGACCAGGATGGTCTCGATCTCTTGACCTCGTGATCCACTCGCCTCGGCCTCCCAAAGTGTTGGGAGCCACCACGCCCGGCTACTTACAGTATTTAAAGGCAATTTGTAGTTTAAATTTCTCAGCCTTCAAAAATGAAGTATTGGCTGGGTGTGGTGGCTAATGCCTGTAATCCCAGAATTTTGGGAGGCCAAGGCAGGAGAATCGCTTGAGGCCAGAAGTTAGAGACCAGCCTGGGCAACATAGTGAAACCCTGCCTCGATTTTAAAAAAAAATTAAAAAATCAAAAATAGGCTAGGCATGGTGGCTCAAGCCTACAATCCCAGCACTTTGGGAGGCCTAGGCTGGCAGATCATGAGGTCAGGAGTTCAAGGCTATCCTGGCCAACACAGTGAAACCCCATCTCTACTAAAAATACAACATTAGCTGGGTGTGGTGGTGGGTGCCTGTAGTCCCAGCCACTTGGGAGGCTGAGGTAGGAGAATCACTTGAACCTGGGAGGTAGAGGTTGCAGTGAGCTGAGATCGTGCCACTGCCCTCCAGCCTGGGTGACAGAGAAAGACTCTGTTTAAAAAAATAATAATAAAATAAAAAATAAAGTATTATTTTTCAGTTCAAAAGTTATCTGGGGCCAGGCATAGAGGCTCATGCCTGTAACCACAGCACTTTGGGAGTCTGAGGTGGGAGGATGTTTGTGTCACTGGACTCTAGCCTGGGCAACAGGGTGAGACCCTATCTCAAAAAAAAAAAAAAAAAAAAGTTATTTAGAAAATTGCCAATAAGGTATTTGATACAAATTTGCATTTATAGTAACAATAACAATTCTGCTGATTTTATTTTACACTTGCCACCTTTTGAAGGAAACATGGTCAGGAAGCTACAGAAAGAAACAAACTCTGCCCACATTATAGTTAAACAGATTTGGTTGGTACACACCCATTTTCTGGGCTGCATTGAGTTCTTCTGGGAGGTTTGGTTTGGTTGGAAAAGTGAGAGCTGGTCACACTGTCCACTGCTCAAGATCCCTGTAGTGGCAGCAGCTGCCACCTCCAACCACAAATGCCAGTGGCTGGGCAGACTTTGGGCACACTGGGCTTCAGGAGCCTTTCCAGCCTTACTGAAATGCTGGTTGGCACATTTAGGGGATACAGATGGACAATCACCATATTAATAGATGAAGAATAAATAATCTTCTAGATTTTCAGCTTTAGATCCAATCCATCAAGATATGAACTCTATTTGAAAGTTGTGCCATGCTTCATTCAAGTACTTTTTGACCCCCTACTATGTACAATTTGAAAAATAAGAGTCAAAATAGGCCAGGCGTGGTGGCTCACGCCTATAATCCCTACACTTTGGGAGGGCAAGGTGAGCGGATCATGAGGTCAGGAGATTGAGATCATCCTGGCCAACATGGTAAAACCCCGTCTCTACTAAAAATACCAAAATTAGCTGGGCGTGGTGGCCTGCTCTTGTAATCCCAGCTACTTGTGAGTCTGTGGCAGGAGAACCTCTTGAACCTGGGAGGTGGAGGTTGCAGTGAGCTAAGATCGCACCACTGCACTCCAGCCTGGTGACAGAGCGAGACTCCATCTAAAAAAAAAAGAGTCAAAATAAGCATGACATTCAGGGGCAGCATGCCCCACTGCTTGAGTGAAATGGGACGCATCAAATTGTGGGAGAAAAACTTAGGATGCTGCCAGATTGTCACACTGAATGCTGCCTTCTTCCTGGAGGCACACCTGGGAATCTGCAGAAGGTTTTGAAAAGGCAATTAATGTGATGAAATCACACTTTAAAAACAGTGACCCGACAGCAGTTTTGGGAGGGATTTAGGAAGAAGAGAGAAGCTGAAATAATACTGAGGTAGTGGATGCGGGCATCCAGTTTAACCTCTCTCAGCTAGGAAATCAGAATGCTTATAGGATTATGGTGAGAATCAAGGGTGGTGCCTGATATGTGGCCAACAGCAGATAAATACTGGTTCCCTCTTCCACTACTTGGGGTTACTGCGGTGATGGTGCATGTAGGGTACAGATGTAAGACAGATTACTTGGGAAAGAGCAGCAAACTTAGCAAATAGTTGAATTTTAAGGAATTTAAGACAGACGAAGCAAAGGAAAAGCTATGATTTCAAACAGAAAAACCAGGTCTTAGATAAAGAGGAGGAGGTCTTAGATAAAGAGGGTTCAAGAAGAGTACTAGTTTGAGGGAAAGACGAATTGACTTTTGGATATTGAATTTGAACTTGAAATTTTACAAAGACAATATGGATTCAAGAGTCCCTGAAATTGAAGAGAAACCAGGAGTGTACCTTGAAGCTCAAGTTTCCAAGTCCCTCATTTTCCCTGGGCCCTCCCAAGCATACATGTCTAGTATTATGTTTGTAATTTTTTATTGCTTTCCTTTAAGAAGCTCCCTCCCAAGTTATACAAGCTTCAGGCCCCACGGAATCTGGATGGGTTCAGTTAGAAATCAGAAGGTATTTCTATGAGATAATGGGAGATCAAGAGTTGGAAGAAACTTGTTACTGTCCTCAAAGGAAAAGAAGGGTCAGCAGAGAAGGCCAGAGAAGCACAGAGAAGGCCTGAGGGTAGGATGCTGCCAAGGAGATCAAAGGCACAAGGGGCTGAGGATGGGTCGTCAGACTTGGCTTCTCAAAAAGTAACTGTTTTTAGAGCACATGCTCAGTACAGTTGTGGGGGAGGCCCACTGTCATGCCACGGGGTTGAGGAGTGAGGAGTAGGTAGGGGGTGTGGACGCTCCATCTGACAAGGTCGACAGTAAGAGGAAAGAAGATGCCACTCCACTCCTCACTTTCGATCTTCTGTAATTTAACTTGAGCCTGAACAATCAATATTCCTTTGGGATTAATATTAGCTCCCTGAGCATGACATTGTCTTCTCTTTATTGCATTTTCTTATTCCTTAAGATTTTAAGATTTTCTTAGTTGGATCAATTTCTCTTCACGCTTGATCAATGGCCAAGAAATGGGCTATAGGCAGGCACAGTTCTGGTTTTTGTTGTTTACACTAACAGTTTTTCTTTCTCGATCCAAGGCTTGCATATGGAGGTCAGGAATTCTGTCCTAGGAGTTCAGGGACTGAGGACCAGGGTGGAGGAAGAGAAAGGCGTCAGATATTAGGCTGAAAAAGAGAAAGGCGTCAGAAAGGCGTCAGATATTAGGCTGGTCGGTTATCTAGGATCCAGTCAAAGGTAGCGATGACTTCATCTGCCGCAGAGGGCGCCTCCCTATCCCGGCAGTGCATTTTCGATCAGCCGGTTTGCCCGGGATGTGTTCTTTGACTGCTTGCTTCTCACTGCTTGGCGTCCCAAGTCACTTTGAAAAAAAAAAAAAAAAAAAAAGATGTGATTAAATCGATTTCCCTATTTCTTTCTGTGAGGAGTGTGCCTTTCCCAGACAGCGTGCGTTCATTCGATCAGACCTGGCATAAATTTTTGAGGGGTCTTTTTACAATTTAATACAACTTAAAGGTTCCTGTTACCATCTTCATTGAGAATTAAAAACAAAAACAAAACAAACAACAGTAACAAATCTACAGTTGGGAGGCCCCAGGGAGGAGCTGACCTTTGGGAACCTCTAGCCCCGCCAGGTTTCGGCTTCAGGGGCTGGGACAGTTCTCCGAGTGCTGCTAGGTCTCCAAGGAGAAGCAAGTGTGGGGCAGAGGGTGGTCCAGCGCGTGCGTCGGGGGGCGTGTGCGGGGGTGTGCGTGTGTGTGTGCATGCGTGTATATAAGAGTGTGTGCGCGCCCGTGTGCACAAGAGAGGGTGCTAGGGAGGCTGCCGCAGAAGCTCCTTTGTGGAAGGCACTTGCCGCTTCAGAAGCCAGCTTGGCTCCTCCTCTCGCCGGTTCCCCGAGGACACCTGGCTTTTCTGAGCAGCCCAGTTATCTCCCGCCGCCCCTACTTCTCTCGGTGGGCCCCGGCCCTGCCCAGCGCCAGCCTTTGGGGCGGGGAGTAGTGTGCCCTGCGGCGCCTCCAGGCCCCCGGGGCCCCGCGCAGGTGAAGGTGAGCGCGTGCCGGCGACGGCGGCGAGTGGAGAGAGGAAGGGGGAGCCGGGATTGGCCGGCGGAGCAGGAAAGGGCGCGCTGCCCTTCGCTGCCGGCTGGTAGCTGCGGGACCGCAGCATTGTTACCTGAGGCCGCCGCTGCGCCCCGCCCCGCCCTGCCCCCTCGCACAGGCGGGGCCTGCGGTGACCCGGGAGGAGGCAGAGGCGCCGACAACGCGGCAGGAGGCTGCGGCGGTCTGCGCAGCGGCTGCAGGGGACGCTGGCTGTGGGTGAGTGCGGGTCGGGCGGCCGAGGCGGGGGCGACCGCAGCGCGGGGCACGGGGAGGTGGAACCCCGCCGCTCGGGAGGGTCGGGGTCGGGCTGTCGGCCCGGACTCGGGGCTGCGGCGCCGAGAAGCGCGGCCGATGGGCGCCGGGTCTCGGCTCCCTCCGAGCCTCACCGGGAAAGCTGGAGAGGAGGTTACAGCTCCCTCCACATCCACCGGGATGACTTTGGCGGCTGCCCTTACCCGGCCGTGGGGAGCGACGACCGGTCCCTGGAGGCGAAGACGCGCCGGTGTGGACGCGCCTCTGGAGAACGAGCTGTATCACCGGGCTGCCTCGGGTCGCATCTGGGCCGTTGACTGAGCCATGGCTAAGACTTTCAGATCAACCGGCCCCTAGTTTATCCCGGCCCGTGGGAGACAGCGGCGTCCCGCACAGAAAGCGCAGCCGCGGCGCCGCGCTCTGCTCCCTCACCAGCCGGGAGCCACGCCTGGCCCCTGGGACAGCGGTACGGCGGTGGCGGGGACCCAGTGCGGCGGTGCGGGCCGAGGACTGGGCGCTTCTCGTCTTTGCTCCGGCCGCGTGAAGTTCGGGTTAGAAGTTGCGCCCCGCCCCTGCAGGAGTGTGGGGAAGGGAGGAGGCGGGTGGGCTGGCGGGTTAGCCTCCAGACTCGGGGTGACCCCAGCTCTTGGAGAGCGGATTCTCGGTTTAGTCCTCTGACCGGTTTCAAGCGCCAGGAATCTCCCGTTTTTCTCACCGGCTCGTCCCTGCTCCCTTTTGACAGAGTCGTAGTGCGGCCGTGAGGCTTTCCCCCTCGCGCCTGCGACCCGGACTGGGGATGTGGGAAGATGTCGAGGCGGAGACTCGGGGTGGGGTGGGAGCGGGCGGCCGCCGCAGACCAGGTGTCTGCGAGCCGGAAGACTCCTCTTTCGCTTCAATCACAGAGACACCTCCCCTAGTTAGCCGTCTCCCACCCCACTTCTGGGCGCTGCCAGCGGAGCCCCGCAGAGGAGCGGGCGCCGCGGGGGGCGTGGCGCGGGGGCGTGGGCTTTCTAGCCGGGGCCCCTCGGGGCGAGGGGGCGGGGCCGAGACCCCAACCCGAAGGGAGGGGCCGGGAATAGGCGACCTGGCGGGGCAGCCGACTCAGTGGCTCCAGACGCCGCACTAGAGGGCGGTTGGCGCTCGGAAAGGCCGAGGGTCCTGCGCCGCCCGAGCTGGGCACCCGCCCTGCAGGCCGCGGCCTCTCTCCCCGCCGCAGAGCCGGCGCGGCGCGTGGGGGCGTCGATCTCCGCGCACACTGGTGCCCCACCCTCGCCGCCGCGACGCGCTCCTGCCAGACGCTGATAAGGACTAGACTGGGGCTCCGCGCGGCCCGCGGGGCCGCCCACTCGCGTGCAGCTTGCTGCCGGGGAGGGGAGAGCGCGGCTCTCCGGGGATCCGCGGCAGAGCCAGTGGCTAGTTGGTGAGTGGCTTGTGCGGGGTGCGGGGTGCGGAGTTGGGGACGGAAGGAGGCTGCCAACCGCTGGCCAATGCGGAGATCTAGTAAGGCACTATTTATGTATCCAAATTGGAAAGGACAGTGCCCTCGGGCTCCTCAGGCCGAATTTTCCAGATTTAGTGGTCGTTTTTCAAACTTCTGTGTGCACAGAAACTACCTCCGGGGTTCGGCCGTCTGTGACCCCCTTCTACTGACTCAGTGTCTTCCTGGAATGAGCAGCCAGCGCTTCCTTCCCACTCTCTAGAGCATCCTTCGGCACGCCTGTGCTTTTTTGTTTTTTTTCCTAGGTTTTGAGACAGTGAGAGAAACTGAAAATGTACGTTCAAATATAGGCATTCTTCCTCAGCTCTCGGGTGCTGCTCTCTGGCGTCTGTGAATGTTTACATTGTTCTCCAGTTTGAAGGCACTGACTGGGAACGCGTTGTCCTGGGTTCTACTGCCTGGAGCACAGGCAAACGGAACACAGATGGAACTCACAAAAGAGTTGGACGGTCCGGCTCTGGCCCGACTGTGTAGTTGTACCGACTGACATTCTGTTTAATAGTCAAGAAAGGTTTTGAAAGATAAGTGATGGTGGAGGAGACTCTTCCCGAATGAGTCTGGAGTGAGAGCAAAAATTCCATAGTTTAGAATTGCCCGTACTTTCCCCATCCTTTTCTTCTCCCCCAAACACAGTGAAATAGGGCTGTGTGTTTCTCTACTCTGCTCTCCAAACTCGCTCTGTCCTGGTTTGTCATCAGAAGCATTGGGCCAGCCCTTCCTGCCCCCACCTCATCTGTGACACTTGCCAGGAGTCAAGGGGAAAGGTTTTCTGGCAGGTTTTCCTTGATGGTCCCTTTGATTATTGTTGACCAAAGGAGTGAGTGACCAGCTGAGCACCAAGGCCCGACTTGTCCTCTTTCAGGAAAGCCCTGAGCTCCAAACTGACGTCAAGGAACATGCTCTCCTCTTAAATACACTGTGAGATGAAGCCTTCATACACTTTTTCTAGACTCTCGCCCACTCCCTTCAAGAACCTAGAACTTCTTGGGATGTTTCTGACACCAAGGAAAAAGTACAGCGGGCTCTTTAGGCAAAAGAGGTTAGGAGGGGGCGGGAGGCGGCTTTGAAGACCCTTCATGAACATTCTAAGATTTTTTGCCTGCCAGTTAACTAAAAGTACGTTATCACAGCACCGCTTTATTGAAATTTCACGTAGTTAAAAGATGCTCAACTGAGCTGCAGCCTCCTTGGGAGAGTCCATCACTCAAACACAACTCAGATGGGTCATGAGTAGCATTCAGGGAGCTTGAAGAGACATTCCTATCTTCAGAGCCCAGCCATGACAGCTCTGCATTTTACTCAGAGCTGGGCACTTGTCAGCCTTAGCAGCTATTCTTATCCTGCTGCTGAAGTCTCCAACCTGTAGCTGAGATCTTACACACAGGCCTGTCTCTGTCTGCCCCAGGAGATTGATGAGACTACTTAGCATTTTCCAGACCGTGTGGGGGCTGATCCTGTTGTCCCCACTGGCAGTGTCAGCTGTGAGAAACAGCCAGCCAGTGTGGTCTGTTAGGGCTTCAGCATCACCTACATTCTCCTAGTGTACCTGGAGAGTGTGTGTTTGCATCTCTGCTGTGGGCAGTAGTGCAGCAAATCCAGCGTTCTTTTGTGTATTCTCTATTTTAATTTCCACATGGCTGTGGAAAGGGTTAGAATTCTGTCTGCACTCTGCTTTTCCTGCCACCTCTTTCACACTGGATGTCCTGGCCGAGGGGGGAAACCCTATTGAGGTAAGGGTAGTAAAAGCATTAGCGTCTTAGCTAATCATTGCTGACAAACTTATTCATTAGAAGTTGTTTGGGGCCTAGGATCCTTGTCTGTTACCCTGGGAAAAAATTAATCAGACAACATACCAGGGACAGCGTTGTACATTTTCTTTTGTTCCTTTAACTTTTAAAAATAACATTCTTTTACATGGGACATTGGTTGGAATCATCCCAATGCATAGCTGTCACTTTTTATTTTGACAGCCTTCTATCTGGCACTTCTTCTGTGCAAAGCACAGTACTAAAAAATGCACCTTTTTATAACTCAGTCAAGACAGTTGCAGGTGGGCAAAAAATAAAAAAGTAAAAATGCACCTTTCTGGCTTTGTTGTTAGGAGACAGTGATGTTGCACAACCTTGGAGTATTTAGTCTTCCTTAGTCTTTGTCAGTATCTCTATATTTGCTTTGTGAGGTTTAGTGGCACATCTGTATATATACAGCACTGAATGAGTTATTGCTATCTAGATTGGAGACTTTCTGAGCTTATCACCATTCTTAAGAGGGATAATCTTTAAACAAGTCAGCATCTCTGGAACTGGAGGTGAATTGGAGGATTAACAGCTCTTCTATACATGAGATATTTTATGTACATAAGTATTTTTAAATATGTAAGGATAAACTGCCAAAATTACCTGCACAGTCTTGAAAAAGAAGAGTTCAAATATAACTATAAACTGTAATTGACAATGAGTCATTTGCTTTAAGGGTGCCAACTATGAAAACAGCCTAGTTATGCCCCTAATGATAATTATGAAAACTCCTTCTGGAAGCGAGTTGCATCTCAAGTGAGCTGTATGTTACCTTGGAAGAATATTTTCTATTTTACTTATTTAAAAATTATTCAGTGGTGTTGGCTGCATGACACTTTGAATGTACTTAATGTCATGAAATTGCACACTTCAAATAGTTAAAGTGATTTTTAAAGTATCCAATTAATAGCTGGAATTGCCATTTTCTACCCATATAGAGGCAATTTTCAGAACTCCGATATTCAAATGTTTCATTAAAATATTTGCTTTTGTAATATGGAGACAATTTAATAAATAATCATGGAGCATTGAGAAAGGACATATTTTGTAAACTTTGCTAGCAAAGAATGGAAATATTATGAATTTTTTCATAGCAGCCAGGGGTAACTTGGCATTTTATCTATGAACCCAATACATCTTTTAAAGCAAATGTAATACCTGTGAAAATAAAGGGAAATCATATGCACATATGATAACAATTTGTTATTGTTATAAATAATAGCCAACTATGTACCAGGCACCTTGGTAAGGACCATACACGTTAGCTCTTAATTTTTATACAAACCAATGGAACAAATATTTCCTCATATTGTAGATGAAGATGCTGAAATGTAGGTGAAGTGACTGACCACAGCTCACGCTGCACATCTTGAAAACAGCAGAACTTTCTGAGAAAAAGGAGTCTGTTCCTAGAATCTCCACTCTTATTCCCAAGGCAGTCCTGTCTTTTGGATACGGTTCTGTGTGAATCATTTTATAATATTTGAATTTGTGATACCAGATTGTTTATTTCCGTGTAATCTAAAATTATCTGAACAACTTGTGTTTTTAAGTATGGGCTTTGACAGTGGTGCTGTAAAAAGATAATTACACTCCGAAGTTCAGTGTAAAAAGCCATTGTGTATGGCCCTCTGTGATCTGGAGGAAATAGTCCCCTTTCCACACTCCCACCTAGTTGGGGTGCTCACTCGATAGCCTGCGTGGGGCCCTTTCTATACCTCCACTTACCTGTTCTTGTATCTGAAAACTTTGTCTTGACCTCTCTTTCACATCAGATCAGTAACAGCCCAGCATCAAAAACAAACATTTAAAGTTCCATAAAAATGTAGCCCACCAAAGTAAGTTGGTGACTGTGTATAAGGGACATGTGGCAAATGTGACATGTATGACATGTGACATGGGCAGCATGTCCTTGGGTGCATCTCGTCTTTGCTAAAAGTGTCAGAAGCAGAAGAGGTAGGTGATGGTTTCCAAAGAGTGACTTAACTAGAATCCAAGATGATAGAGGTCATTTCATGTGTTAACCTAATTTTCTCCTAATGAGAAAACTGAAGTCTAATGAGGTGAGGTGACTTGTCTAAAACTGTAAGCAGTAAAGCTTGATTTAGGGCTGGAATCCCATTTTTCACATCTGCTGTTCTTTTCTCTATTTGAGGGAAAGCCACATCACCAAGTAGAGCAGAAATATGGTAGCCCTGACTCCAGGGAAAATGAGTTAGGCCATTATTTTGTCATCTCCAAAAGCCTTGCCTTATCCGTCCAAGGTGCAAGATGCCTTTTTTGACCCACTGATTGGTAGGAGACAAGTCCAGACTGGAAAAAGGTAGGGTCACTAATGCCTAATGCTTCAGCAATTTGGGCAGTTTCTCTAGTGGTTGGGCAACCATTGTCCTAAGAGAACGAAATAGTTAGTAAACAAGTAGTTTATTCATAAAGTGAGCAATGCTTGCTGAGCCTATAGCAGGCTCTCAGTATATATGTGCTATGTTGATTAATGCGAGGTTTCCAATTGGATTTGTTGCTATTTCTTTGGCAGAATTTCCAGGTAGTAAAATTTGATTTACATTTAGAAAAGAATTGGTTCCTTGTAATGCACCTTGGGATGCATTGTCCCTCATTGATTTTCATATCCAACTAAAGTGAGAGGATTGATACTAGCGTCTGAAGGGAAATGCTAATGTGAAACTGTTTGCCTGTAACTGATTTTATATTTGTTTTATCTTGATAGGTTTGGAAGAGGACACTGGCCCTTTCTTCTGGTGGCAGATAGCTACATGAGTTTGATATTTGTGTCTTCTTCTCCAAGGCCAAGAAATTATCTCCACTGGAGGCAACAGTACTATGCATGTTATGAATTGTGTCTCCTTGGTCAGTGATAAAGAAAATGGGAATATTGCCACAGCACCTGGATTCATGATTGGGCAGACACCGCCTCCAGCACCTCCTCCACCTCCTCCTCCACCCGCTCCATCTCCAACATGTTCATATTCAAGGGAAGAGTGTCCTTCCTCCCCTCCTCCACCCCCGCCACCTCCACTTCCTGGGGAACCTCCCATCCCACCTCCCCCACCAGGTCTACCGCCAACTTCTCATGTGAATGGCTACAGCCACCTTGGTAAGAAAAAGCGAATGAGAAGCTTTTTTTGGAAAACTATTCCGGAGGAGCAAGTTCGGGGCAAAACCAACATCTGGACCTTGGCAGCCAGGCAGGAGCATCACTACCAAATTGATACAAAGACCATCGAGGAGCTCTTTGGGCAGCAGGAAGACACCACCAAGCCTTCCCTTCCTAGGAGAGGAAGAACTTTAAATTCCTCCTTCAGAGAAGCTCGAGAAGAGGTAAGACTGCAAGGTGGAAGGCAAATCCTCCACACACTGCATTGTTTTGTGTTTTGGGATGTGCGTACATTTCAAACAATTGCTAGACATCCTTAAGAAATGAGATAATACAAGCGAATGTGCCTTGGAAATGATAGGCAGGGTCTTTACGATGAGCTTGGGCTGAGTATTGAGAAAGTGTAAGAAGTGTGCGTGCTGTATCCTCCCAGACGCCCTGGCGGATTATGACCTCATGCAGAGAACATGCTATTTGGGATCAATGCCCCTATCTCTAGCACATCTGCTGAAGGTTCCCTGTTGGAGAATTTTGCTCAAGTCCAGGATCGTTAGTCTCTGTTGAAACAAAAACTGAGTTTCTAAAATTGGTTATTTTAAGTGAACTGGAGCTGACTGGGGCAGACTACCTTTTGTTAAATAACATCATCGGCTGACATCCTTCCTTAGGATTTTACCCTTATTTTCCCCTCTAGTTTTTATTTAACAGGTATTTCGAGATGGCCTTCATTCCTCAGATCTCTGAACTAGATTATAGCCATTGGGGAACAGAGGCTTCCAGAGAGCCAAAGCATAAAGCTGTTTTCAGAGAGACTGTATAGGAAGGATGTTTCCAGTTAATACTAGATGTGTTACTTTGAGAAAAATAAACCTATGAAGTTATAGGAAGTTAACTAAAAGCACGACCCCAGAGCTGTAGATCACCATGTATTACAGAAACTGCATCGAAAATTAGATATATAAATATTGTCAGTTTAGAAACCTGCAAGTAAATTGAGAAACCTCTACCTGCTGGAAAAAATAAATATAAATAAAATTAAAAGGAAAGAATGCTGCCCCCCCCACACACACACACAAAGCACAACAAAAAAACAGAGACAACAGAAATTCATCACTTAGAAATCTGTCGCAAAGGAGCAGAGAAAACAGGTCAGAGATGGCATTGATTAGATAAGAGAGCGGGCAGGGCCCTGGGATAGAGGAGCAGCTCCATGCGTTGTTGAATTCTTGAGCCAACAATATTGACCTCTTTTCTTGTTCTGGCTCAGGAACATGTTAACTCCTTCTCTCCACTGATTCACTGGGGTGCCCTTAAAGCTGATTGTATGATCTCCTGTGGAAATAGCCAGGAGTCTATTTGTTATGAAATGAATGCAGAAAACACTGGGGTTAGAATTCTTGAAGTGTAAACAGTGACATAAATTTGAGAAGGAAATCTTCATGAGAGCCCTGAGTGCTGTCAGTGCTGAGCACAGGCTCGCCTGTCTCTTACTATTATGCAAAGTCCTTTTATTTGCTGGAGTAGCCTTTCAATATTGGAAGGAGCAAGCAGTCATTTCCTTAGTACCCTGGCCTTTGCCCCAGCTCCCAACAGAGGTTCTTTATTGTACGGTAGGTCATTTCTCACTATTGTCCCCCAGCTCTCTTTACTGAAATTCAAGAATACTAAAGTAATTATTGGGTGGGCACAAGTGGAAATGAGGCCTGTGTCTCAGCAAAGCGCCTGTAACAGAAGAGGGCTAGCTCACCATGTCCCTGGGGAGGCGGCTGTCAGGCTAGAGTAGGTGGCATCGTTTGTGAATTGGGAAAATTTCAAGAGGCTACAGGGAACATGCTACTTTGTATTTGCAAATTAAAGAGAGGTTAAGAGCCAACTCAAAGAGAGAGGGGAAAGTGGCAGGGGTGTGGCATCTTTTCTCAACTCTTATGGAAGCAGTGATGTCCATTTCTAGACCAGCTTCGAAATTGAGGGAAAAAAATAATCTCTTCTTGCCTCCCTCCACCCCTGTAGCCTAAGCAGATTTTTTTGTTTTGTTTTGTTTTTTGTTTTGAAGACGGGGTTTCACCATGTTGGTCAGGCTGGTCTTGAACTCCTGACCTCAGGTGATCCGCCCGCCTTGGCCTCCAAAGTGCATGGATTACAGGCATGAGCCACCACGCCCAGCCAACCTAAGCAGATTTTTACGCTTTTGTCTTTAACTTATTTTTTTTTTAAGAATTATTTTTTAAATGGTTTTAAAATTATTTTTAATTATGGTAAAATAATATATAACATAAAATTTAGCATCTTAACCATTTTTTTAAATTATTTATTTTTTTGAGACATAGTCTCGTTCTGTCAACCAGGCTGGAGTACAGTGGCGCACTCTTAGCTCAATGCAACTTTTTCTTTCTGGGATCAAGTGATGCTCCTGCCTCAGCCTCCTGAGTAGCTGGGATTACAGGTGTGCGCTACCACACCTGGCTAATTTTTGTGTTTTTAGTAGATATGGAGTTTCATCATTTGGGCCTCGCTGGTGTCAAACTCCTAACCTCAATCGATCCTCCCACCTTGGCCTCCCAAAGTGCTGGGATCACAGGCATGAACCACTGCGCCCGGCAGTTTGTTGACATTAAGTACGTCCACGTTGTTATGCAGCCATCACCACCTTCCCTCTCTAGAACATTTTTCATCCTGCAGAACTGACACTCTGTACCTGTTAAATCAGAACTGTTTCCCTCTTTCCCTAGCCCCTGGCAGCCACCGTTCTACTTCCTGTTTCTATAAGCTGGACTTCTTTAGGTACCTTCTGTAGGTGGAATCATACAGCATTGGTCTTTTCTGTGACTGGTTTATTTCATTTAGCATAATGTCCTCGAGGTTCATCCATGTTGTAGCATGTGCCAGAATTTTAAAGCTGTATAATATTCCACTGTGTATACAGACCACATTTGTTTATCCACTCATCTGTCAATGGACAGTGGGTTGCTTCCACTTTTTGGCTCTTGTGAATAATGCCACTGTGTACATGGGTGTACAAAAATCTTTGCTTTTGGCTGGGTGCAGTGGCTCACACCTGTAATCCCAGCACTTTGGGAGGCCAAGGTGGGTGGATCACGAGGTCAGAAGATCGGGACCATGCTGGCCAACATGGTGAAACCCCATATCTACTAAAAATACAAAAATTAGCTGGGTGTGGTGGCGCATGCCTGTAATCCCAGCTACTCGGGAGGCCGAGGCAGGAGAATCACTTGAACCCGGGAGGAGGTTGCAATGAGCCAAGATCATGCTATTGCACTCCAGCCTGAGCAACAAGAGCGAAACTTTGTCTCATAAAAAAAACAAAAACAAAAATCTTTGCTTGAACACTTGTAGATATTAGTCTGAGAGACAGCATACTAGAAAGAAAAATTAAATCACCGTGTGTATCATAAGATAATCTAACTCTGCAACTCTTCAGTATTCAGGTATGATAAGTAGTTGAGATTGATCCATTTAAGTACATGAGATAATGCTGTCACATAACAGAGATTATCCAGAATTATTTTCAATTTTTCATGTTATCTGTAGCATGGCTAGAAGTATTATATATACTTTTTTGTGGTAAAAGAATATGGTACATGCTATGTCCTTCTTCTTTCAGTTTGCTTCTGTAGAAGTTAGAACTCATCAGGGTTATTGTCTAACAAAGATCAGTAATAAATCTTCCAGCTCACTTTGCAGTAAGTAGGGAGTCCAGGGTCAAAAGTAATAGTCCTCACTGTCTGTCCGTGTGGACAGTAGAATTCCCTCAACAGCTTATTCAGCAGAGGGACTGCTCCTAAGCCCGGAGCCACAGCATCACCACACTACAACAAAGGCTGCAGTTCTGGAGGTTCCAACTTGCCCAGGCAGATTATGACCCTTGAAATACTTAACCTCCTGCAGAAATAGCCCGACATTATGTGATTGACGTATACTTTAAAGCCTTACACATCATTACTAATAAGTTCCACTGTACTTGCAAGGAAGAATTTGCTGGAAGATAGGGAAGATTGGAGGATGGCTGAACTTAGAAGGAATAATGCTTAAATAGTAAATTAGAGGCTGGGCGTGGTGGCTCAAGCCTGTAATCTCAGCACTTTGGGAGGCCGAGGTGGGTGGATCACCTAAGGTTAGGAGTTCAAGACCAGCCTGGCCAACATGGTGAAACCCTGTCTTTAAAAAAAAAAGCAAAAAAGAAAAAAAAAATAGTAAGTTAGAGCATTTAGTATGGGACTGGGTACGGTGGCTCACGCCTGTAATCCCAGCACTGTGGGAGGCCAGGGCAGGCAGATCCCTTGAGGTCAGGAGTTCAAGACCAGCCTGGTCAACATGGTAAAACCCTATCTCTACTAAAAATAGAAATATTAGCTGGGCATGATGTTACACGACTGTAATCCCAGCCACTCAGGCAGATGAGGCATGAGAATCACTTAAACCCAGGCAGCGGAGGTTGTAGTAAGCCAAGATTGCACCATTGCATTCCAGCCTGGGTGACAGAGCGAGACTTTGTCTCAAAAAAAAAATTAGTATGGGAATTTGTGAAATATTACTATCCTTGTATCTTTGTTAATTAAAAATTAACTCAAAGAGACTGCAGATATGATGGTATAATAATAATTAAGCTATTAAGCTGTAATAAAGCAATTAGAAATAAAGGTATATTACTGGGGATGAGAACAGAGAGATTCAGCTCAAACTCATCTTCTTCTCAGAGCTGTACGATTCCATCCCCTGAGAAGCTCTGTAGTTTCCTGTGCCTCTATTACTGACATTCCTCAGGTCTCCTGGCGGTCTTCCACCAGTGTTAGTTAAAGGTGTGCGTGTCTCCCTCTACAGTTTGACCAGCTCTTATGGGGAGAGCTATATCTTAGCCATTTGGTATCCTCCAAAGGAAACAAAAGGTTACCGAACTGGACAGAACTGAGCCAAGAATGCAAAGGGATCAGCATATGAGCCATCAGCAAATAATGAGGCTCACAAAGAAAACACAAATATTCAAACACCTGAGGTCATTCACTGTGATGTCTGTAGTGATATAACATTGACCATCTAGGAAATCACCAAAATGGCTAATTAGAAAAAGAAGACCACAGAGGAGAGGAGGAGACGGGGGGCCAGGGCGGTGGGCGTGGGGGCGGCGGAGAGAGAGAGAGAAAGGATGGAAGGAATTTTTCTAAATTTATGACAAGTAGTATTAAATACTTTATTCTCCCACACTGTAATTCAGCTGTCACTCTCACCTTTTATTATGATCCTGGTATGTTCTAGAATTTTGGGATATGGTCACGATCCAGAACCATAGAACTAGATAGAGTATTTGAAATACATTTAGATAAAAATATGCTTCAACTGGGTTTTCATTTTTTTCCGCAAAAGCTGGGAAGAAGAACAATTTCCAATTGATAGCCAACCAAACATGAAAAACATCAAAACCCAAAAGCTAGGTCCATATTGGAGGACAGAGGAAGATCTTTACATTTTTGTTTTCCAGGCCTTGAAGTGGCATGGAAGTAGCCACTATGTAGTGTTACTTAAGTAGGTAAAGAAGCCCCCCTTTGACATAAAAAACAAAACTGGCTTAAAGGTTTCTTCCTTCACCTTGAAGACTTTATGCTAAATAAGCCAGTCACAAAGGAAAAATACTGCATGATTCCACTCATAGGTGGTACCTAAAGTAGCCAGATTTATAGAGACAGAGAGTAGAATGGTGGTTGCCAGGGAATGAGAGGGGGATGGGGAGTTAGTTGTTTGTTGTGGTTGTTGTTGTTTTGAGATGGAGTCTCCCTCTGTCACCCAGGCTGGAGTGCAGTGGCATGATCTCAGCTGACTGCAACCTCCGCCTCCTGGTTTCAAGTGATTCTTGTATCTCAGCCTCCCGAGTAGCTGGGACCATAGGCACTATGCCACCATGCCTGGCTAAGTTTTTTTTTTTGGATTTTTTAGTAGAGACAGTGTTTCATCATGTTGGCCAGGCTGGTCTTGGACTCCTGACCTCAAGTGATTCTCCCATCTCAGCCTCCCAATGTGCTGGGGTGACAGATGTGAGCCACCACACTGGGCAGAGAGTTAATTGTTTAATGGGTACAAAGTTTCAGTTTTGCAAGATGAAGTGCTGTGGGGATGGAAGATGGTGGTGGTTGTGTAACAACAGTGTGTATGTCCTGAATGCCACTGAACTGTATTCTTAAAAGTTGTTATGGAGCCTGGGCAATTTAGTGAGAACCCCCCCATCTCTACAGAAAACTTAAAAATTAGCCAGACACGGCGGCTCACACCTATAGTCCCCATTACTCAGGAAGCTGATGCAGGAAGGGTCCTTTAGCCCAGGAGGTGGAGGTTGCAGTGAGCTAAGATAGTGCCACTGCACTGCAGCCTGTGCAACAGAGCAAAACCCTGTCTCAATAATGATAATGACAATAGTAATAATAATAAAATGGTTGTGGACCAGGCTTGGTGGCTCAAACCTGTAATCTCAGCCCCTCTGGAGGCCAAGACAGAAGGATAGCTTTGAGGTCAGGAATTCAACGCTAGCCTGGGCAACATAGTGAGACCTCATCTCCACAAAAAAAAAAAAAATGTCTTAAAATTTATCCAGGTGTGATAGCATGTACCCATAGTCCCAGCTACTCAGGAGGCTGATGCGGGAGGATTGCTTGAGCCCAGGAGTTTGAGGCTGCAGTGAGCTATGACCACACCACCTCACTCCAGCCTAGGTGACAGAGCAAGACCCTGTCTCTTGAAAAAAAAAAAAAAAGTTATGATGGAAATGGTTATTTGTATTTTACCACAACTGAAAAAATGTTTCTTCTTCCTTCAAAGGATATAGAAGGCAGATTTTGTAGTGGATTGATGAAGTGAATTGCAACGGCAAAAGTTATAGTGGAATAAGCTAGAAGAGCTGATTTGGAGGTTTTAGCAAGAGTGATCGTGTAGCCATTTGCATGCCTCACTGAGTGGCATAGTGATGCTGTTTCAGTGGGTATCAGAACAACCCTGGCCATCTGGCAATTGTGGGGAAACTGTGAATAGAGCCCAGGCCCCCTTCGCATCCTAGTAGGAAATCCTTAAAATGGGTTGAGTGCATTAATTACCTCATTACCTTACATTTCTGGCTGCCTTGTTTGCCATTCTTTGCTAGGAATTTTAGGGGAAGAGCTAACGAACTGTGCAGTACGCTGACTGTACCTATGGCACTGACTTCACTGGTGGTCTTGCCTCCAAGTCCTGGTGTGACCGGAGGAGTAATTACTGGTTGATTGGAGCTGGTGGGAGGGAGGGAAAGATGCAGCTCACTCATTGGCTGGGTTTGTTTATCCCTCTTCTTTGGGCAGTGTCTTGCCTCTGACTTGTCAGCTTGTGCCCAGTGAGTCCCACTGGGATCCCATGTGCAGCTTCCACTGCTCCGAATGATTCCAAAACACTACCCAACCGGACACGGCTTTGTTTCTGAATGGCCCGGCTTTGAGACAGCAGGCATTTGGGAAGTGAGATAAGCTAATTTACACATGTAGTGATAACCCTCTTTAAAGGACTTCAACAATCACTCTTATAACACTGCTTTGAAAGGCTCCAATGCGATAAAGTTGAGAAAGAGACTCCTCAGGCACCAGGCAAATCTGAGGATGCCAGGAGTGTCTGGGACTGTCCCCGAATGCTATCAGTTGTCTCCGTTTTCATGTTGTTTGGGTGAAGCGCTGGGCTCTGCTCTGTTTTTCCTGTAACGTGCTCAGTCACAGCCAGCCCAGGTTTTCCCTTAGGAATATCACTGAGTTCTCTTCGTTTCTGAAACACAGCTAACTGTAGAGATGCCTGCTTCCACACCTGGGCTGCCCCTGTGTGGGGGCACCATGGGCTACTCCTGTCACAGGGCCAGGGTGCAGGGCTGTGGAGGCTCTTTTGCCTGGTGAGAACATGATTCCCATCTGTCATCTCTCAGATACAGCTCTGGGGTCACCAGGGACTTGGCCAGGCACACATATAGCTTCCTGCACATGTGCCCCTATTCCTGGAAGAACCTCACAGTGTGAGCCCCATGCTGGTGGGGAAATGGCTACGTCTCTGTAGGAAGCTCAGTAATATGAAGACTCACAGAAACTAGAATGAAAAGGAGTCAGAGAGACCCAGGCTCACGTATCAGTTCAACACTGCTTTGGGAAAGTTTTAAAATGATGTCTATGAGGCTCAGTTTCCTTACCTGTCCAGCAAAGATCATAAGAGTAATTTTCTCCATCACTTTCCAGCAGCAATGTCTGGATTTTGGCTGAGTGAAGAGGGTCCCAGAGGGTTGATGAGTGTGGGGTTTGGTTCACCTGGGGAGTGGGAGAGCACTGCAGTCAAGGGTTAAATGTAGCAGAAGGTGATACTTCAATGAAAGAAATACAAAACAAGTCATTTCTCCATCCTAGGTGAATGCAGAGGAAGTTCCTTGGACATGCTACGTAACTATATCAATAGGCAGATTCTTATGTGTGGCATTTTAATTTATGAATTACTGTGTAATAAACCCAGGTTTTTTGTTTGTTTTTTTTTTTGAGACAGAGTGTCGCTCTGTTGCCAGGCTGGAGTGCAGTGGCGCCACCTCAGCTCACTGCAAGCTCCAACTCGCTGGTTCAAGTGATTCTCCTGCCTCAGCCTCCTGAGTAGCTGGGACTACAGGCTCGCACCACCACACCTGGCTAATTTTTGTATTTTAAGTAGAGAGGGGGTTTCATGTTGGACAGGATGGTCTCCAGCTCCTGATCTTGTGATCTGCCCACCTTGGCCTCCCAAAGTGCTGGGATTACAGGCGTGAGCCACTGTGACCGTCCCTTTAAACCCAGTTCTCTGTCTTAATAAATTGGGATTCCTTTTTTGGTATGAGCTCTTGAAGGATGTTGAGTTTGACAGGTTTTATTCTCACCCTTTCTTTCTCTCCTCCTTTCTCCTCCCTTTACACTGAACTTGAACTGCAGTCACTGGATAGGATTCCAAAAAGGAGGATGCCCTTTCAGCTTGGGAGTTTATTTTATGGCTGGCAGGTGATTGTGCTAACATGAAACAAACCCCTAGGTTAGTAAATAATGTGATTGTTAAAGATTTGTCTTCAAAAGAAGGCAACCGTACTCTTGTAAAAATTTAACCTGATAGCCAGGAAGTGACATTAACGTTGGTTAACAGTCTTGCTGCTGGTTATAAACTCCCAAGCAGACCCAAAGATGAGGAATTTAGTCTGAAACCTGATTCTCTTTTGTTCACAGTGAATCACATACATTTGGAAAGGAAGAGCATTACAACAACATTCCTATTTTAGCTAGTCTCCCTTTACCAAAAAACAAATGGGGAAAAAATGTAGCAGTTTTCAGGTTACCTTTCCTCCACGCAGCCTGGATGTTTACATCCAGAGACAGAAATGGCTTCTGTATTTAACAACCAAAAAAAAGATCTAATTTCTAGTCAGATAAAGCCCTCTGAAATTATCAATTTTGGTCAGTTAAAACCTGCTGTAGCCCAAATCTGGGTTTTGACAGAATAGCTGTACCATATGTCATTAAATAAAAAGATGCCCTATATTATAAGACACATCTTGATTCCAGAGATTAGGAAAATGCAAAAATTAAAAAAAAAATTTAAAAAAAGTATCTTAGCCTTGGTGAAATGCATACAGCACAAATGCAATGTTCTTTTTAAATTTTTGAGTAAATAAAATGTAGGACACTACCTTACACCCTCCTAAAAGGTCTATTGGACATATATAAGCTTTTTGAATGAAATGAAATTTTTCTTTTAGAAAAAAATTAATTTATTGATGTTTCTGAAAATGACTTCATGGGTTCTTTTACATCCATAAGTCAGGGTTGGGACTCAATTTGCAATATCTTCAGAGTTGTTTTTTACTTCTCAGTTCAAATCTCACGTGATTCTCATTAGGCCAAAGCATCCATTTCCAAATTGGGGCTTTTAAGTGCAAATGATATTATTCTAAGAGGAAATTGCTAAATTAAAAACATTTAAAGTGTATATATTATACAGACCTTTCTTCATGACTGCAGATTTTGCATCCTCAAATTTGACCAACCATGGATCAAAAATATTCAGAAAAAAATAGAAAATAACAATACAACAATAAAAAATAATACGCCTTTAAAAATATAGTATAGCAATCATTTATATAACACAATTTACATGAAATTAGGTATTAGAAGTAATCGAGAGATGATTTAAAGTTTGCAGGATGTTGTGCATAGATTATATGCAAAGTACTATGCAGTTTTATACAAGACTTGAACATCCTCAGATTTTGGTATCCCCAGGGGTCCTGGAACTAATCCTCTGTGGATACTAAAGGATGACTGACTTTTACAGATGCTTCTCAATTTATGATGGGGCTGCATCATAAAAACCCATTGTAAGACAAAAATACTGTAAGTTGAAAATGTAGCCAGGCATAGTGACTCATGCCTGTAATCTCAGCACTTTGAGAGGCTGAGGTGGGTGGATCACTTGAGGTCAGTAGTTTGAGACCAGCCTGGACAACATGGTGAAGCTCCGGCTCTACAACAAATTAAACAATTAGCCGGGTGGGTGGTGCACACCTGTAATCCAGCTACTCTCTGGAGGCTGAGGCAGGATAATTGCTTGAACCCAGTGGGCAGAGGTTGCAGTGAGCTCAGATGGTGCCACTGCACTCTAGCCTGGGCAACAGAGCAAGACTCTGTCTGAAAGAAAAAGAAAGAAAATGCATTTAATATCCCAAGAAGCCCATAGTAAACTTGGAAAATCATAGGATGGACCATCATTGGTTGGGACCATCTGTATATTAAAAGTTATATAATATTAAAATAGGCATGTGTTATTACATTTAAGAAAATATAGCCGGGCGCGGTGGCTCAAGCCTGTAATCCCAGCACTTTGGGAGGCCGAGGCGGGTGGATCACGAGGTCAAGAGATGGAGACCATCCTGGTCAACAAGGTGAAACCCTGTCTCTACTAAAAATACAAAACATTAGCTGGGCATGGTGGCGTGTGCCTGTAATCCCAGCTACTCAAGAGGTTGAGGCAGGAGAATTGCCTGAGCCCAGGAGGCGGAGGTTGCGGTGAGCCGAGATCACGCCATTGCACTCCAGCCTGGGTAACAAGAGTGAAACTCTGTCTCAAAAAAAAAAAAAGAAAATATAATATCACTGTAGAAAGTTTGGGGAGATGATAATCTTTTAATATTTGTAAAACTATGTTAGGAATATCTGTTAATTACCAAATTTATACATTGGGGATTATTCTTTTATAAATTAGTATTGCATTTGATAGGTTTTAATTATCTTCTTTCTCCAACTCTTTTTATTTGAATTTAGTAATCCTATGTGTTCTTATTTTTTTTTCCAGATTACTGTTTTGGATGCAAAACGAAGCATGAACATTGGGATATTTCTTAAGCAATTTAAGAGGTAAGATTTTGCACACATTTGAAACTTTAGTCCCTGCTGTCAGTATCAAAGTCTGTGGGTGTGACTGAGCTGAAATTCAAATTCTAATATGAGTGAAAGTCATTCCTCACACCTTCAAATCTTCTTAGACACATGGCTTGATGAGTCTGCAAGTGACTGTCACTTTCTGCTGTTTTCCTTCATGGAAACATAACATAGTGGCTTGAAGTAGATGGAGAATTGCACCAGGGCATGCATTCAAGCCTGTCCCATAGGGACTCTATAGAGTCACCTTTAGTGTCCCCCCTTCAGTGGAGGTTGAACTGATGAGTCAAGTAGCAGTTGGAGTTCTGTGTTCTGAAGTGTAAGGAGAAGGTTGTGCAGGAGTTTTAGTGAGACCAAAGGGGATTATTTTTTTCCCCACAAAAGAGACTCCCTGTGATTGTTGCTGCTTTCAGCCTTTTGGGGATACCCAAGGATGGTGCTCTGGGTGAAGGGACCTTGAGCAGAGTATTGAAGTTTCCCGTTTCCAGGCAGTGGGGCTGTTATGAGCACTCACACAAAACTGCCGTCCAGACTGGGAAGGAGGTGGGTGGGAAGGAGGGTGGAGGAGATTTGTTTTAATTTCCACTGGCTTGCACCTCTGTTGGCACGCTAGCAAACGTGAAATGGAATGTTATTCATTGTCTTTTTAAGGTCTCCTCGGTCCGTTGTAGAAGATATTCATCAAGGAAAAAGTGAGCATTATGGATCAGAGACCTTGCGAGAATTTCTTAAGTTTTTGCCAGAGTCAGAAGAGGTAAGAAATTCAGTGCATGAGTTGTAGATGTTAGGAGTGATCATAAAAGCTTAATATTTTTAAGTGTGTCAAAGCTCACATGAAAGGCTGGGAGCGCTGGCTCTCGCCTGTAATCCTAGCACTTTGGGAGGCAGAGGCCGATGAATCACCTGAGGCCAGGAGTTTGAGACCAGCCTGGCCAACATGACGAAACCCTGTCTCTACCAAAAATACAAAAATTAGCCGGGAGTGGTGGCATGCGCCAGTAATCCCAGCTACTCAGGAGGCTAGGGTATGACAGTTGCCTGAACCTGGGAGGTGGAGGTTGCAGTGAACCAAGATCACGCCACTGCACTCCAGCCTGGGTTGAAAGAGTGAGACTCTGTCTCAAAACAAAAACAAAAACAAAAACAAAATGCACGTGGGAAGGGCACTCTCCTACCCAGAGCCAGAGTTTTCTCACGTAAAAGTAAAGTGATCTGGTAGAAAGAGCATGGATATTATGGAGTCAGAGAATCTAGATTCAGATTTGAGCTGTTCCCTTAATTGAGAAAATGGGGCAAGGTTCTTAACTCCTGTGAGCTTTAGTTTCCTCACCGATAAAAGGAGGATAATGATGCTGAACTCATTGGATTGTCAAGATGATGAAACCCTGGTTATGCATCTAACATGGTACTTGGCACATGGGAGCTCAATAAATTATCATCATCATCAAAAAAAAAAAAAGATTCCTTTTCTGTCATCTAAAGATGCTCTAAAATTTTGGAGAGGTAGGTGAACTGTTAATAAAATCTTATCTACATAATTAACTCAAAGGTGGAAATTGTTGTGATAGTAATACATACTACGATGATATAAATTTATTTATTTTGTTTGGACTTAATGAATTAACTGCATTTTTTTTTTTCTGTAATAATTGCCAGTTTATTCCTCTGGCTAAGAGATCCAGAGGTAATGTGAGGTTTACATTTCTTTTATCATCAAGAGTTTAGGTACCCCCATTGTGCTCATAAGCTCGTTGCAAATTATCTGATTGACTCTTACTTGTAAAAAAAAAATCCTTAATTCTTTTTGTGCAAGACACAGGTTCATTAAAAAATACGTATAAGCAAAAAGAAAAACTAGAAGAAAGCCAATAAAACTTCACACCACACAGAAATAAACTTAAGGTTAAGTTTTTGATATATGTTATATGGATGTATGCATACACACACACATACACACACACACACAAAGTTTGGAATTTTATCCTACATATGTGAGCTGATATTAAATATGCTGCTTTGCCATAACCTGTTATGCTTTGCTTTACAATATGGAATGAACATATTTCCATGCAAATGTGTGAAAGTTTCTAATTTGAAAAATAGACCTGGAAAGTGGGTCAAAATCCAAAATCCAATGTGATGCTGGAACTAAGGAAACTACCTAAAACAGAGTTTCATCAGATGATTAAAAGTAAGATGGAGGTCAAAGATATTTCAAAAAATGCTAACAGAAAGAAAGCTGGGGCCAGATTTTAGTATTAGGCAAAAATGAATTCAAGGCCTAAAGCACACAGGATAAGGATGGCTGCGTGAATGTCTTTGCTTCCAATGCATCATCACAAACTTGTTTCTCACTCTTCTTACCTCTTGCCTAAGCCTTTCAAGCTCATCTACTCCTTTTATCATTTCTTCAGGGTCCAAATGCCTAACGGGTGTGTCCTCTTTAAATCCCTGGCCAGGCTGAGTTCGCCCTCCTCTGGGGTTTCCTTCTGCTTCCTGGCTCACACCTGAAGAAGGTTGAGGATTTCCTTCTGCCTCCTGTGGTACATCTTCCAAAGGGCGGTCTTCCTTGGCCTTTGGCATGTCATTTTCTTCACAAGACTTTTGCATATTGAGTATTTTTTATTTCGTTTTTGAATAAAGTAATCCTGCAGGGATTCAGGGGATTTTCCTCTCTTCCCTCACCTCGATTTGTGTCGCGCCCAAAAAACCAAATATCCTGAAAGGATCTTGGGCACTTTTCTTCTTCTCCAGCAATAGGGAGCTGCTACAGGAAACAGGCCCTGGGACTGTAAGGACTTCTGCACACGTCGACTCCTGGTCACGTGAGTGCCATGTCATCACTGAGCTCGCCTCCCCAGTCACCCCTCCCATTCTAAATGCATTGTTGAATGGTTAGGAGCTTGATAGAAAAAACAAACAAACAAAAAAACGGAAAAACAGTTGTATAAAACCTTCCAAAATTGTGATTTTGTCCTTTATTTCTAAGGAAAAAATTCCTTGAAAATTTTCAGTAAGAAATTACACAAATACATATTTATAAAATACCTAAATACTAGACTCTTACCAAGTTTTTTACATTATAAGTAAAAGTAATAGATGACTTTTTTTTTCAAGACAGACTTGCTCTGTCGCCCAGCCTGGAGTGCATGATCTCACTGCAACCTCCACCTCCTGGGTCCAAGCGATTCTGCTGCCTTAGCTTCCCAAGTAGGCTGGGATTGCAGGTGCACGTTGCCACACCCCCATAACTTTTGTTAGAGATAAGGTTTCACCATGTTGTCCAGGCTGGTCTTGAACTCCTGACCTCAAGTGATCCACCCGCCTCAGCCTCCCAAAATGCTAGGATTACAGGCGTGCACCCGGCCAACTTTTAAAAGTAAAAAGTAAGGGTGACTTTTTAGTATGTTACCCTTTTCACAGGCACTTCTGACTTCTGCCTCCTCTTTCCCACTCTTCATCCCAGACATAATTTATGTAGCTTTACTTTAGTGTCATTAATAACAAGAGAGATATAATTATATTTTTTCCTTTTACATTGACTAATGTTGAACTCACAATGCCAAATTTAGGATCTTAGTGAGTAACTAGAGATCTAATTACATCTAGGTGTACCTATTAACCTGGGAACTCACTCTCCCTCAGGTTTTCTGTCTGCACATTAAGTGTAATTAACCCAAGCCAAGATTAATTAGTAGCAGTTATTAATGTTAATAATAGTAGAGTCTTAAAATCTCAAAGGAAAGGTACGTTAAATCATAATTTACCCTGGATTGTACATACTGAACAGTCCTTAATCTTTTCTGTAAAGAATGGGAGTTCCAAAATCTTGTTAGGTTAGTTAGTTTTTAGTTAATTTGAGTTTTAAAACGATTCACTTGCTCTTAAAACCTTATTCCTGCTTGGGCTGTTTTCAGACCTCCTCTAGGACCTCTCTGCTACCCACTCCTAACTGACCTCATCGTGTTGTTAAGTGAGGATCAGATTTGACAGCGCATGTGAAAGTGCTCTGAAAAGCTCCACATTGCTAACGAAATGAAAGTTAGGCACAAGGGAGGCTGCCAGCTCAGCTTCATGCAGTGGTGAGATGGGAAACTGAATACAGTTTTCTTAATGTCGTCATTTCTCATTTAAAATTCAAAGGTGATTAGAAAATGCAAAGGGGTTTTTCACAGAAGCAACTAAGCTGTCAAACCTGTCCTATTTAAAAGAACTTTGTATTTCTGGGTTGTGTGGGGGATATAATTCAAAACGAAGACTGTTGAGGGCAAGATGATGAAAACCCATCCAGGCACTGCCCTGAGTCCCGGAGACTTTCTCGCCCCTAGTTAGCTAACCCAGGAGGTGGGGTCTCGCTGAGATGGAAGCATTGGCCTGGGATCCTGAAATGCCTTCCCAGCCACTGAACCAGGCAGCAGCTGTTTCTCCCACAACCTCCTGCTGCGGGGTCATCCTCAGTCTGAATATCTGGCGAGCTTGGTCACACTTTGCCTCTTTGTTTACATTACTGACTCTGGGCTTCAGCTCACCACACCCTCCAAACTCAACTGGGAGCTTCCTTCAGCAGGAACACCCTGACAGTCCCCAGGGCTGCCAGGAGCCCCTTTCTAAACACTGTGGGGTAACTGTGCTGTGGGAGGGGGTCTCAGGGAAAGGAAGTGCTGTGGGAGGGGGTCTTGGAAGCCACCCCTAACTGCTGCCCACTGCAAGGACAAACTTTTTTGTGGCCCCTGGCACTATTCAGACCCAGGGCCAACCCTGGAATCTTTGGGTCTCAGGTTGGAGGTTGGAGGATGCAGATGAGGCCGAGGAAGAGTCAGGGCCAGAGAAGAGGGGTTTAGGAATGTGGCAGAAATATGCTAATAAATTCGTAAGCGGACACGTAACCACGTGGCACTCAGCCTGTGTGTAACGTTCTGTGCTCATTTTTAGCACAAGTAAGGACTAAACCTTTATTGAGTGGCCCCATGTACCAGGCACTGGCTGGACAGGGCAGAATGAAGTGAGATGAGATCATGTTTTGAAAGCGCTTAGCCTAGTGCCTGGCACATAGAAAATCAATCAATCATAGCTATGAATCTTTTGTGTATTTTTCATGTAATCCTTACTGCAATGTCATTTTACAGATGAGAAACTGAGGCTCACACAGGCTTGTTATACCTTGTCTGGTGTCACATGATTGCTGGGTGACAGAGCAGTGGGGTGGACTTGAGCCTTGATTCCGCTGAGCCCAGTGTGGTTCTTTCTGCTGCACTCCACTGCCTGCCTTGGAGGAAGGAAGGGCAAAGGTTTTCAAAACCCCGCCTCACACTGCTGGCCTGCCAGCCTTTTCATCACCTCTGCTATCACAAAGTACTCCTGTGAATAAGTGTCACTTGAATAATACTGTAATCTTATCAGCATGCTGAAAAATACAAACGGAAACAGCCCCTTTCTCTCCTGCCTTCTCAGCTGACAAGCCAACCGAAGCCAAGGTTAATTTGTTGTTGAGAATTTCTCTGCCCTCCACCACAAATCTTTTATCTGGCTTGTTTGTTCATCTTTCCTCTAATGTGTGGTTCACACTTGCAGAGGAAGAAGGTGGGTCCAGAAATGAAACTCTGGGAGTGTGTTCCTCTCCAGCACCAAGTTCCCAAGCCAGGGAACCCCCCCACCTCACCTGACCAGCCTTTCCTCTGTTGTGGGCTGGCGCTAGACATGGCAGAAACTTTCTTTTCTCCTGAAGCAGCTGAGTTGCCTCTGCTGGACATTTGTGGTATCTCTTTACCTCCTTCTTCATTGATTCTGCCGCTGGGAGGGGAAGGACAGGAAGCCCGTGGGTCTTCTGTTGGGTGGGTATGTTTGTGGGAAATCTTACCATTTCAAGCCATGTGACTAGAATTAAACAGGGTGAAGGAGGCATGTCCTTTGGAGTGTGAGAGTCTTGAGGAGCCTGCTGTCACTATTACAACAGCAACCAGGCACAACCAGGGCCATAATGAGGGTCTCTTGGCTCAGCCCACAAAATTATGCCTAACAATATTTAATAAACCTTTTTTTGATAATGAGAATGCATAATAATTGTAGGGTATGTTTATCTTTCTTTTTTACTTTCCTTCCACTGTGAAGATACAATAATCTCTCTTAAAGAACATAAATCTCATTTTGAAATAGAACAAAGAACTGTATACATGGCGTTTAAATCAAATACGGTCTATCACCCTTCTCTTGAAATCCACACTTTTTTTTTTAGCTTTTTATGTAAGTGAAGGAGATTAATCATTGCTAAGTTACAGTTTAGCACATGTTTAATAGAAACGTTTACCAAGTTTACTTAGCATGACCTGGTCTTACACTTTAGACTGAAAACCATGATGTGATTTTCAGAGGCTTCACACATGCTATGTATATGGTCTTATACAACCTCCCTCTGCCCCTGCCCATATATAGTGAATTGTTAAATTCTAGTTCTGAAGGGATTAGAATTCGTCGTATAGGTTTCTCAGTGCAGAAGCCAGGGACTGATTTGGGCTTAAACCAGCAGTGCCATGTGCCCTTAAATTTAATAAGGCTAAAAATGGTCAATTCACTTTGTGGCTCTACCAGTAAGGGAAATGGAATTATGTAAATGGCTATTTTCTGCCTTTTAGGGCAGAAAGAAGATAGTCTTAAGAGTCAGACTTAATACTAGGATGTGAACTGGAAGTGTTACATTTTATATTTTCAGATAATTGAGGTAGATGTTTCAGTTTGTGGATCTTTGAAAATACTCCTTTCTTTATATTTTTGAATTGTCATTTCCTATTTCACAAGGAACTTAAAATCATGTTATTAATTATAACCAAGGGGATGGAAAAGAATAAGCTTTATAAAATAGAATAATACAAAGTGTTAGCTACTTATTGGCAACAATTAACTGCAAAGACAGGGTGTACGCTTCACTAACAGTATTAAGGTACTTACTACTTATAAAGAATTTTGTTGGATGACTCTCTATTAACAGTGGACTTAGAAGTGGTTTTGCCATGGGATTGGCCCAGTGTTCTGTGTGGGGGGAAGACATGATTTATGATCTAATATTGTTTGAAAACTTTCCTTTCATCTCCACTCTTACCTTCTTGCTATTTGGCTATATACCTGTTGTAAGAACTCTTCACTTTTTTCTGTATTGGTTGAAAGAATCATTGATTGTGTTTAAAAACTTAGTTTAGTTTACTTTTTAAAGAATAATTGGGCTAGGCGTGGAGGCTCATGCTTGTAATCCCAGCAATTTGGGAGGCTGAGGCAGGCGGATTACAAGGTCAGGAGTTCAAGACCAGGCTGACCTTCAAGGTGAAACCCTGTCTCTACTAAAAATACAAAAATTAGCCGGGCGTGGTGGCACATGCCTGTAATCCCAGCTACTCAGGAGGCTGAGGTAGGGGAATTGCTTGAACCTGGGAGGTGGAGGTTGCAGTGAGCCGAGATTTTGCCACTGTACTCCATCCTGGGTGACAGAGCAAGACTATGTCTCAAAAAATAAACAAATAAACAAAAAAGAGTAATCATGTTCATTATAGGCATCTTAGAAAATAAAAATGAGCAACAGGAGAAAACAGCAGACAGCCGTAATCTTATCACCTAGTATATGTGGGGCTTTTTGGGGGAGAGGTTTCCCTGTGTTGCCCAGGCAGGTCTCGAACCCAGGCCTCAAGTGATCCTTCTGCCTCTGCCTCTCAAAGAGCTAAGATTTCAGGCATGAGTCACTACCTGGAGATGTGGGGCTTTTTCATCTTTTTCCTGTGTATGTAGGTGTGTACATGAGAGGGTTGGAGGTTAATAGATACCTTTTTAAAAAATTTATAGAAATGGCATCCTGCTGTACATACTATTTTATTGCCTGGTCTTTTTAGGCCGGAACCCTGCTTTTCCAAAAGTTGACCTCGTTTCCAGGCATCCAGTACAACTCTTCTACCAGGGTCCCTGGGGGCAATTTTAACATATCTTCCTGTTCTTCAAGCAGTTTTCCTTTTTGTCTTCCTGCTGAAAAGCAGATATGTGTACTCACCTGAAGATACAGTAGTCTCTTCCTTTAAAGCTATTATATGTGAAGTGGGATTTGACCACAGTAAGAAAATCTGTGTTTGATCTTACTCAGTCTAAGTATTTTGTATCCAAATTACTCAAAATAAGATTTTTTTTTTTTCTGTTTATGACTTAAAGGACCATATTTTAATGACTCTGTAGTCTTTTATTTCTTCTCCCAAACAATGATCTCATTTCCAGATTATTGCTTACAGAACATTTTCATTCTTAGAACTGATCCTTTTTTAGTCACTCCCTCTTGTAACCTTCCTCAGGATTCTAGTGGCTCCAGCTCTCCTGTTTGCACGGGACAATATATCTATAGCTACGTAAGTGACCCTAACTCCTCACCTTTAAATTTGTGAGTTTGTATTTTTCTTTTAAAAAAAAAAAAAAAAAACAACAAATAGCAGATGGGATGATTTCATTTTCTGTCTTTTCTAAATTAATTTGAATTTAGCACTAAAATCCTATTTTTTAAGAAGAATGCAAAGGTGAAATTTAAATAATCTTAAATAATCATAAGTGATTTTATCTACCCCGCTTTCCATTTGTCTTTTAGGTAAAGAAATTAAAAGCGTTTAGTGGTGACGTGTCCAGGCTGTCTCTGGCAGACTCCTTTCTGTACGGCTTAATTCAGGTGCCAAAGTAAGGATACAGTCACTGATCATTAGTCTTTGCACAGTAAGATTTTTAGACTAATGACATCAAATTCTACAGTTTTACTTTTTTATTTTTCAGCTATTCACTTCGGATTGAAGCCATGGTGCTAAAGAAGGAATTTCTACCTACTTGTTCTTCTCTGTACACAGATATAACAGTTTTAAGAACTGCTATAAAAGGTAAGACATGTGATCCTTCGCAGAATTTGTCTTTAATTTCCATAGCAGTTTTTTTAAAAAGCCAAATGAAATTGAACATGAAAGTCATGAATTTCTGATACACCCTTAAAAGGGAAATGAGATGTTTCTAGGGATGCACTTAAGGTTTATTTCCATTGACATTCTTCCTGTAATGAATGTTAATTTGCATATTACCCTCCCACAGATGGGAGTTTCTTTCATCCCAGGCTTCAGAGTCAACCTTGCTGGTTATGGCTTGCCCTTGTTCCTCTCCTGGATGAGCTTTCTCTCTGTGTGTGGGTACGTGGTGTGTGCATGTGTGGGGTGGGCTGTGCATGTGCACAGAGCCCAGGCCCCTGGCCCAGCTGCCTTTCTGCTCCCTGTTGTGGCCTCTGTTGGTGGCTGGGACCCAGCCTTTCCAGAAGCAGACCTGCTTTCCCAAGGTCAACTGTGCGACTCTTCTGCCAGGGTTCCTGACGTTTCTGTTCTGTGGTGTCATCTCCCACTCCTCCATACTCCAACTTCTGCTGTGCTGTTTAAATTTGAGAGGGGCAGATAGGCCATCTTCATTTATTTAAACCATTATTTAAATTATTGCCTGCCCAGAAAATCAAACACCACATGTTCTCACTCATAGGCGGGTGTTGAACAATGAGAACACATGGACACAGGGAGGGGAGCATCACACACTGGGGTTTGTTGGGGGGAAATAAGGGAGGGACAGCTGGGGGTGGGGAGTTGGGGAGAGATAGCATGGGAAGAAATGCCAGATATAGGTGAAGGGGAGGAAGGCAGCAAATCACACTGCCATGTGTGTACCTATGCAACAATGTTGCATGTTCTTCACATGTACCCCAAAACCTAAAATGCAATTAAAAAAAAAAAAAAAAAAAGAAAAGGAAAGAAAATTATTGCCTGCCCAGCGTGGACAGCCTCTTCTCAGAGCTGCCCTAGCGTCCCCTTCCGTAGAGGTGATAGCTTTGGTTTCTGGCATCTTGGCACTGAGAGTGCCGGCAGCTGCTTTCTTCTCATCTCCCGGGCGCACTGTCTGGCCCTCCCTGACGCTCACACTTTTCAGCATTGGTCAGTGCCAGCCTGATTTCCTTTTCTTCATTTTCTGGATTTCTAGTAATTGTTGTAGAATTGTTTATTCCTATTTGGTTTTCCTGTTTACTTGCTCTGGCCTGTTTTGAGATAAAATGTTTCTCTTTGGCCCATCATATTTTCTTCGTTTTAAAGAGACGAGACTAAGAAGGAAAAAGAATTTTAAAAAATTCCAATATAGAGGCCTTTAAAATTGTTTTTCTTACTAACTTACTAACACTATTGCAACAACTTTGGAAGGTTTGTTCTGGAAGAATATGTTTTTATATTGAGCAATGCAAACTCGTGGGTACGGTAGAAACATTTCTTATCTGGCCACCCTTCCAAAACTGGCCTTCTTAGATAACACAATATAGGCAGTGATCCAACCGTAATTTTTTTGAAAGTATTAGCGACTTAATGGAGAATATTAACTTAAAAATGTCAGTGACATTTTATTATTTATCGATAGTATAATTTTAATAATCAAGTTTTCTTTTTACCTTTCTAAATGCATTAAAAATTTTAACTTTTGTTTCTTTGCATGGGTGTACAAAGGATTTGGTGTTAGTAAAGAACTAGTTTACCCATGTATTACAATGATAAGTTTCTTTCTAAAACTTTCAGCCAATCCAAATGAAATGTGTAGCTTTGAATAAAATGAAAAGATTCCCTGGGTGCCTGGGCCCCTGGGGTTTGTACTTTGCAAGTTATTTACATGTTATCCTAGCTTGTTTATTTTTTTATCTCTTCATAACTCATTGACTAAGCAAAATGTTGCTTGCTGTTGGTTTTCATATTCTACAAATGCAGTCTCAAAGAATAGTGGCTGTACAAGGAAAAATTAAATAACTGCTGAGAAGAAAATTAACTCCTATGTCACGGGATACTGCTTTGCATTAGGCTTTTGCATTTTTCACTAATTGAAAATTTTTATTATCGAACGATTGTGTGCTATTCAGCTGTCATACCTATTTGATTTCCAAGTAAACACTATGACATGGATTGCAGGTAGCAAATGATGTGTTAGGCATACTATAGAATATATTGCTTTTTTGTTTTTTCAGTTTTATAGACAGTTTAAGGTCACAGCTTGCTTCAGACACACTTGAGCTTGGATGTGGTAGCTGTCTTTTGTGCATTTGAGGCTGAACGCTTCTCTAAGGTTCTGTGATGTGTTCTTTTTGGTAGAACTGATGTCATGTGAAGAGCTACATTCTATATTACACTTGGTGCTCCAGGCTGGGAATATTATGAATGCAGTAAGTAATAATCTAAAACAATTTTAATGTTATGTTTTCAATCTTATTTGCCTATTTAAAGGTGTCTCTCTGTGTGTGTGTGTATGTGTATATATATACATAATTATACATATATTTCACATATGTGTAATTTTTTCTTTCTGATTTGTCTTCCTTAGGGAGGGTATGCTGGCAATGCAGTAGGATTTAAACTGTCTTCTTTGCTGAAATTGGCAGACACAAAAGCAAACAAACCTGGGATGAATCTCCTGCACTTTGTTGCACAGGTATGTGGGAATGATTAGGACTTAGAGAATGCATATGAATACCCCTCGGAGGCAGTGAAGTTTTTCCCAGGCACAAGATGGTGTCAGACAGGGTTAGGAAAGGGCATGGCGAGTTCCAAGAAGGTTCTGTTTATAGAAGCGCTGTTTGCAAATTCTTCAGTTGTACTGCTCCTAGGGCTGTAGGGCTGAAGGGAAGTGGGAGAGTGAAGCAGAGAGGCGGGTAAAGCCAGCTATGAAGGATTCAGGTGTCAAAGGCGGAGAATTTGGATTTCATGCTTTAGCAGTGGAGAACCAACAGAAGTTTGTGCACAGTGTAAGAGCTTGATTACAGCTTTTTTGTTTCTGTTTTTAGGCAAATAAGGCACTATGGAGGCTGGGTTAGAGTAGAGAAAGAACTAGAAATAGGAATACACCTCAGCAGAAGTTGGCTCTAATTGTCTGGTGAGCGTTGAGGGAGGGTAATGGCCATAGGGACAGAGAATAGAGGATGGAGGATTGAAATATTTCTGATGTGGAATTGACTAGATTTGTGACCAGTTATATGTAGAAAGGTCACTTCTGTCTTTGTTTGTGAAGGATGCATTTCAGTGCTCTGCTGCTAGCACAGGGTTTGGAGTCTGACCCTATCCATTGCTTTTTTTTTTTTACTGGGTCTCTGTAACACCAAAAGAGCTAGGTACAAAGTGGAAAATCAACCAAGGACCGTTATCTCTTTGTTTTGAAATTGTCTCAACTAATTGAACTGATTTGCCCTTCCTCCGCTGAATCAGTCAGTTGTTTTGACATGAGTGCCGCAGTGGTAGCTTTAAACTGGGAGGGAACCGTGTGGTGCAGTCTTGTTTTCAATGTGAGCTTCAGAATGGTACAGGACTGGGAGGTTTCAGCTGTCCTCTGCTAGCTGTACTTCCTCAGGCAAGGTACTTAAACCTGAAGACCCTCAATTTCTTCATCGAATGGTGAGAGTAGTGATAACTCACCCCAAAACTAGGTAATTGAGAGTGCTGAAAGAGCCGATTCCATATTAGCTCAATGTTTGGCCTGTGGTGAGCTCTCCATAAATGATGATATGCACCACGATTACTATATTCTTCAGAAGACAAAGGGTCATGTTTAACTTGGGACTTGATTGAAAGGTTAATTTTCAGGCCTTAAAAGAAGAAAATGTGTTCCTTGCCCAGCATAGGTTGCAGATAGTATTTGGGCAGAGTTCTCTCGGATCCAAGCATCCCGGCGCTCTGGGTAACATGGTCTCTGCCCAAGTTGGGAAGCCTCCTGAGTCAGTCATTGCCTCCTTCCCACCTGCCTTCCTTTCACCTTCTGAACAGGTGAAGAATCCAAACACTGCCATGGCTTGTGTACCTTCTGATTAAACTCTGTTTGCAAACTGGTTTAACAGCTGAAGGTATCTCGGTCATTTAAAGGCATGCTTATAGGTATGGGTGGTGTTTAAGCAGGATATATTGGATTCTCTCAGAAACAAGGGGCCCTGCTAAGCTGCAGCCACCGCCACCTTCCATTGAGTTTTAATGCACATGAATTGTATTTTCTGTCAAGATCAGTTGCTCTGGAAAGTTAAATATATCTTGAGAGTAGGAGAGTTCTGGCAAATCTATGAGCATCAGAGTTCATGTCTCAGTATGAAATGCTTTGAATGTATCAAGTTTAAAAACGGAAGCAGTGATTTTGAGATTCCTTTAAGCCCTAAGAAAATTATTTCCTTCCAGTTTTATCAATATAGTGAGAAAATTCTGTTTTTGTTCCAGGAAGCCCAGAAGAAAGATGCCATTCTTCTAGACTTTTCAGAAAAATTGCATAACGTTCAGAAGACTGCTAGGTGAGCAAGTGAATTGTGAGAATTCAAGATTCTTTACCTTTTTAATGAAAACTGATAAATGGTAAAAACTTTTATATTCCAGTTTGAACTCTAAAAAGTTTTGTTTCATTGAACTTTCAGACTGTCCTTCATTTGCTTAGCACAGATGTGTGGGCACCTTTGGAATTTGGGGGTTTTGAAAAATTAATCTTTGTTTTTGAACTAAAGAAACTATTTCAGTATATTCTAATGAATATCATCAGTACAAAAAATATGATTAAGAATTTTAAATCCCTCCACACCCAAGAGGTAGAGCTTAAACAACACCGCCTATTACCTTGGGAGTTGGTATATATCAATCAGACTTTCACAATCACATGTCACTGTTTCCTTGTAGAGTCTTAATATGGTACATTTATTTTCCTTTGCATTCAAAGGGGTTTGAACTGTACCAAGAGCTGTGAAACTATTTTACTTTATATTAGTCACTCACAGAGAAAGGCACATACAGAGAAAGTATCTGCCAAACATAAGGCTCTATTTACATCACTCTAATTTGCTTCTGATCCTAATATAGATATGTATCTTAATATAGCTAGACTCTGTGTGTATATGCTATTTTGAGTTTTGTATATGTGTTTTTAAATTTATATTACATCCTCGCATCCCACGACAGATGTTCAATAACCAGCTCTTGGAGAAAAAGTCCTGATTTGTAGCATTTGCTGATTTCCATGTTGTAAATACTGCCACCATGACTGTTGGCAAGCTGCTGACATGCACTACTGAATGCAAATTAGGAATAGACATCCGCAGTTGGTTCTCATGAGCAGGTTCAGCACACCGCTTCATGTGTCAACCTATTTCCCAGCATAGACTTACTATTTGAGTGACTCTTTCCAGCTATGACATCTGTGAACATATGCATATAAATAAGTGAACCATAGCTCACAGCTCTGCCACTGTCTAGTATCTCAAAGTTACTGATTCTGTGAACATCATGCCAAGATGACATGCCTTTTCCAAAGTGGGATTATCAGTTCAAAGGTGTAAACAGTTCATAATTTATGTTTACAGATCTCTAGATTATTCTCCAAAAAGAATGGACATCTTATAAGATAGGAACTTTTCTGGTTTTGAATTACTGAAAGAAATTTGTATGGGAACATTTTTACTCTGATTAGTTTAAAAATGTTCCTAAGAGATATGTAGATAGAAATTAGCATTATATTTTTGAAATGGCATTTCTGGTCAGAGTTGGATTGGAGATAGATACTGACTTAGAAAAACTCTATTCAGCAAGTTTGTTTATTTGAAATGGAAGATGAAATACACTTGTGAAGTACAAACAGATCTCAGATACGTGCCAGTTACCAGTGAAGGTGGAAAACTTACTGCACAAAGAAAAATTCGAATTGACAGTGGGAGCATGAATGCATCCTAATTTATGAGTTTCACATGCATTTTAGGTTTCACCTACTCAGTGAAACAAAACCATCATTCACATTCTGCCTATCTTTTTTTTTTTTTTTTTTTGAGACAGAACCTCGCTGTGTCACCCAGGCTGGAGTGCAGTGGTACAATCTTGCCTCATGATAACCTCTGCCTCCCAGGTTCAAGTGATTCTCCTGCCTCAGCCTCCCAAGTAGCTGAGACTACAGTCACTCACTACCATGGCAGGCTAATTTTTTTGTTTGTTCTTTTTTTTTTGAGATGGAGTCTCACTCTGTTACCCAGGCTCGAACGCAGTGGCACACTCTCTGCTCACTGTAACCTCCACCTCCCAGGTTCAAGCTATTCTCCTGCCTTAGCCTCCCAAGTAGCTGGGATTGCAGGTGCCCACCACCACGCCCAGCTAATTTTTATATTTTTAGTAGGGACAGGGTTTCACCATTTTGGCCAGGCTGGTTTTGAACTCCTGATCTCATGATCCACCCACCTTGGCCTCCCAAAGTGCTGGATTATAGGCATGAGCCACCGTGCTCAGCCAATTTTTTTATTTTTAGTAGAGACGAGGCTTCACCATGTTGGCCACGCTGGTCTCAAACTCCTGACCTTAGGTGATCTGCCCGCCTCGCCCTCCCAAAGTGCTGGGAATACTGGCCTGAGCCACCTCAACCGGCCCACATTCTGCCTATCTTGATTTGATGTATATAACAAAAGCATTGCAATCAATCCAACTGTTAATTTGCAGAATTAGGGCTGGGTGTGGTGGCTCATGCCTGTGATCCCGGCACTTTGGGAGGCCAACGCAGGAAGATTGCTTGAGCCCAGTAGTTTGAGACCAGTGGCAACAAGGTAAGACCCGTCTCTACAAAACATTTAAAAATTAGTTGGGTGTGATGGTGCACACCCATGGTCCCAATTACTCGGAAGGCTGAGGTGAGAGGATCGCCTGAGCCTAGGAGGTCAATGCTGCAGTGAGCCATGATCTTGCCACTGCACTTTAATTTGGGCAACAGAGTAAGACTGTATCTTTAAAAAAAAAAATGGCTGGGCCTGGTGGCTCACCCCTGTAATCCTAGCCCTTTGGGAGGCTGAGGTGAGCAGATCACTTGAGCTCAGGAGTTTTAGACCAGCCTGACCAACATGGTGAAACCTCATCTCTACTAAAAAGACAAAAATTAGCTGGGCATGATGGCACATGCCTATAATCCCAGCTACTCTGGAGGCTAAGGCACGAGAATTGCTTGAATCCAGGAGGCAGAGGTTGCAGGGAGCCAAGATCAGGCCACTGCAATCCAGCCTGGGCGACACAGAGAGACTTTGTCTCAAAAAAAAAACAAAGTTGCAGATTTGTTAACTGCGTTTTAGTTCTCTGTAAAACAGAAAGCTTGCTCTTGCCACCTGTGGTGAAGAACATGGAATCTGCTATTCTCTCGCTGTTACCTTTAGTATTAGGGCTATCAACATACATTGCCTTGCTTCTTGTGAGTTAGTTTCATATTTGTGTTTAGTGGCCCATGGAAAGCGTATGAATCCTGGAATCCTGCTGGCTTTTAGTTTGTAATGCTCATTGGAGCTAGTTTATGAAAAGGTATACAGGTCTCTTGGTTTTGGTTATCTCGCCATCAAGAGCACAGTTGCAGCATGTTCTCTTTGAACCAGTGTATGTCTTTAGAAAGGAGTCACCTCTTAAAACAGGAGAAATGCACAAGATCTAAATACAGAGGTAGGTAAAGGTCAGCACAGTAGCTCTCCCCTTCCGTTTCCAAGGTTGAGCGACAGTCTTATTTAATATACCCACATGACACATGGCTTCCTTGTTCCAACTGCCCACTCTCCCCTTTCTTCTTTTAGATTATCTCTAGATAACACAGAGGCAGAACTGCACTTGCTGTTTGTCAGGACGAGATCACTAAAAGAAAACATTCAGCGGGATGGTGAACTTTGTCAGCAGATGGAAGATTTTCTTCAGGTTTGTAGGTGACTCAAGTCAGTCCCTCTAATCTCATCTCCCAGCAGCACCCTTGGGCTGGTTAAATTTGCATGGCTATATTTGTGGAAGCAGCAGTTCCCATTCATATTTTTTTCTCCAAGTTAGTAAAAGGAACTTGGTATTTCCATGCCCATTCTTTGCAGAGGATGTTAAATGTGATCTAAGCCTGATGTGTTTGTTTTTGTTTGTTTGTTTTGTTTTGTTTTAAGACGGAATCTTGCTCTGTTGCCCAGGCTGGAATATAATGGTGCAATCTCGGCTCATTGCAGCCTCCGCCTCCCGGGTTCAAGCGATTCTCCTGCCTCAACCTCCTGAGTAGCTGGGATTACAGGTGTGCACCACCACACCTGGCTAATTTTTGTACTTTTTTAGTAGAGACAGGGTTTTGTCATGTTGGCCAGGCTGGTCACAAACTCTTGACTAAGGTGATCCACCCCCACTGGGCCTCCCAAAGTGCTGGGATTACAGGTGTGAGCCACTGCGCCCAGCCTAAGCCTGATGTATTTGTTTAGTGACAGTGCTTCTGCGAGGCTCCTGTTACTCACTGCTCAGTTTGCACGATTGCACTTCACTGTGATGAACTGGTATTAGCAATAGAGCTGCACTTGGGCTCTGCCTGGCAACTCAAGTTTTGTTTCTAAACCAGTAAAACTTTTGGATAACAGAAGGAAGTTCCACAGAAATCAAGATGCCTTAGAACTTGGGCTGTCATTTCCTCACTTGTTTACGCTGAAGAAACAAGCTGCGCTTTGGTATGTTTTATAATGAGAACAGCAGAACACACGAGAGGTATGCCCGTCAACACCAGGAGTACATAGGGCCCACAGGGTGTGTCGGGAGCTGCTCCAAATAACATCAACAAAAAACAGCGGAGTGGACATGTTTGTGACAGCTCATTGTGACTCACTAATCATAAAGTCTGACATACTTCTTTTATCTTCCTTATTAAAAAAAAAAAAATGGCACCATCTCATGCTTTTAGTCTTCAGTGAAAAGCTGTGCTACCTGAAGTGCTGTTAGTGCTTTGAGACCTGTGCGGTGGAATTGTGTGGCAGGGCTGCCCTTGGCATTGGGGAGGAACGGCGCACTCCCGAGGTTATGCCAACTGAAACCTTCGCCTCTTAATTCAGCTACTTCAGAATATTATGACCTTTAGCAGATGCTTGATTTTGTTTGGCTCTGCTGTGAGTTTATTTTTATTATTAAACATGTGCCCTATATTTTCTTTCAAGTAAAACCAAATTAATTTTCTTGTTGAAGGGCACAGATTTTTATCAAAGTGCAGCAACAAAGCAAACACCACCACCACAAAAATACTAAAACAGTAAACAAATACATTAAATCCAGAAATTCAGGAATAAAGACCGTCGCACATCAAGATTAAAATTCTGGATGTTTTATTCTTCTAGGTTCTCTTATTAACTATTACCATCTCATACTCAATATTCATACGGAGATGCCTAGGATGAAGAACAACTTTGACTTAGCCTTACCTCTAGACTGCTTTTCACAGTCCATCTTGTTTTAACCCTTTATACTTCTCTCTGGGCGTCAGTTTTATCTCTATAAGTAAAACATTTCACATAGCTATGTATTTTTCTGTCTTAAATGCAACTTTCTTTTGAATAGGTGAGATAAAATTCTTCAAGGTAGGTCAGAGTCAGGCCACACGAGTCTCTGAACACCAGTCTGAATGCTGGACTCAGACTCTATGCTATAAGAAGTGGGGAACTCTTCAAGGATTCGGAGCAGAAAAAGCACAGGAACACATTTTTGCAGATCTAGTTTGGCATTTTCACCCTTGGGGCAAGAGATACTGAGTAAATTTGTTTGAAACTTCGGTTTGTAGCAGGCAAGTTAGAGATGTAAAGTTGAATTTGACAGTACAGCTGCTAACCTGTTGTCATTCTTGCTTTGCCAGTGTAGCTTTGAACTTCTCTATTTCTGGCGCTAATCATGTAGAACTCATGACAGATAACTCCAAGTATGGTTACTGTTCAGATCCACATTCAGAATGTTGCATTTTCCCAAGTCCAAAGGGAGACTTCAGTGTGTTTATAAGTTTTTCCTTCCTGGTACCCTGTCAATCCCCACAGGACCTAGAGATGAAACATACGAGGTGGAGCTGAGCTCCCATGTAGATTCTTGTTAGGAGGCCTATTTTTCTGCAGTTGAGCTGTTCTTGGCTGGAATCCATCTTTCCCCCCATGCAAGAATGACAGGCAAAGATTTATCCTTTCATTAATACCATTCCTCCATAAAGAAAAATACAGCACGAATGCACACACTGCCTTGGGCTACTGACTCAGATGGTTGCTTTCTCTGGTATTTGGTTTCCTACATAGTTTTGGTTTCCTACTACCTCTTGAGTGTGTTTGGTTTAAGAGAAGGGCTTTGAAGGGGGAAAGTGGGTTGGGGTGGGTAGGAGGTGGCATCTTCACAGAATTTCTCTGTAGGTTCTGTAGCTCTCCAAGCAGGTTCAAACAGCAGCTCCCTCCTCGAGTGGACAGCTTTTGCTTTTTTCCCAGCCCACCCCAGCTTCACTCAAAAAAAGCTCCCAAATATGACCTTTTTTAAAAACTTGATAACGGGTGATTTCATAAAGTAACACACTTCATGCATTCCTTCTTTATATAACCATTATTTCCCAGTAAACAAGGAAGCAACACAGGCTGGGCGCAATGGCTTACCTCTGTAATCCCAGCACTTAAGAGAGGCAAAGGTGGGAGGATGGCTTGAGGCCTGCCTGGGAAACATAGGGAAACCCTGTCTCTACAAAAAAATTTAAATATTCGCTGGGTGTGGTGGTGTATAGCTATAGTCCCAGCTACTTAGGGGGCCAGGTGGGAGGATTGCTTGAGTCCAGGAGATCGAGGCTGCAGTGAGCCACGATCACACCACTGTACTCCAGCCTGGGTAATGGAGCTTTATATCTCAACATAAGACTTCAGTGTGATTCTAAATGTTGTTTCTGCGTGGGCTGTGGCTGCTGTAGAGCCCTTCTTCCCTGCACCATACTGCTTCCTCATGCAACTCCCTATGATGTCACTGAACTGCCATCAGTCATACCTTGGACATGGCAAATTCCATGCTGAAGGGCTTGGGACTCATTGGAGGAAAATAGGCTTCCTTCCTTCCCATCACTGTGTTGAGACAGTACCAGAATAGGCGCCTCAGAGACTTACTTGTCTTAGAAGAATTAGGAGAAAATGATGAAGTGAAGAGGATGGATTTGTAAAGGACAGTAATGCCTAGCCATCAGGGCCCATCAGAATCTCCTGAGGTGGTGCTTTCATAAAATACAGTATTGAGTCCACCCCAAACCTGTGAAATTGAACGGGACAGATGCAGGCAAGGCCTGTTGCCAGGCTTCCCAGCTGACTTGGATCAGCACCCCCAGTTTAGGTACAAGGGCTTTGGTCCTGTGGGGGTGACCCTGACCCTCACAGAGCTCAGTGGGGATTAAGTTTAAACACCCTCTCAATTGGGCAAAATCGATAATGCATCCCTGAAGCGAGTAGCTTCAGGGACCCTTAAGTAAACTCTTGGCCAGTGTAAGACTCAATTTTTATTTTTTATTTTTTGGAGATGGAGTCTCTCTCCTTTGCCCAGGCTAGAGTGCAGTGGCGCAATCTTGGCTCACTGCAACCTCTGCCTCCCGGGTTCTAGTGACTCTCCCACCTCAGCCTCCCAAGTAGCTGGGATTATAGACATCCGCCACCATGCCCAGCTAATTTTTGGTGTTTTAGTAGAGATGGGGTTTCACCGTGTTGCCCAGGCTGGTCTCAAGGAGTTACCTGTGTAATTTTTTTCAGTGACATTAAACGTGAACATTTTGTTAGTGACGATCTGCAGGTTAAGGCTCTTAAATCTATCTTGTTGCTTAGTCTGGGTCTCACACAGGAGTTCACCTTGCTTTCCCCGAGGTTTGGTGTGGGTTGAATTATTTTCCTTTTGGCTCCGAGTGCGCTGGCCTTGCAATAAGCTTTCCTTTTCCAAGACCTGAAATGAAGCCCCACAGGTGTCTTCCTGGGCCCTGGATGCAGTGCCTGGCGCCGCATCAGCCGACCATGTTTACTTCAGTGTGTGTTCGTTTGTTTTTCCGCAGTTTGCCGTGGAAAAGCTGAGGGAACTGGAATGCTGGAAACAAGAGCTCCAGGACGAGGCCCACACCCTTATAGACTTTTTCTGTGAAGACAAGAAAACCATGAAGCTGGATGAATGCTTTCAGATATTTAGAGACTTCTGTACCAAATTCAACAATGCAGTTAAGGTATGGCTGGCAGCATCTGTGTCTTGGGGTTGCTTGGATTTTTATTTTCCTTTTTCTGGACCTAGTCCTCTGCTCACCGCAGAAAGGCAGTTGGCATCTCCACGGTTTCAGGAACGTCTGGCCCAGGTGGCGTTGCCAGGCTCTCGGCTGGAGTGCTGGAAGTGGCTCTGCCATCGCAGCCCTGAGGGCTTGCATAGATCGGCGGGCATTTGACTGCCTCTGCTACTTTGGCCCTCAGGCTGCCTGACACTCACAGTAATGCCTTGAGAACATTTTGTTAGTAAAGTTCCTCCCTGATGGCAGTCATACCATTTAAAAGTCTTGAAGATCCTGAATGTCTTTCTCACCCTCTCCCAGAAGAGAATGTCCTCTTTCAGGGAGCCTTCTGTGGTGGTGGGATGATGGAACGGTCTCCCCTTTTGCCTCTTCCAAGCCGACCACCATCACTGTGGGATCGGCACCAGGGCAACCGCGTTGTCCTCCCCAGAGCGGTCTTCAAGATTCCTGGATAACCACAAAGCCTGTTGCCGTGCTGAGCACAACAGCTACATTTCTTGCCCTTCAGCCACCAATTCCAGTCATCTCTGGGTTTAATGTAGAAGCCAGAAAACTCTCTGGGTTGCTTGGCTTTACACGTAAAACTTTAATCCGTCCATTAAAAGCAAACTGGCCACTCACATCCCTTCATTTCGGGTGGTGGTGAGGAAGCAAAGGCTCGGGAATCATCCCCCGCTTCCAGCTGGAATGCAGCTTTGTCCATAGCCGAATTGCTTTGAGGGATTGGTCAGATTTCTTGCAAGCCCAGAACTGCTTTGTGTTCTCAACCCCTCCTTTCTCTATCCAGCGAAGAGAAGGAGGCTCAGCCTGTGGCCACGTCTGCGCTCCTCTGGCCAAGAAGTGAGCTCAGCTGTGGGAGGCAGTGACGGGTGTCAAGGCCAAGTTGGCTCTTAATGAGGCCCTCACTCCCAGGAATTCCACAGGCCTGTGAGGCCACCTGTGTGATGCTCTCACCCGGCTGTCCTGAGAGCCAGGCACCGGCCCCACCCCCACCGCAGGCAACCTTGAAAGAAGGCCCGAGAGACTTGGGGACGAGGGAAGAGGCTGAGGTCAGAGCTGCCGGAGGAGCCAGGAGTCCCCAGCTAGAGCCTCACAGAAACTTGGAAGGGAAAGGCCATCATTGGAGGAATTTGATTGTCAAGTAAAACTGCTAACGATAACACTTTTGGGCTGTGGGATCCGCATATTTACATGACACAAACCTATTTGAAGTGCACAGCCAGGTGGTAGAGTGTACTTTGGTATGTGTGCTTGTTCTGGTGCAGTTTCGATGGGAAGGGCTGGGTACTCTGGAGCAAGGTGAAGGGTTGAAGGATTTGTAAAGCACACCTGCTCCTCTTCCTCTTCTTTGATTGTGGGAACAGGCAAGGGCGTGAGGGGCAGGGCTGTGTGCTGCAGGCTGCAGCTGGCAGAGCCACCATGCTGTGTGTGGTGCTGCTTTACCAGGAGCTGTCAGGGAACAGAGTTGAGCAGCATCTCTTAATGTCATGGCTGTACATGAATACATCCAAATCATTGTCAAGTAGAATGTGCTACACATGAATCTGTAGCGCACATCCACGCTCCACAGAAGTACAATTTGAGGCTCACTCTTTAAACAGCCACAGCATTTGTCTGTCTGTTGTGGCTTGTGTAGCACTTTCCTGGAAGTCCTCTGTCTTGTACTGCTCAGAGTCAGCTTTCTGGGAGCTGAGGTCACTTGCATATGTGGAATGGCAGCCTCCACTGAGCATATAGTGCCTTGGCTGGAAAGCTAGAAGCTGGGCCCAAGAATCAGATAAAAACTGCAGATAGATTGTTGGGGCCAGTCCTACTGTGTCCCCTGCCCTGGTCAGATCCCCAGTAGCTTTAGAGAGCCTCATCCTCCCTCTGCGCGTGCACACACACACACACACACACACACACAAACACAGTCTATTTCTCAGCGTGGGGCGTGACCCAGAGCTCCCCTCCATGCCTGTATCTTTCTTTGGCTCTTAGGGTAGGTGCCTCTGGAACTGCACATTGGTCCCACTGTCTCTTGCATCTTACGGCTTTTCTCCTTCCCTCAGGACAACCATGACCGGGAGGCACAGGAGCTGAGGCAGCTGCAGCGGCTTAAGGAGCAGGAGCAGAAGCAGCGCTCCTGGGCAGCTGGGGAGCTGGGTGCATTTGGCCGGAGCAGCAGTGAGAATGATGTGGAGCTGCTGGCTGAGAAGGGTGTGGAGGGCCTGCCCCCTTTCCTGCACCCCAGTCCCATCAGTCCCTCCAGCCCCTCCTACCGGCCCCCTAACACCCGCCGCTCCCGCCTCTCCCTGGGTCTCTCTGCTGACCGGGAGCTGCTGACCTTCTTGGAGAGCTCTACCGGCATTCCTGAGGAGCCCAACAAGTTCCACAGCCTGCCCCGGAGCAGCCCCCGGCAGGCCCGGCCCACGATAGCCTGCCTGGAACCTGCAGAGGCAAGGCATGGGGACTCCAGCTTTGCACACAAACCTCAGGCTTTGAGGGGCCAGGAGGGGGCCCCCAACCCACCCTCAGCACAGGAACACCAGCTTCCAGCTGCCCGACCTGAGGACCCTGCCTCTGCCTTCCCCAGGGCTCGGCGCCACGGTGTCAGCATCCTCCGAAAGAGGAACAGTGAGCCGGTGAGCCTGGGCTCAGCACGGTCCCCTCCTCTCTCACCATTGGCTCTGGGGATTAAGGAACATGAGCTGGTGACAGGGCTGGCCCAGTTCAACCTCCAGGGTTCTCAAGGCATGGAGGGGATGTCCCAGCTGACCCTGAGTGACTTTAGCCCAATGAAGCTGGAGTCTGTGGAGGATGGGGTCCCACACTCCCCCAGTGCCGGCAGCAGCAGCCTGACACCCATGGACGGAAATGCCCTGGGGAGTCTCAGCCCCGCCCTGGAGGACGGCAAGGCTGCCCCTGTTGAGCCTGGAAGTGTGGCTTTGGGATCTGTGGGTAGCAGCGACCCTGAGAACAAAGATCCCGGGCCTCTGTTCTACATGTCGGACACCACCGACTGCTCACTGACCCTGGACTGCTCAGAGGGAACCGACTCCAGACCCAGAGGTGGGGACCCGGAGGAAGGCGGGGAAGGGGATGGCTCCATGTCCTCTGGGGTTGGAGAACTGGGGGACAGCCAAGTCTCCTCCAACCCTGCATCCAGCCCCCCTAGGGAGGCTCCTGCCCCTGTCTCTGTGGATAGTGAGCCCAGCTGCAAGGGTGACCTGCCCAGGGACAGACCCACCAAAAGGAAGGATGTTATAGCACCAAAGAGAGGTTCCCTCAAAGAGGCATCTCCTGGGGCCTCCAAGCCTGGGAGTGCCCGGCGGAGCCAGGGGCCAGTGCCCAAGCCCGTGCGGACCCTGACGGCCTCGGAGAGTGAGAGCATGCGCAAGGTCATGCCCATCAGCAGATCCAGCAGAGGTGCCGGCTGGAAGCGACCCGAGCTCCCATCCCGGGGGCCCTCCCAGAATCCCCCCAGCAGCACAGATACTGTGTGGTCACGCCGGAACTCCGTGCGGAGGGCCTCCACCAGTGCGGAGGAGCAGAGGCTGCCACGGGGGAGCAGCAGCTCCAGCAGCACCCGTCCAGGGAGGGACACCCCCCTGCAGCCTAGGGGCTCTCTCAGGAAGCCCAGCGCCAAACCACTCAGGAACCTTGCCAGACAGAAGCCCGAGGAAAATAAAACCTGCCACACCCACTCCCAGGGCCCTGAGAGTCCCAAAGAGGAGCCCAAGACCCCTCTGGTGCCCAGCATCCCCCATGAACTACCCCGCGTCCCAAGCTTTGCCCGGAACACGGTGGCCTCATCCTCTCGAAGCTTGAGAACGGATCTCCCTCCCATGTCCAAAGTCCCCAGCATCACTAGGACAGTGTCGCAGCGGCAGCTGAGGGTGAAAGGGGACCCCGAGGATGCCGCTCCCAAGGACAGCAGTACTTTGAAGAGAGCCAGCAGTGCCCGGGTCTCCAAGAAGGGTCCAGAGTCTACTGAGAGTCCCAGTGCCAACACAGAGGCCCTTCTGAAGGCCAGAGGGGCTGGGGAAAGGGCTTCCCTCCGTCAGAAGGACTCCAGTCGGACCACACTGGGGAGAATCCTCAATCCGTTACGGAAGTGATGGGTGTCTGTCCTCTCCCGCCTCCTGGGATTCAGACGGTGCGGACTGACTTCTGGGATGAGGACGGGGAAAGAGGCAGCATGTCTTTGTTACAGATAAAGCAGCCACTGGTGCCACTGCTAGTGATGCTATCGGGATGGTTAGTCCAGGAGGCCTGTGGATTGCAGCCTGCTGTGCTGAGCCCCGCTGCAGTCTGGTGTCCAGATGGACAGACGTTCCTGACTGTGACGGCCACACCTCCCCTGTGCACCCTACCCTCCCCCAAAGCCTGGATCTCGAGAAAGACTTAATAGGAGTGTAAGGTGACATTCTTATGAAACAAGGTAACAAAGATTTTTTCTGGCCAGTTTTTATATATCTAAGACTTACTTTTTAATATAAAAATTAGCTAGGTGCAGTGGCTCACGCGAGTAATCTCAACACTTTGGGAGGCCAAGAGGGTTGGATAGCTTGAGCCTAGGAGTTCGAGACCAGCCTAGGAAACATGGTAAAACCCCGTCTCTATCAGAAATACATTAATTAGCTGAGTGTGGTGGCACATGTTGGTGGCCCCAGTCACTCCGAAGGCTGAGATGGGAAGATCGCTTGAACCCGGGACCCTACCACCGTACTCCAGCCTGGGTGATAGAGTGAGACCCTGTCTCAAAAGAAAACAAAATGACAATGAAATGTTTTAGTTTGGGTTCCTTTTGCAGAGTGAAATGCCTTCCAGGAATTTTTTTTTTCTTTTTGAGACAGGGTCTTACTCTGTCTCCAGGGCTGGAGTGCAGTGGCGTAATCATAGCTCACTGCAGCCTTAACCTCCCAGGCTCAAGTGACCCTCCCACCTCAGCCTCCCTAGGAGCTGGGACTACAGGCATGCATCACCATGCCTGACTAATTGTTTTTTTAAATTTATCTTTTGTAGAGATGGGATCTCACTGTGTTGCTCAGGCTGATCTCGAACTCCAGAGCTCAAGTGATGCTCCCACTTCAACCTCCCAAAGTGCTGGGATTATAGGTGTGAGCCACACCACACCTGGCCAGTATATCCTCAATAATGAAGATATTTGTATCTTCCTGTGTTCCCTGGCCTCAGAGTTCCAGCTGCCCACACATTGTCCATTGCAGGCAACTGGACTTCCCCACAAGTCTTGGGTATCCTGTAATGGCCTCTGTCTCCCTGAAGACTGTCTGGCTTGCCCATTTCTCCGTGCATGACTCTGGGTATGGGTCTTTACAGGAGCAGGAGGGAAAGTTGGACTTGGACAGAAATCAGATGCGCCCATGTATTCAGGGCGTGCATTGTGAGCAGTGGGGTGTGAACCTCGGGGGCCTCATGGCTGCAGGGCAGGCTTCCCTGCAGATGGGTGGCAGCCCCTGGTAGAATGCTGGATTTCTCTGGAATCTTGAAGTGCCATATTTTAGTGGAAAGGCATCAGGGCTGTTTGACAGTGTGTGTCTTTCCAGTCCCGCGTTCCTCCATCTGTGTGTCTGTTATAAAACTGAGTGAAGGCTGCTGTGACCTGTGTTCACTCTGGTTACAGGGAGCTGCAAACCATTCTGTCTCCCAGCCTTGCTTCTCTCTTCGTGTGCTCACAGCACTTCCTTCTTCTCTAACATGGCCCAGAGAGTTTCTCTCTCTGCTTGTCTCTGTCTCTTAATAATAGTTTTTAACATTGACATCTCTTTGTTGGTAGAGTGGTTTTTAAATCCTGAGAAGAACCAAATCAGTTTTCAAGCAGACCAAAAGCATGGAATTGCTTTCAGAAGAAAGTATATCATCAGGAAAAATTTGAGGGGGGTTGGGAATCAAGCTTTATTCAAAAGAAAGTGTTTAAAACATGTACTTTTTCTACCCAATGCCCATTTCATGACTTCTCTGAGACTAGCTGGGAAATGGGAAAATTCTTGGAACTTTTTTTTTAAAGAAACTTTTTTTAAAAAAAATTTTGGGTCACTTATTAGTGAAACCCCATTTTAGATCTGACGTTGGTAGGTACATGGATCTAGGCAAATATGATGCGTTTGTGGGCAGTCCCATGCTGTAACGCGTGGTTGACGTTAGAGCCTCCCTTCTGCAGAGTGTTGCCTTTCATCTAAATTAATTGGAAATGCTGAGCTTCCACAAGTCAGCTGAGTTTTAAAGGTAAATATTATGCCTGAAATAGTAAAGCACCTGACCACAAAACCTCTTGTAGAAATGGCCCCAAGTAGGTATTTCCGGGGCTCCGCAAAAATGCTTATGGGAATCCTGAGCAGCTTTTCACCATCTCATAAAGCCTAAGAAGTTACATATTTAATCAGGTAGACAAAAAAGTTTAAAGCATAAGGTTCATGGTGGTGGGGAATGGATGAACATGATCCTAAGTTTGTGGATTTGTGGATAGCAGAGAGGTTGGGACCTCTGGGAGGGACCCTGTGTTCCGAGCTTCCAGGCCCTTTGTCTATCATGGATGCTGGGTGACTTTGGCAAGTCACCACCTCTTCCCAAGCCTGTTTGCCAGTTCACAGATATGGGGCCATGGCCTCGATGATGGTCTCCACGGGTCCTTCCAACTCTATGCGTCCAAGTCAGGTCAATCACCAAAGACCCATCTCTGCCCCAGATCAGCTTCTCAGAACCCACCCCTGGCATCTCTCAAGCAATGGCCTCACTTCAAGGGCTGCTCAGAAGAAAGCACCTTCAGCATGAGTTGTTGCTGGAAGATCTAATAAGCTGCATTTCCTGGGAAGTGGTGCCTTTCTTAGCCCTGTGGACATTCTGTATGCATCTGTGTGAGCAGATGATCATTCTATTACCTTTTATCGGTAGTAAGCTTGGAAAATTAATTTAAGAATACATTGGAGAAATGTAAATAAGTTTCTATGTAAATTTGTTTAAGATAAACTGAATGTATTTAATGGTCCATTTATATGTTCTTTTATGTAACATGTAGTTTAATAAAGTTCCTGTTTATGAGAGTTGTGTTTCGTCTCAGCTTCTTCCATGGATGTGCCTGTGTGATCTTGCTGGGAGAGTATTCGATTTCTGGCCCAGAGAGAAGCAGCAATCCAGGAGGCAAGGGAGGGTTGGGAGGCAGCTGACTTGTCCTCCAAAGGCTCAAGAGCCCAAATGAGGCTGTTGACTGTGTGTCTTCATGCTAGCACAGAACCTGCTCATAACTGAGGGCTTAGGGAGTGGGCCTTGCCCCAGGCCCTGGGGATGAAATGCCGCCCACCTCTGACACACAGGTTGTGAGTGGAGTGCGCAGCTCACATTATTTCATGCTGAGCTGGGTTTTAAGTCATCTCTGTGGGCCCAGCAAGTCTAGATGGTGTCCTGGGTGTCTTCCTGCATTTTGGTTCAGGACGCCATTAGGAAATCACAGCTCACCTCATGGCTGACTCAGGAATGCGCAGAGAGGAGATGGCTTTATATGACCAGCGTTGTGCATATTTGGAAAGGAGCTGGGATTGTGCCTCAGGTGCACCTCATACCTCAGATGATGTCATATTTCAGTCCTAGCTACTCTCCAGCTTTAACTAAAGTGAGTGAGAGGGACATCCCTGGGTCAGACATCAGTAGTTGAGAGTAGGTGATGTTCTAGTTGGGTGTTGCTGCTTGCTCCCTGGACATTTAGAAGCCGGTCTTGTCTGTGTTGTAAGTGGTTTGGGACACCAGACTCTCAACCTTCAATCCTGCTGTTCAAGGGATTACTGACATGCATGCCTCCACCCCCCAGGAAAGATTTTTATTTTTCTAATGGGTCTCAAGTAATTTTCTGTTTCTTCTTCCCTTTTATGGCTTTCATAAAGAATCTGTGGTCCCATTCTTCTAAAGAAATTCGTTAAATTAAAGGGGCCACCATTTCCTAATTGTTCATTCAAGACTCTGCATATTTATGTGTTAGGGTGAGGGACCCCAGAAGACTTTGGTAGAACTATTAATTCACCTTCTGGGGTGTGCACATTCGTGAACTTCTGCCTCTAAGGGTGCAGTATCCTCACCTCCTCCCATATGGCAATGATGACATTTTGCAATTTTGCAGAATTTTCCATTAAAACTTAACTCTTCATTGTATTTTTGCTGCATGCTCCAACCCTGTCAGAAAAGAAGAAGAGAGATTTTTTTGTGTGTGTAAGTCCCCAAACACATAATCATCAAATGTGTAAACCAAATTTGAATAAGGGACACTGCATCTGACCACTCATTAAGTGCTGTGTAAAATAATTTGGGCAATGAGCATACACAAACTGGAGCAGCGGGGTCTCTGTGAAATCACTCTGCCCAGCCTCTGTGGGGTAAGAATGCATAGCTCAACCTGTGGCAGGATTGAAAACATAACCCAGAGCACCTGCTCCCTGGGGCTTTTCATCCACAAATATCTCCTGGTTTGGACGTCCACAGCACACTAGATCACCTCAATGAAGACGAGTTGAAGAAAACGGCTTTTCTGTCTGATGGGCCAGAGCTCTGCCGTGGGGCTTTTGGTTTCCTGATTGGTAGGTAGGACAATTGGACTGGCCCAAGCAGCATTCACAGATGTTTATTCACAGACCCTTTCCAAGCGCCCACCAGGAGCCTGACATCCCAGACTGCGAGCTGTGGAGGGAGGCACCAGGGCCTTTCAGTGAGTATGCCCGTTCCAGGTGCCCACTGACGGAGTCATGCCAGGCTCTTGGAGTCAGGTCCTGGACTTTCCCCTGCCCACCTCAGAAACACACTAATGGGCCGAGTCATGCAGGCGGTCCCCAGCTCACAAGGAGAAGATGTTCCCCAAGTGTGCTTGCAGTGAGATGTGAAGATTTCAGAATGCACTTTTCCAGAGCAGCCATGTCATGCATTATGGGTATGTTTTCAGGATAGCATATTAGAAAGCTATTTAGCCCATCTGCTGTGGTCTAAATGTTTGTCCCCCCTCAAATTTTTGTGTTGAAATTCTAAACCCAAGGAGGTAGGATTAGGAGAGGGGGCTTTTGGGGAGTGATGAGGTCCTGAGCCTGGAGCCCTCATGAATGGGATTAATGCCCTAATAAAGAAGGCCTGAGGGCCGGACATGTAGCTCACGCCTGTAATCCCAGCACTTTGGGAGGCCAAGGCGGGCGTATCATGATGTCAGGAGTTCTAGTCCAGTCTGATCAACATGGAAAAACCCTGTCTTTCCTAAAAATACAAAAATTAGCTGCGCATGGTGGTCGTGCCTGTATTCCCAGCTACTCAGGAGGTTGAGGCAGGAGAATTGTTTGAACCGGGAAGCAGAGGTTGCAATGAGCCGAGATCGTGCCATTGCACTCCAGCTTGGGTAACAGAGG
>NW_016107566.1:734018-753901 GCF_001604975.1 Cebus imitator
AAAAAAAAAAAAAAAAAAAAAAAGGCCTGAGGACATTCGTGCATTCCTTCCACCATGTGAGGACACATTAAGAAGGTACCATCCATGAACGGGTTCTCACCAAACACTGAATTTGTCGGTGCTCCTATCTTAAGCTTCCCAGCCTCCAGAACTGTGAGAAATACATTCCTGTTGTCCTAAGACCTTAGGTCTGTGGTATTCTGTATAGCAGCCCGAGCAGCCTCAGACACCATGTGTGGGTTGACTGCGGCACCAGAATTTCTACAGAAGAGAAGCTCGCTCACAGCAGCATTCCTGAGGGAAAAGGCCAGGAGTGCCAGGAACGTTTCTCTTCTACCTCATGCCATCAAGTGGAGACCAAGGCACTGCGGCTTCAGGGCACTGGTGACTGGAGGAGGGACGTCCACTCTCCACTGCTAGAGAAGAAAAGACCTCTCTGCTCTAGAGATCGGGCTGAATGCAGAGGCAGACATGAGTTTCCATCTCCCAGGCCAACTCCAGGAAACATGGGTCATTTCTCCATCTGTAATTGTCTTTTGGCTGTTCTTCCTAATAGCACACTGGGCCAACAGAAGGATGCATGCCCTCTGCTTTCATTTTTCTGGGTGGGAGACTGGATTCAGCCCTAGTCTGCTAGACAACTAATGGGAAGACAGCAGAGGCTGTGCGGAGGCCACCTGTGTGGCCAGGGCTGTGGGTCCATGAGCCAAGTGAGCCTCCTTGGTGAGAGCCAGGATGTTCACTGCAGGGGTGAGCTCCCTCGGTGCTCCTGACTTGACAGTGTTGCAGCATCCAGCGGCACTCACAGCATGGAGTGGTCCTGTACGCGGCGGAATTACTCAGGTGTGGTGATTCCTAGTCCCATCCCAGACTTACAAGCCAGGATCTTTCTGACGAGACCCCGGATTTGCACTGGTTCATTTTCCAGCATGCTGTTGAGACCCACTGGGCTGGAGAGAGGCAAGAAGGCAGACTCGTAAGCATTCCGGGATTCCCATGCGGGCTCATGAGCTGTTCCGCATGCTGGGCCCCTCTTGGAGCCTGTGTCTGGGCCTTGTAGGTGTGTTTCACTCTGAGCAAGCGAGACAGGCATTTACTCTGAGCTCAGCACCTGATTAAGAGGAGAGCTGCCTCAAAGGAGCTGATCTAACTTAGATCTCAAAACATAAGGGCTTCCAGTTGTATGCATGGCCACTCTTGAGTCTGGAGCTCTCAGTCACACAGTGTTAGAGCTTCCATAACCACAGCTCCTGGGGCAACATTGGAAGTGACACTTGACTAGCATCTTGCCATAGCTGCCCTTTAGATAGATTATAATTTAGTGTGTGTGAAGTGCTTTACTAATAAGTGCTGAACAATGCCACACCCCTATCTGAGTACCCACAGTAAGAATTTGTCAGCAAAGCTATTCTTTGAACTGGACCTCTTGGATCTTGGAGCTTTCCACAGCCTTCATGAGGATCACTTCAACTCAGGCCTTGGGAGCCTCGTCTAGCAGCTGCAGTTCCTTCCCTCTTGCTCTGTGCTGGGGCCAGGCGGGCGGGCATCTGCACTGACCTCACCGGTCAGGAAGTGGGTGGGGTGCAGCTCTCCAGGGTGCTGACTCAGAATGCAGGCAGAAGAAGGGATGCAGGAAGGCAGCCTCCCTCCCTATTTTGGGGTATGGAAACCCTCCCTGGAAGGAGGACTGAGCCTGGTTCTTTCCAAAGTGGCCAGCATAGACGAGTTGATCGTTTCCCCACTTTCGTGCTGTGAATGGCTGCTCATCAGTCTGAGAAGGTTGTTAGAAAAATCTAGACAGTCTTGCTACTTTCAGGGACTATTTTGTCCATCTAGCCAAGTGCTAAAGAAGGGTTTGAGCTATATTTAAGTGAAAACAATGGTTCAGCCAGCCTCAGTGGACATGCCTGTAATCCTAGCTACTTGGAACTCAGGAGTTTGCCACCAGCCTGGGAAATCTAGTGAGACCCCATCTAAAAGAAAAAAGAAAAAAAAGAAAATGATGATTCAGCTTTGGAAGCTGCCTCAGCAGAAAGAACAGTGCCTCCATTCAGGTATGGGTGAGTGAAGCCATCAGCTTACTATTGGCTGTATTTCCTTCTTTCCCAAGGCACAAGAGGTTCCCACCAGCTGATTCATCCCCAGGGAGGAGAGGGAAGAGGTGGGCTGCCTTTGGGCAGGCTTCTTCACCACTGCTGAGACACAGAGGCAGCAGAACAGCCTCCCCACCCCCATAGGGCCTCCTACTCCCAAGTTCAAGATTGATTCCAATACAGTAGAACGAGGAGTCACTGGATAAGCAGTGGGGTAAAGTGCCTAATTGTTCTCAGCTCTTTCTCAAGCCCCTGCTTTTCTCAACCAGCTCACAATGGGTTGAACTCTGGCTACAGCGTGTCTTTGCACAGTTACTCACCACATTCCCAGTGTCCAAGCAGGAGACGAAAGGTCATTCCCACTTGTAAACATCATCCCCACTTGTCAGTGGAGGAATCCCTTCCAGGGGATGTGAAGGGGAAGCTTGTGAGCCAGTGGTTCCATGTGGCTACCATTGGCCATGTTCCTGGAATGCCAGCACCAGAATGAGGCCCACCTGGTCCCTGGACACTGTCCTTGGCCCTGGAACCTCCCTTTCAGGAGGAATCTGATGAGCTGGAGTAAGACAGAGGAGAATGACCAGGCAGCCAGGGTGTGTGTGCCATGCTTGAGGGGGAGCAGCTGAGGCTGCCAAGACCATTTAAGCTTTAAAAAGGCTAATAAGAACTTGGTGGTAGAACTAATCTTATTCTGTATTGTTCCAAAACACAACAAAAATAAGTCTTCAGGGTCAGGATGAGCTCACACCAAAGCTGCACATCTACCCACCTTCCTAGGCTGGAGGCCTCAAAGGCCCTTCCACTGGGAGACTTGAACTAGTGAAATGACTGCCCAAACTCAGTTGCTGTGCTGATCAAGTAGGCCCTGAAGGACACTTGCCCCTTGTGGGGTCACCTCCTGGGAGGGCCAACTGCACCTTAGCATGCCATGAGAAGAAACCTCCTGTCTGTTACCATCATCATCATCACATCAAAAGCGAAAGCGCTTCTCTCTCTCTTTTTTTTTTTTTTTTTGAGATGATGTCTCACTCTGTCTCCTAGGCTGGAGTACAGTGGTGCAATCTCTGCCTCCGGGGTTCAAGCGATTCTTCTGCCTCAGCCTCCTGAGTAGCTGGGATCACAGACACCTACCATCACGCCAAGGTAATTTTTGTATTTTTAGTAGAGACGGGTTTTTACCATGTTGGTCAGGCTGGTATTGAACTTCTGACCTCAGGTGATCTGCCCGCCTTGGCTTGTGATCCCAAAGTGTTGGGATTATAGGTGTGAGCCACCGGCCTGGCCCAAAAGTGTTTCTTGAGCAGTTCCTAGGCGTAGGGCTCACTGTCACCTTGAACAGCATTTGTATATTCCTTTTGGATTCACCCACAAGGCAGGGCTCTGGAGCACATGGACTGTCACCTTATAACAGATTTGCAATGGGAGTTCAGGAAAGTGTGTGATTCCTGGAAGTGCTGAGTTTTGCAGGGATTCTGGAAATGGGATGCTCAGGTCTGTGTTGTCTGATAGCTCCTCAGAGTCCCAGCTTGAATACTTTATTTTTAAACATTTTATCAAGGAGAAATTTGAAGATACGTAAAAGTAGAGAAGTATCATTTCACCAAAGAGGAGATATGGACAGCAAATAAGCACATGAAAAGAAGCTCCTGATCATTAGTCATCGGGGAAAATGCAAATTAAAATCACAATCAGATAGCATCATACATCTATCGGAATGGCTAAAATAAAAACCAGTGAGAGGCGGGGCATGGTGGCTTACGCCTACCAGAGCCAGCGCCTTGGGAGGCCAAGGTGAGCGGGTCACTTGAGTCCAGGGATTCAAGACCAGTTTGGCCAAGATGGTGAAACCCCATGTCTACCAAAAAATACAACAATTAGCCGGGCATGGTGGCACACACCTGTAGTCCCCGCTACTCAGGAGGCTGAGGTGGGAGGAACACTTGAACCTAGGAAGCGGAGGTTGCGGTGAGCCCAGATCACGCTACTGCACTCCAGCCTGGGCGATTGAGCAAGACTGCATCTCAAAAAAACCAAACCAAAGCAAACGAAAACAAAACAAAAAAACAGGGACAGCATCAAATGTTGGAGAAGGTAAAGAAAAACAGGATCACTTATACATTGGCTGGTGGGAATTTAAAATGGAAGAGCCTCTCTGAACAGCAGTTTGACAATTTCTTTATTATTATTATTTCAAATGTACTGCAAATCAAGACAATTTCTTATATGCAACTATAAAACACAACAATTTTTCTACTTGGCATTTATGCAAGAGAAATGAAGATCTAAGTTCATGCAAAAGCACGTACACTTTCATAGCAAATTTATTCACAATAGCTAATAACAGGAAACAATCCAGAAGTCCTACAACAGGTGAATGGGTAAATAAGCTGTGGAATATTCATATAATGGAATACTACTCAGCAAGAGCAAGAAATGAACTACGGATACATGCAAACATCTGGGTTAATTTCCACAGAATTATGCTAACTGAAAAAAAAAAGCCAATTGCAAGAAGTTACATACTGCATAATTCCATTTATATAGCATTCTTAAAATGACAAAATTATAGAAATGGAGAACAAAGTAGTGGCTATAAAAGGGCCACATGATGGATCCTTGTATTGATGGAAATGTTCCGTAGCTTGACTATGTCAACACCAACATCCCGATTATAAGATTGTACTCTGGTTTTGCAATATGTTACCATTGGGGGAAACTAGGTGAAGGGTGCACAGACTCTGTGTACTATTTCTTGCAATTTCATGTACATGAGTCTATAATTTTCTAAGGCTACAAATCTTAATTTGAAAAAACTTAGAGTGTATGCAAATAAAGCAGCGTTACATTCTCATGCCTGATACGAATGAAGGCCAGGCGTGGTGGCGCACACCTGTTATCCCAGCACTTTGGGAGGCCGAGGTGGGTAGATCATTTGAGGTCCGGAGCTTGAGACCAGCCTGACCAACAAGGTGAAACCCTGTCTCTACTTAAAAAAAAAAAAAAAAAATTAGCTGTGTGTGGTGGTGCGCTACTGTAGTCCTAGCTATTCGGGAGGCTGAGGCAGGAGAATTGCTTGAGCTTGGGAGGTAGTGGTTGCAGTGAGCTGAGGTTGCACCACTTCCCTCCAGCCTGGGTAACAGAGTGAGACTTCATCCACCCCTCACAAAAAAAAGAAAAAGAAAAAAGTGTATTATACACATGAAAACAATTTCTGCTTTAAATATTACCACATTTGGTTATAATAGCAACAACCAAAGATGGAAGCAAACTAAATAATTAGTTTCATAATCAGTAGATGCAAAAACCAAAGAAAAGTGTTCTGTAAAGAATCTAGACACTAATAATGCAACAAAAACACAGAACTCTCTCTACTTATCACAGGTTCTTATGAGAATTACAGTTTAATTTTTAAAAATTGAAAAATATAAATCATGTTAAAAATGGCATTAAAAAAATGTAACTCTTTAGTAGCAAGGGCCCAGGGGAGCCAGGCGTTTACAAAAAAATGGTGTGGTTTTTTAAAGCCAACTGAAACTGGCAATTACAAACACAAAGAATTAGATTATAAGAAAGCATGGAATTGTAAACAGTGCTGCAATGAACATTCGTGTGCACGTGTCCTTATAGTAGAACGATTTATAATCCTTTGGATATATACCCAGTAACGGGATTGCTGGGTCACATGGAATTTCTATTTCTAGGTCCTTGAGGAATCGCCACACTATCTTCCACAATGGTTGAACTAATTTACACAAATAGGGGAGGGACAGTGTGAGGAGGGGAGTTGGGGAGAGACAGCATGGGGAGAAGTGCTGGATGTGGGTGGTGGGGAGGAAGGCAGCAGATCACACTGCCATGTGTGTGCCTATGCAACAATCTTGCATGTTCTTCACATGTACCCCAAAACCTAAAATGCAATAAAAATTAAAAAAAAAAAAAGCATGGAATCTTATAATGACATTTTACAGTAACGACAAGTGAAAGCACAGAGAAGGAACATTAAAAACATCCACCAGCTGAAATGCTTCTCCCCATCAACTTTCCTCTGACCACTGGCCTTGAAATAGATCTTCCCCTTTCTCGAGCTCTTGTAGCACCTGGGGTCATCCCACTGATCCCCACTTGCCTGGCTGAACTGTTCTTGTTTGTTTGGCTGCTGAACTGGACAGTGACCGCCTCAGGGCATGTGTGTTTAAGGGGTATATTTTTTCATCTGTGGAGCCCTCCAGGACCCAGTGAGGGCCAGCATTAAGTGGGTGCTCACCATGTGCGGGCTGATGGAATTAAATAAACAAAAGGAAGGTGCTGGGATCTCCCTGGCCCTGGGGGAACACAGGATCAAGACCCACTGCCCAGAGATCAGATCTCTGCCTCTGCCTGGGCTTGGCCTTGGCAGGAAAAGGTGACAGCACCCAGGGCTTCTGGTGAAAGGTCCCACAGAGGGAAAAAAAGGATTCTGGTAGAGGAGGGTTCTTAGAGGCCAGAAAAGGGACAAGAGTAAAGGTAAAGAGAGCACCGAGTGCCCCAGGCACCTGGCCTAGGCTTTACTCGGAGAGGAATGGCAAACTCATGGCATCCCAGAAACCCTCAGGCTTTTCAGGAGGCAGTGGGAATAGGCACAGCTGTACTGCAGGTGGCTGCCTCCACCTGCTCTGAATTCCCGACGCCCGACCCTCAGGCCCTGAGCAGCAAGGAGCAGCCATTGTGCATTTCAAGGCCTGTCCTGCATCCCTGGTTTGCAGAGGGCTCAATATATTCCAGGGGATATTGGGAAATGGACAAGCTGGGTGCCTGCCCTCTACCAGCAGCTAGGTAGGACCAGCTTAGCCATTTATTAGCTATTTGGCCTTGGGCAAATTGCTGAACATCTCTGCCTGGGAACCATAGCTGTATATAATCTCAGAGCAACTGACAGGGTTAAATGACTAAGTGTGTTGAAACAAACAGTATAAGTGTTTGCCATTCTCACTTTTCCAGGTCATAGCCCAGGCATGGCAGCTTCTCATTTGGAAAGGGGCCCCTGGAGTTCTGCCTGCCAGAGAGAAATGGCTGTAGAGACCTGTGTGCATCAGCTGGGGAGTCACAGCTGCCTGATGACTCAGGGCAATGACCTTGGATGCCTTGATGTCACCCTTATCTGCTTGGTGACTTCCGGTAGGTCGCTGAACCCAGCTATGCCTCTATTTCTGCTTCCTCTTCTGCTGGAGAAAACAAGGCAGGGTTCCATGACACTGGACAGCATATAAATAGCAAGATTGTGTCTAATTTATTGGATCTATAAAATGCATCTACTTCCAAAGCCTATGATCTCATCTTCAAGGCCAAAGTCTTCAGGCTTCAGGTGGGAGTCGCTCCCATCTAGGACTCCTGGCATCCCTCCCTCCCGGAGAATGTTTGCCCAACACTTATAAGAATGGAAGGTGCTATCTACATAGCAGTAGGCACTGTGTCCCTTCAAGAAAAGGTCAAGGGAACACACTGTGCCCAGAGCTCTCTCTTAAGGTCAACAAAGCCCAGCAGAAGCAGGAAGAACAAGGAGGCTCTGTCTCGGGGGCCCAGGACTCTCTTCCCTGACTCCACCTTGGGATTACCTGTTTCCCAGGCACCACCTGCACTGGTGTGTCCTCTGCCCACACTGACACTGCCACCCTGGCTGTGAAGAAGGCCAGACAGGAGGGGAGGAGACATCCAGTGCCCCAGAGACTGCAGAACACTAGCAAAGAGGCCACAAGATGTTAGGGAAGGAGCAGAGGCCTGGAGTTCATGAACCCTCCTGGCCTTGTCCTGGGCAGCCCTGGGCAGTCACACATGCTCTCTGAGTGTCTGTTTCCTCGTTCCTCCAAGGGAAGTGGGCTCAATGCCCAAGTTCCCATCAGGGCTTTGATTCTCATGGCACGGTTCTTTTTAAGAGTGTTGGGATGTTGACCCCCATCGCAGCCCACCACTCTGCTCCAGGGCTCAAATCTTACCCCAGTAGCCTCCACCTGTCTCCTAGAAGGGGCTCAAAGAGCCCTCCCCTTGCTGATCTTTGTGGTCCCTCCCAGAACCTTGGGGGCCCTTTGAGGGCTTGGGAATACTGATGGGTGACAGCATGAGCTTTAGAACCAGACAGACGTGGTTCAAATCTCAACTTTGTACCTACTGAGGGGGTTACCTTGGAGAGTCACAAGTTCTCATCTGTAAAATAGTAAAAACCATGCCTGCCTTTTGGGGTGGTTATTTAAGTGCATAGGAGGTGCTCAATAAACAGTCAATTGAATTATTAGGGAAGTCTGTTCTGTGACTACTTCCTGAATGCTTCATGACAATGGCTGGTGCTTTGTTCCCTGATGCAGACACATATCAGAAAGATGGTGGGTAGTCAAACAGGCTTACACCCCTGTTCCATCACAAATGAGATACAGCTGTAGGTAAAATAATGATGACTTATCATCTGACACCAAAGGAATTTCCAAAAGAGAAATTCTCCAAGCACTTGGAACATACCAGACCATGGCTTCTTACATGGAGCTTCACGGTTTGGCTGTTTCTAACAATCAAACACATCTCTAAGGCTTGTCACCATGGAGGCCTCTTGGAGGAAAGGGCCAGGGATCTCCCAGGGACCTCTATCACGTTGCAAACCTGTGCCCCCCGCCCCTAGCATGGCTCGGGTGGCTCAGCCTAGAGCTTCAGACTGTGGATGCTGCTCACGGACGTCAGATGGTGCAGGGTGAGCTGGGAGCCAGCCTGGGTTCCTGGATGATTGTCCAGGTTTCTGCTAAGTCATTCTGGGACTTAGTGACTAAGCAAGCCACTTGTCCCCTTTGTGCCTCTGCAGCCCAGAATGGGAAGATGGCTCGTCACCTGCCTATCTCACTAGAGTGTAGTAGGATCAAGGGAACTTATTTTAAAAGGGCTTTAATCTTGAGTGACGGGCGGCATATTGGAACTGAATAGTGGTTTTAACCATATAATATTCTTTCCAGGAGCTAACTCTGAATGTTATTTTGCTGTAGATTCAAAATAACATTATTCAGATATTTATATGTTTATAGCATATATTTATAAACATATGCTCAGATGTTTATAAACCTGAGTATAAACACAGCCATCAGGAAAAAAGGTTGTTTCTAGTTGTTTCTTTCTTTCTTTTTTTTTTTTTTTTTTNTTTTTTGAGACAGAGCTTTGCTCTTGTTGCCCAGGTTGGAGTGCAATGGCACAACCTCGGCTCACTCCAACCTCTGCCTCCCAGGTTCACAGGATTCTCTTGTCTCAGCCTCCAGAGTAACTGGGATTACAGGTGAGCACCACCATGCCAGCTAATTTTTTTGTATTTTTAGTAGAGATGGTGTTTCCCATGTTGGCCAGGCTGGTCTCGAACTCCTGACCTCAGGTGATCCACCCACCTCGGCCCCCCAAACTGCTGGGATTACAGGTGTGAACCACCGCGCCCAGCCTGCCAAATTGTTTCCTTCTTCATTCTGCTGGCTGATAAATTGGCCTCCCTGAGAAATTTTCCAAGCCCTCAATTCCAACTCAGTCTAGTAACCAGTAGAACTGGTGGCATGACCCATCCATGTCAGGATGGAATTTCTAGAACCTCAGACTCCAAGTCAGTTGGAACTCCAAACATTTGGAGCTACATCAAGTAGCACAGGTTTTCTTGTCTGCTGACGTCTATTGACCCTGGTGTCCAGGGAGTTAAAACTGGGAATGCAAAACTCATCTGAGCTGTTAGAAGTCAGGAGGGCAGGTGGCGACTTGAAAAGAAAACAGTGCAGGGGAAAAGGGATGTGGGGGGAGGGGTTCTGTGGTCTGGAACGTTTTGTGTCACGATCTGGGTGCTGATTACTTTGGCATGCACAATTCACGAAACTTCATCCTTACAATATGTACAGTATTTTTTCTATGTGTATATACAATGTTTTAATTTAAAACACACACACACACACACACACACACACACACACACACACACACACACGGCTGGGTACAGTGACTCACGCCTGTAATCCCAGCACTTTGGGAGGCTGAAGTGGATGGATCACGAGGCCAAGAGATCAAGACCAGCCTGGTCAACATGGTGAAACCCATCTCTACTAAAAATACAAAAATTAGCTGGGCGCGGTGGTGCACACCTGTAGTCTCAGCTACTCGGAAGGCTGAGTCAGGAGAGTCACTTGAACCTGGGAGACAGAGGCTGCAATGAGCCAAGATTACGCCACTGCACTCCAGCCTGGAAACAGAGCAAGACTCCATCTCCAAAAAACAAAAACAAACAAACAAAAACACAATAGGGCCATGCGGGATTTGGGGGCAGTCATGATGGAAACGCATTCTGTAGACTGCTTCTTTGAGAGGCATTCTGCCACTTACTGTTCAGACCCTCGCTTCAGGAAAAGTCCTGTCATCATCCTTGACCAGCTGCCCACATGAATACGCTGTTCACTTTTCTTACCAGCAGCTTTATGGGTCCATGGGTTCCAGCAAAACTGTTGACCTCAACACAGCGTACCCCACCCTGTGCAGGGGCTTCTGGACAGGTTGTGCTCAGAGTGAATGCTAAACAGGCCGTGGTAAGATGGGGCCTCTGAAGGCCCTCAGCCCAACACTGACGTTATTTCCTCCAGCCAGCACGCGCGCCCTTTAGAGCCTGTCCAGGTTCTGCGCTTACCTGCCCAGGTGAGTCAATGAGCTCATCTGAGGTTTCAGGCGGTTGTCCTGGAAAGAGAAAAAACACTAAACAACAAACAAAGTAGTGCCTGAGCCTCCCGCCCCCTGGGAGGCCTTCACCTTGAACTTCACATAGGAAAGGCCAGCTAATGCCAGTGCATTACTTCAGACCCGGCGCCCATGTGCTAAGATAAACATGGCCAAGCCCTTTAAACAAGCACTGTGGAAATGTTAGGCCAAGCGGGCAGAAAATGGAGCCAGGCAGAGCATGGAACACAAAGAGTACCAGCTGGGGGCTAGAACCTTCTCCTCCTGCCACCAAGGAGCCGTGTGACGGGGGCAACTCACACGCCCTCTCTGGGCCCTGAGTTACTTAACCTGAAAGTGGGAAATTGGGTTGGAGTCATTTCTAAGTTCCTTGAAATGAATGGAATGAAATCACCGTGCCCATGCAGTCAGGCTTTGTATAGGTTCATGTGCTGGTTTTGCATTGCCTTATCTTGTGCTGGACTGCAGGAGCAGAAGAGGAAGCTGACCACATGTTTCCGTTCTTGGTTCACAGTTATCAGTCTGTACAAAGCCCTTCCACGCCAGGGATTATTTTATTCTCCCCCTTTATCCCTAATCTCCTCTCCCACTGCCCTCTCCCCAGCAGGCACCCACCACGATGTATTTGATATCTGTTCTTAGATATGTGTGTGTTGTATGTGAGGGGTGTGTGTGTGTGTGTGTGTGTGTGTGTGTGTGTATCTATCTATTGGTGTGTCCTTGTAAAGTACATAGCACAGTTTGGGGTGTGTTTTAAATATGCATGAATAGTAGCATGTTGCAAATCTCATTCTGTTTCTTCATTTACACTCTGTTTGGGTGATCCCTCCATGTTGCTGTGTACATTTAGCTTGTTAATTCTTCCCAATGCATAGAATTCTTCTTTTTCATTTTTTTGAGACAGAATCTCACTCTGTTGCCCAGGTTGGAAAGCAATGGCCAGATCTTGGCTCACTGCAACCTCCACCTCCTGGGTTCAAGCGATTCTCGTGCCTCAGACTCCTGAGTAGCTAGGATTACAGGTGTGCGCCACCATGCCTGGATAATTTTTGTGTTTTTAGGAGAGACGGGGTTTCACCTTGTTGGCCGGTCTGGTCTTGAACTCCTGACTGCAGGTGATCTGCCCAGCTCGGCCTCCCAAAGTGCTGGGATTATAGCCGTGAGCCACCATACTCGGCCTGATGCATAGAATTCTTTGGTATGGGGTCACCACATTGTTTTTATCCATTTCTCTTACGCTGGATACCCACGTTACTTATAGACCATGTTACCACACACAGCACTACTGTGAACATTTCCACATCATCCCCTTAAGGACCTCAAAGAGTGTTTCTTGGGAGCTGTTGCCTCATAAGGCGGATGTGTATGCAGTGTCCTGACTAGACTGCTCTGGGGGTGGGGGGCAGAGGAGATGGTGGCACAGTGCTGGCGAAGGAGAGGAGGGAGAGGGGCCTGCTGAGCTGGAGCCGTTGTCTGGCTGCGTTGTTTGGTGATGGTTGCAGATGCCCTCCTCTGGGGAGAGAGTTGGCTCCTATTTTAAGAGCCGTGTGTCCCTTTCCTTTAGAGCCTGCATTATGGTTTGAGTTAAAGGTGAATTGATTGACTATTTGACCGTCCATCTCTCCTCCTAGACCATGAGCTCTCCGAGGGCAGGCACAGTGGCTTTCTCACCCACAGTTGTTTTACGCCTCATGCCTGAGACAGAGCTAACACAGTAGATGCCCAGCAAACAGCCAGTAGCTGTATAAATCAGTGAGTGAGCTTGAGCTGTGACAAATATGAACAAATACAAATGAAGCCTCGAGGGACTGGGGGGAAGAGCAGGGTGCCCAGGCCGCAAATCTTAAGGAGCCCTTGCTCTCTGGTACCCATGCGCACAGGTGAGACCTGGGAATGGGGCCTCATCCCAGGTCTTCCTCATCCCAGACACAGCTCTGAGCCTCAGACACAGCTTTCACCTGAGAAAAGCTTTATTTTTTTCTTTGAGACTCAGTTTCACTCTTGTTGCCCAGGCTGGAGTGCAATGGTGCAATCTCGGCTCACTGCAATCTCCTCCTCCCGGGTTCAAGCGATGCTCCTGCCTCAGTCTCCCGAGTAGCTGGGATTACAGGCACCCGCCACCACGCCCAGCTGAGTTTTATATTTTCAGTAGAGATGGGGTTTTATCATGTTGGCCAGGCTGGTCTCAAACTCCTGACCTCAGGTGATCTACCAGCCTCAGCCTCCCAAAGTGCTGAGGTTACAGGAGTGAGCTACTGTGACTGACTTAGGAAAGCTTTTGGCTTCAAGTTTAGCATCTAACCTGGTGCCCCCCTCTTCCCTCTCTCTTCTCCCCTCTCTTTTTCTTTCATTGAGCGTCAATTATGTGACAACTCTATGCCAGCACCTGGGCTTCGGAAACTCTCAAGGGTTCATTGTCCAGTAGGGGAGGGAGTTGTGAAAATAAGTCATGATGATGCATAAGGAAGAGTTTTTGTTGTTGTGGTTGCTGTTTTGAGACGGATTCTCACTCTGTCACCCAGGCTGGAGTGCAGTGGCGTGATCTCAGCTCACCGCAACCTCCGATTCCCTGGTTTAAGCTATTCTCCTGCCTCAGCCTCCCACGTAGCTGGGACTACAGGTGTGCACCACCATGCTCGGGTAATTTTTGTATTTTTAGTAGAGACAGGGTTTCACCAGTTGGCCAGGATGGTCTCAATCTCTTAACCTTGTGATCTGCCTGCCTCAGCCTCCCAAAGTTCTGGGATTACAGGCGTGAACCATGGTGCCCGGCCAAGTTTTTTTTTTTTTTTTTCTTTTTTAATTGCAGAGTTGTCACCTGGGACACTGGAGGCAGAGAAGGGGTGCTGGCTAACTCAGGCAGCATTGAGGAGGGGGCTCTTGGGACTGAATTCTGTCGAGAGGGCGGCGATGAGGAGCTAATCTGAGCTGGGGCCACCACGCGTAGGTCTGAGTGAAGACAGCACAGCCTGTTCAGGTGGCTCAAGGATCCTGAGTTTCTGGAGTGGAAGGCTGAGGCCAGGAGGCTGGGGAGTGTTGGGCTGGGGTGCAGGGAGGGGAGACGGCAGGAGGAAAGGATGGCAGCAGGGCCATAATTCTGGGGGCAATAATTCATCAAAAAACACAGGGGCAAGAACAAATCTGCACTTGAGAAGATTCTCTAGAGGTGTCTGATGAGGAAAGACTGAGAGCAGGCAGAGATTGTGAGGCCATGACTTTGGTAGAGGAGACAGGCGCTGAGGCTCTGTCCCAGGCAGATGTGGCAAAGGGAGATGGGCAGGAGGAGCAGGTGGGGGAGGTATGACCCTGGGCGCCTGGGGCCATCTGAGTGGAGATGGGGTTTGGGGTGGGGGCAGCCTTGGAACCTCAGGGTCAGCACGTCACACACCTTTGCTGAAAGGTGTAGAAATGTGTGGCCCTGGGTGTCCAGAGAGCTGAGGCTCTGCAGTGCCAGTGGATAGGGTGTCACTGGAGCAAAGAATGAGAGAGCCCTTTTGAGCCAGAGAAGGGCCTCCCCTGTGGAATAGGAGTCTTCAGTCTCATAAAGTAAACAACCATTGGCAAAGTTGTTTTCCAGAAAGGAGAAAAGGCCATTGGGCTGACTATCAGCCTCGCCTGGAAGACAGAAGACCTGCCTGCCCACTAGACCCTGGGAAAAGGTATCCAGGCTACCTGGCTGTCCCCACCCTCAGGACGGAGGGGACGTGGCCCAGCCAGCAGGCAGGGGCTGCTGTCTGGCAGAGCACTTCCACGGGAACCCACACACTGGGAGGATGGCTTCGCTTTGTTCTTGTGCTCACAGGCTGTGACGGGGAGCCTTTTCTTTCCCGTCTCCTGAAGTGGAAACCTAAGTGCAGCCTCTGGAATTAGTAGGGCCATCTTGACTATACCCTAGTGAGGAAGCCTCATTACCTGCAGGAAAAACAATTATCTTTCTGCTTACTTCAACGTTCACTTTGCTGAAGAGAACTTTTCTTCTCCTCTCCACCCATTCACTAAACTGGACTTTCAGGCTCTGCTGCTCTCAGGGAAAGTGTCTAGGGGTTACCTGTGCCTCAGGTCTCTCTTCTCCTCCTCCCACGGCCCCCACCCCCCACAGCTGGGTTTGTTTGTTTGTTTCCTCTGAATCCCTCTTTTGTCCCCTGACCTCAGATCCGTGGCCAGGTGGCCAAGTTGAAGGCTGCCAACGGTGCTGCCTCGGCCACCCTCCTTCCCCTCAGCAGCGCCCTGCAGGCTCTCTCCGAGGGCCCTGGAGTCTGTCCTCAGCACGGCCCTGTCTGAGCAGGAAAACCCCAGGCCACCGCCAGCTTCCTGGCAGAAGTGAGCTCCCTACGCTTAGAAATGGTGCCAACAATCGGCCTCTACGGCCGTTTCAACACAGGCCACACTCGCCTCCCTCCTGGGCCCCACTGGCAGCCCCGCGCCCTTCCTGTAGGAGGGCCAAGTTCTCTACCCTGCTGTGGAAACAGGAGTTGGGGGAATTTTTCAGGCCAGATTGGTTAGGGTGACATGTAGCTGTGGATCTCTGCTTAGGGAGAGGTCAACACTGCCGGGACGCTTTTTAAATAAAAATTGAACAAATTCAATTGGTGTTTTCAGAAAGAAGTTCGCCCTGTGGTACTCTGGTGAACCCCGCTTCTTTCCTGGCCTCCTTCAGCCCCTCCTCTGTCCTCCCTTGCTTCCTACCCTACCTGGGCTGCAGGAAGACCCCTAGGAGGCTCAGTGCGGTGCAAATCCTAGTGAAAGCTGGTTGAGGGGGTTGCAAAGCTTTCTGTCTGCTGCAAGGGGGAAAGCGGGGCGTGTCATTGAAATGAGGAATCTGGGCCTGAGTCTCTGGAGAGAAAAGGCCTGGGAAAGTGGGTAGGAAAAAAGAAGGCGGTTGTCTGGGGCTGGTGGGGCAATTTGTGTCCATGGAGCCCAGTGAACTATTTGGCCCTTTGGTCAATAAAACCTTTAACCTCATTCCTCCAGGGGCTAAATGTTTGAAGCCCAGACCTTCTTCTGCATCTTTGAATTAGACCATTTTGCTACGGCTTCAGCCAGAGTTCTGAATTCCTGGGTCTACCTAGAGCCCAGGTAAAATAGGAAGACAGAGAGGGCCGGGTGTGGTGTCTCACGCCTATAATCCCAGCACTTTGGGAGGCTGAAGTGAGCGGATCACGAGGTCAGGAGTTCAAGAGCAGACTGGCCAAGATGGTGAAACCCCGTCTCAATTAAAAAAAAAAATACAAAAATTAGCCAAGCACTTTGGCGGGCGCCTGTAATCCCAGTTACTCAGGAGGCTGAGGTAGGAGAATTGCTTGAACATGGGAGGCGGAGGTTGCAGTGAGTTGAGATTGCGCCATTGCACTCTAGCCTGCGCGGCAGAGCAAGACTCCATCTCAACAACAACAACAACAACAAAGGAAGACAGAGAGAAAGTAGAGGGAGTGACAAAGGCTGTGAGCTATTTCGGATTCCCAGAGGTTATTTACTTATTTTGTGAGATGCGGTCTTGCTCTGTCGCTCAGGCTGGAGTGTAGCGGCTTGATCATGGCTCATTGCAGCCTCAACCTCCCTGGGCTCAGGTGATTCCCCCCACCTCGACCTCCCAAGTAGCTGGGACTACTGGTGCACACCACCCTGCCCGGTTAATTTTAGTATTTTTTGTAGAGAGAGGGTTTTGTCATTGTTGCCCAGGCTGGTCTTGAACTCCTTAGCTCAAGCAATTCACCAGCTTCAGCCTCCCAAAGTGGTGGGATTACAAGTGTGAGCCACTGTGCCCTGTAAGGATTTATTTTTTTAAAATTATTTATAGTTGTTTTTATTTCAAACATTTGTGCTACAAAAATGTGCAGTGTACAAAGTAAGAGCCACCCTCTCTGACTATCACACCCCCAAACCAACTCCTCCCCTTTGGCCAGGCTGGTCTTGGACTCCTGACCTCAGGTGATCTACCCACCTCTGCCTCCCAGTGTTGGGTTTACAGGCATGAGCCACCCTTCCCGGCTAGGGCACCCACTCTTAAGGAGGCATCCCTGAGGCCCCTCTTCTCTGCACCTATGCTCGGACTCTCCATGTGCACCATTTTGCAGAGGGGTCAGCCTCCATGTGTTGTTCAGCCCTGGCTTTGGTTTCTCAACACCTCCTCGTGGACGCACAGGGTGAGCTTGCAGCTGGTGACGAGCTCTCCAGCAGTGAGTAATCCAGCAGCTCTTCCTGCCTCGAGGTGGGTGAGGTAACCTCTCTAGGTGCCAAAAGCAGGGCAGTGATTCACGGAGCTGTTCTCCTTATTTGTCCAGTTGTGACCAGCCTGGTTCACTGAAATAAGAGTCCAGGAAGGATGAGATGTTGTATTTACCTGAGCGAGTCTTTGGTTTAGGGTTTCTTCTTAAACACTGAGTTCACAGGGCTCCTAAAGCAGACTGGAGTCGCAGACAGAGCACTGGACAGAGTCAGTTCACAAGTATCTGCTGAGGTCCTACTATGTGTCAGACACTGTTCAGACATAGGGTTGGGCTGAAGACGAGGGCAAATTTTGGCCTGAGATCCTGAACCATCTGGCTATGCCCTAAGCCTTTGGTGGTGTCAAATATGTTCCAAGATCCTCCAAAAATTTGTCAGTCAAGGCTGGTCTCAGTGGCTCATGCCTGTAATCCCAGCACTTTGGGAGGCCAAGGCAGGTAGATGACCTGAGGTCAGGAGTTTGAGACCAGCCTAACCAAAAAGGTGAAAGTCCCAAGGCGCTATCATACTGGTGGATGTGTCATGCTGGTGGGTGAAAGACACAGAAGAGTCAGGTAAACATATAAGTACTGTTAGACACTGGTCACTGCTTACAGAAAATACAATTGGATGAACTGATGGTCCCTTGAAGGAGAGACAGAATCAGCAGCCTTGGGGTCCAGCTCCCATCCAGCAAGAACTGTGTAACATGGAACATGACACTCCCTTCCCCTAGACTTCATAAGGAAGGCGCTGGACCCCCTCACCTGGTGCCTCCTTCTAGCCATAGAAAGAGTGCACAGGAGGTTCAGACACAACGTTCTGTGACTCTTTCTTCCCAGAGTTCCTGTTCTGTGGCTGCAGCCTCTGGGAAGGGAGATATTGATTCAGTCTTCTTCAACAAATGGCAAAAGCTCTAGAGAACACAGAACAGCAGGAAGAGGAACCCAGCCTTGAAACCAATATATTCTGTGTGAGATCAAAGCAACTTCGTGCTCTCTGGGTCTGTGCTAGAAGCCCAAGGGAGAGGAAGGTCAGGTGAAGCTAGGTTCCTGTGGCCAGAAACTGCAGGGCAAGCCAGAGGCCGGAGGTCAGGGGAAGAAGGTGGAGGGAGGCGGTGCTGGAGGAGAGGATGGCAGGAGCTTCCTAGGCCCTTGGGAACCAGAGTCCTCTGCCGCAGCGCCCGTGGCTGAAGAGGCTCCCATCTCATGTCACCTCCCAGCTCTACCATGTTAATCCCCCATGGCAAGGCCCCGCCATAAACAGGGCCAGCAGTTCTGGTTTGCTGAACACTCCCAGGACCAGCCCGAAAGGGGACCTGAGTTCAGGCACCACCAAGAAAATCCTGCTTTGCAAAGAGGACCAGTTTAGCCCTGGAGAAGCAGAGGTGGGAAGAAGGAGTAGAGAGGATCTCCGCCTTCCCCTCCCTCAAAGGGCAGTGACTCATACACTTTCTTTCTTTTTTTAAATTCATAGGTTCACATGCCATTTAGAAAGTGGGTTCAGTGCCTGGGGACTGGACCCTGAGTATTACAGACTCCAGCAGCAGTCGGATTGCAAAGTCAGTGATGAGATTTTCCCACCTCGGCCTGACAGGAATGACACATGGCTGAGGAGATGGCAGTGGTGCTTTTCCTTTAGGGGAAGAAAAGAGGGCTCCCTGGACACATTCTCTCCTATCTGATTCATGCTCATTCATAATGCAGCAGGCTTAGGAGCTGCAAATAACATACTAGTGCAAGAAGGCAAGCCAGCCAGGCAGCCTCATATATCACTGCTCCATCTGTCATTCGTGCTTCGGAGGCCTGTGGCTCTTCACAGGGAGCTGAGACAGCAAGAAGCAGAGGCATCTTGGGGAAGACGCCCATTGGGGGTTTTGATGAAAGTTGAGTGAAATAATGCTCAGTGTGATAGACACAGTATCTACTGTGACATGAGTGCTGACCATGTGGCAGGCACGGTGACCAGCCAGAGATATCAAATATCAGGTCAAGTAAGAGGCTGGCATGGGTGGACCTCAACGCCACATTTACCTGGGAAGGCCCCTGGCAGGTGCTTGGTGCAGAGTACAATGTGCAATAAATGTAAGTTAAAGGCCTGACTTTCCAAGACCCAGGATGACACAGGAGTCCAATGGGAAAGTCCGAAGGGTAGCCTCGAGCCAGCAAGGCACCGCCTCCTTTTTCTCCTCTCAGCAGCCTAGGGAAACTCGCTCTTGGAATCATAGAAAGGACTAAAGATTTCTGCGTTTTACAGCCAACAGACTTTAAGCGCAATCCTACCGTTGTTGTAGTCCATTAAGCAATATGAAAGAAATTCTTCCCTGGGCTGAAAGTGAGGACTAAAAATGTGCCCATTTTGTACCTAAAAGAGATTGAAATTCTTGGGAAATTTTGGCCTGAGATCCTGAACCATCTGGCTATGCCCTAAGCATTTGCTGGTGGCAAATATGTTCTAAGTGCCTCTAAAAATTTGTCAGTCAAGGCTGGGAGTGGTGGCTTATGCCTGTAATCCTAGCACTTTGGGAGGCTGAGGTGGTTGGATCACCTAAGGTCAGGAGTTTGAGACCAGCCTGACCAACACGTTGAAACCCCGTCTCTACTAAAAATACAAAAATTAGCCCGGCGTGGTGGCAGGTGCCTGTCGTTCCAGCTCCTCGGGAGGCTGAGACAGGAGAACTGCTTGAACCCAGGAGGTGGAGGTTGCAGTGAGCCGAGATAGCGCCATTGCACTCCAGCCTGGGTGACAGAGTGAGACTCTGTCTCAAAAAAAAAAAATATCGTCAGTCAAGCATTGATATATTTACAGAGAGAGTGAGAAAAAATATTATTGAGTTTGGGAGACTAAGGTCTTTACTCTGACTTTTTTTTTTTTTTTTTTTTT
>NW_016107566.1:754023-770674 GCF_001604975.1 Cebus imitator
AGCTGGGATTACAGGCACGTGCCACCATGCCCAGCTAATGTTTTGTATTTTTAGTAGAGACGGGGTTTCACCATGTTGACCAGGATGGTCTTGATCTCTTGACCTCGTGATCCACCCGCCTCGGCCTCCCAAAGTGCTGGGATTACAGGCTTGAGCCACCATGCCCGGCTTACTCTGACTTTTAAAGACTTACTAGGGTTTCTTATGGGCCTTGGGGCTTGGCTTATTTTCAAAGGTGACCACTTCAAACTGCACCCAGAGAGAAGCTCAAGTTGCCCAGCCTCGAGTTTCTGAGAGAGTTACTAACAGCTGTCCTTGAAATATACAACCTTCTCTACCTGATTCCTCCTCTGGAGGAGCTGTATAAAATGAGGGACCATGGCCCTAAGGGAGCTGGAGAATAGATCTGGAGGTTTGTATGCATTTGCAGAAGCTCACGGCCACCTCTTTCCATCTTTCTGTCTTGAAGAGCCAGGCCCTTCCTCGTGGTCCTCACCAGGGTGATGGGGGTCGGTGGTGCGTCAGAACACCCTGGAGAGATTTTTAAAAACAGATTTGCCATCTCCACCACCTCTTCTAGTTCTCTGGGGATGGGGAGATGGGGGAGAGCAGGGCATTTGGAGGAGTGTCCCTGGGAGGCCTCACTGACTGACCTGTCAGGTGATTTGCCACCACCCCTGACCCCACAAACCCTTTGTTGATTCTTAAGTTTCAGAGAATGGGCTCTGGAGTTTGCGAGATGTGGATTTTAATCCCAGATCCACCACTCGCTTTTTGCTCATTTTCTTGCCTTCCCAGGAGGGTTGAGAGGATCTTGCCATAATGCAATATGCCCTTTGGGTAAAGCCCCCAGGATAAGCCGCCTCCTTCTTTCCCTCAGGAACACGGGCCAGGATGACAAAGAGAACTGTCTGCTGGGAAAGGCAGCTGTGGAGGAGTCATCCCCAGGAGCTCTCTCTGCCATGGCCAGGGAGGACCAGGGCAATCCTAGAAGGGAGAACCAGTGAGACAGGCTAGGATCCATGGCTGTCTAGGGGAGCCCTCAGGCAAAGACAAAGCTGGAGCGGCCAGAGGACGCTCCGAAGTGACCTAGGACCCAGCAGTTCCGGGACATGGGGCTTTCCATGCTCAAGACAGGACAGTCCTGGGCAAACCCCACACGTCAGCCACTCCAGTAGCTTTTGTCTTCCTGAGGGGAGCTGGGGGATGCTGCTTAAGGATGGTCACTCCAAGAACAGCACCTAGGATGAAGAAATATGGCTCGAGAGGACATTTAAAACAACAAACCCGATCTCACTGCCCCCTGGGCCACAGAGCCCACATGGGTGGATGGGGCAGGCTGAGGCCACTCAGTGGGGTGCTGGGAAGCTGGGAGGCATGTCAGGGGTCTGCTCTGGGAGACTTCTTTTCTTTCTGTTTCCTCCTTTTTTCATTCAAATCTCCACCTTTCAGGGAGGGGGCCTTGGACAGCTGTATCCTCTGAAAAGAGTAGCTCTTTCTGGCCCTCCACCAGGAAGCAGAGGATTAGAGGACCCCACACAGCTTCCTTTGGGGGCTGGTGGGAACAGCCAGCACTCTTTTGGGCTGAGTCACATGGGGGTCCTGTGCGTCTGCCCCTTTTCCTGCCTGAGCCATGATTTGCTGCGGCTGATGTGTGGCCTGTGGAATTGGTGCCGGGCGAGTCCGCGGCCAGGTCCCCAGGCTCCTGCTCCAGGCAGACCTCTGCTCTCTTGCCTGGCTTCCCCACTCGTTCTCCTCTCCCTGGCCTCCTCCACCCCTGATAAATAAGCCCCTTTCTCTTACCCCACTTTCATTTCTTTCTCTTCCATCACTGAGGAATAAAGGAAGGTCTCGGCAGCTCCCTGGCCCCAGGACATCTCGCCCCAGAAGTTCTTAAATGTTTAAGGGAAAGATGGTTTTTCACAAAGGAAATGTTCACTCCTTCTCCACTGTGAGTTCCATGAGGTCAGGGCCTGTGTTTTCCCTGTCCCTTGTCTCCTGGTGTTGGGCATGTAAACATGTGTTCATGGATTATACAAAGAAAAAAGAAGACTGCTTTTAACAAGGGTGGCCTGTGAGGACATGTGACTACACAGAGAGAAGGAGAAGATGTTTGAACTTTTTATTTATTTACAATTTCCTTATCTTAAAAGTGTTGACTTTGGTCAGGCCTTCTGGCCAAGTGGAATGTAGCCTGAGGTCATTGTCTGGGTTTCTCAAGAGATGGACGTTGCAAGGAGGGGCTGCTTCACCTCCAGTTCCCATGGGAGTTGCATTTATACAGGGGGAGAAGTCAGGGAAATGAGAAGCAAGGATGTGGGAGAGAGGTGTACATTTAGATGAATCTTCTTCATCACTCCATCTAGCCAGCATCTGTGCTTTGTCTGTCCTGGCTCAGAAAAGCTAATTTCTCTCTAAAATCCAGACGGGGGCGGGAAGGAGCTAATTTTATTGAGCATCTACTGTGTGCCATGCACTTCACATGACTTATATCACTGATTCATAAGAGTATAGTTTGATTATCATCCTTATTGAACAGATGAAGTTCAGTAAGTCACCTAAAGTCTCTCCCATGAGAAGTAAAACCAGGATTCAAACTGGCATTCCTATGCGTAAGCCTGTCCCCCTCTTTCCATTATGTTATGCTACCTGTGGTTATAAGTGCAAAGCAGAAAAGAAGTTGTCAGCGTAGAAGAGGGAAGGGGAAAGCATCCTCTAAAAGTTGGATGAGCCTCACAGGCATATGAATAACGCTGGCCATATGTGGGTACTACTAGAGGTTCCTATTTATATGAAGTTTAAGAACAGGCAAAACTAACCTAGAGTGTTGGAAATCAGAACAGCGGTTGTCTCTATGGGTGGGGTTTGATTGAAAAAGGACAGGAGGGGCTTCACTGGGATAATGGAATTCTTCCATATTTTATTTGGGTGATAGCAGGAACAGTGTTTGCAGGAACATACTCTGGGAAACTGCTGAGATTATTCTTATGTTCTGATCTAGGTTCATTAAACCAGGCCAGGCACAGTGGCTCACGCCTGCAATCCCAGAACTTTGGGAGGCTGAGGCAGGAGGATCACTTGAGGTCAGGAGTTTGAGGCCAGCATGGGCAACATAGTGAAGCCCCATCTCTACAAAATGTACAAAGAACTTAGCCTAGTGTGGCGGTGTGTGTCTGCACTTCCAGCTACTTGCAAGGTTGAGGCTGGAGGATCTCTTGAGAAGCAGCAGCTTGAGATTGCAGTGTGCTATGATCATGCCACTGTGCTCCAGCCTGGGTGACAGAGCAAGACCCTGCCTCAAAAACAAGCAAACAAAAGTTAGAATCATGTTTGTAAGTACCAAGGATTTGCATTCAGCCTTGGGCTCAAGGCCAGCTTGTAAAATTGTAGAGTGGCTCCCACTGTACATTTTGAACCCAGCTATCCCTCCTGTGGCTACATTGATATTCTATGATGGACTCATCAGCTGTCTACTAATGTAAACTCCTGAAACTTATTTATAATATCATCAGCGTGCATTCTATCCTGGGCTCATGAACTCTTTTTCACCTATTTAAAAAGTGGTACGTGCTTTTACCTGTCCTACAGCTACTTTTTCCAAGTCTCAGAAAAATACTTGTTAGCTCACGTATTCCAAAATGTTTTCCTTGTCTGAGATGTGCGTGTTGTCTTACATATGAAGCATATTTCCTCTTCAACCTCCCCCTTCCAGAACTAAGCTTCCCTCCTTCTTGTCTGGCCTGGCTGATTCTCTGGGCTCATCAAAATGCTACCCTGTAGTCCCCTTCAATGTGGCTCTTTGTGCCAATAATATCTCAGGACAGCCTCCCCACTGTGGGATTTAAGTGAACCTCTGGGTAATAAGATGCTTATGTCAAATTCGGTGATTTGTTGAGGGCCAGCTGGGCATTCAGTTTTAATAGAAAGCCTTCTATTCCTCCTCTGTTCCTTGGGATAATCAGAAGAGAGAGCTCCAACAGGGCCATTCTTCCCCAAGAAAGCCTTGGGCACTTCCCCCAGAGTATGTGGGGAGGAGGAGGAGGAAGGCCACACCCAGATACTTATGTCAGTGGGAGCCAGGGAGACTCTTCACTGCATCAGCCCCAGAGGATGGTGTCAAACTCATGCCCCACACAAAAGACAAATTCCTACCTGTCCCAGAGCTCTACTTCCCCAACTGTGATGGTGCAGGGGCTGCTGAATATTGAGAGAGAACTGATTTTTCTTCTGCTCAATTTGGAGCAGGTCCTATGACGGAGAGCCTCCTCCCAACACCCCAGAAGAGAACAAGCGAGTATGGACTGATTCTGTTTCTCCTCTGGGCAGGGACTTGAACTGCTGGTCATTGAGCCCTTGGAGTCACATCTCACCTCAGCTGGCCCCCATTCTGCTCTGTCAGGGATGAGGCCCAGTGCTTCATGGGCAATGCTTCCATGGGCATCCTGGGGGGGCGGGCAGTCAACTTTCCAGTGACACCTGAGTCTGGGAAAGGTTTGGAGGGATGAGCTGGTTTTTCTAGCCTGGGAATGTGTGTTCTGGTTCACCCTGAGCTATACCATTAACCTCTTTCCAATCTCATCAAGGCTAAATTAAGTGTGGGAATTCCTCGTGTTGCAGATTGAATTGTGTCCCCCACCCCAAGCTCCTATGTTGAAATCTTTATCCCGGGACTTCAGAATGGGACCTTATTTGGAAATAGGGTCGCTGCAGATGCAGTTAGTTAAGGTCATTCTGGAACAGGTGGGCCCTAATCCAATATGGCTGCTGCCCTTATGAAAGAGGAAGTGAGGACACAGGCACACGCACTGGAAGAGTGCCACATGAAGACGGAGGCAGAGATCCTGACAGCACTATTACAAGCCAAGGGATGCTGAAGACTGCCTGCAGCCTCCAGAAGCCGGGAGAGCCGCCTCAGAAGGAACCAGAGTGCCGACCCTGACTTGGACTTCCGGCTTCCGGAACACGGGAACACTGCACTCCTGTTTAAGCAGCAGTTTCCGGCACTTTATGACGGCAGCCCTAGCAAACTAATACACCTGTGCCAAACGTCTTTACTTCAGAACTTCTCAGAGCCCTTACTAGAAACAATCTATGTGCAATGATTTCTGCGTTTGACCAAAGGACACTTTTTTCCACTGAGCATCTAGCAAGGATTTATTTACAGGAACACACCCTGGGAAACACTGTGATAGCTTCGTCAGGTCTACCCGTTAAAAAGAGAAGATACTGTTTTGGCCAGGCGCAGTGGCTCACGCCTGTAATCCCAGCACTTTGGGAGCCCAAGGTGGGTGGATCATGAGGTCAGGGGTTCGAGACCAGCCTGGCCAAGATGGTGAAACCCCATCTCTACTAAAAATACAAAAATTAGCTGAGCATGGTGGTGGGCACCTGTAATTCCAGCTACTTGGGAGACTGAGGCAGGAGAATTGCTTGAACCTGGGAGGCGGAAGTTGCAGTGCGTTGAGACTGTGCCACTGTACCCTAGCCTGGGTGACAGAACAAGACCCTGTCTCAAAAAAAAAAAAAAAAAAAAAAGAGAGAGAGAGAAGATACTGTTTCAAAACCACAGGCTGAGACTTGGGTCCTAGCACCCAAATCACTCAATGTCTCTGTGACTCAGTTTCCATATCTGGGTAGCCAAAGTAGGTGATCTACTCAGCACCTGCTCCAGTTGTGATACATTACGGGTGCTTTGCAAATGTCTGGAGAACGCCGAATAGTGTCAATCTCAGGAATGGCACCATAAATGATGCCGAGGGTGGAGGGTCTCCTGTCAGCTCAGCCGTGGAGGCGGCAACACATGGAGCAGGGGCCGTGGGATGACGGGGAGCAGCTGCCCTGATCAGTCTGCTTGAATTCAGTAACAGCAGCAGTGTGAGCCACAGGCCTTGAGGACAGCCTGAGACAAGGGTTCCCAGAAGGCAGATTCACACAGTCGGGAGGCCGGTCCCGGGAGGGCAGCCTCCCTGGCTCCTCTTCTCTCCAACCACCAGGCAGCTCACGCTTCCCCCAGGGCTCTGAAATGCGCTCTCCATGGTTTCCAGACGGAAACTGCCACCAGTGTGAGCTCTAGGAAGGGGCCGAGGCAGGCAGCATGGAAACTGGTGGCTGCGAGCTGAAAATAAAACAGCACTGAGCCAGGGAGTGTCACTTCCTAATTCCTAGCTCAGGATGGATCTGGCAGATAAATGGGAGGAGTAGGAGATGAGGGCAAAGGGGTGAGGGACACCGATTGTTATGCTGTAAAGACCCCGCCTCCAAAAGCACCCAAGTGCACCGGGGGGCCTCCGCGTTCACCTTGCAATTGTGAAACTGACTTCTAACAGCTCACGCCCAGTGGAGGAGGAGAGGGTGGGTGGCAGGGCTGGGCAGCTGCTATATGAGTGAGATAGTGCTGTGACCTCAGGTTAATAATTCCCCCCACCCTCAAAGCCTCTAAAGGGGACTCGGGAGAAGCAAAGGAAGCCACACAGTTCTGTGGGCTGGGTGAGTGTGAGGCACCTGAGGAAAATGAGACTGGAAGGTGGGTGGAGGCTGGACCATGGGGTCCTGAAAGTTTAGGGAAGGATTTCAGGTCTTATTCTGAGGACTATGGGGAAGTGACGTTTTTGGAGACCCAGAAAGTGACAACAAGACAGGAAGCTCTGAGGTGCCTCCCTGAGAAGTGGTCAGGGTGGCACAGAAATCACTACAAAAGCTCAGGGCCTATGAGGCTGGTGAGAGAATAAGATAACCCTCGTCCCTCCTTGCACCTGCTAGAATAGCTAGACTTAAAAGGGCAAACGACACCAAGTGACATCAAGAGCCCCGGCAGCTGGAACTACCACACACTGCTGCAGGAGGCCCTCTGAAAGAGGACACAGGGGAAAGGTGGGCCATGTCCTGCCTTTGCTTCTGAAAGATGAAAACTCAAAGCTCTGACCGAGGTCTGTCTGAGAAACTGCCAAACAGTTTTTCAAAGTGGTCTTGTCACTTTGGAAAGAGATTGTGAAACCACTGTGGAAAGCTATTTGAGAGTTTCTTTTAAAATTTAACATATATCTACCCTATCATGCAGCAATCCTGCTTCCAGGTATTTACCAGGAAAAATGAGAGCATATGCTTCAAAAAGAATTATATGAAAATGTCCATACAAGCTTTTCTCACAAGGCCGAAAACTGGACACACTCCAAAATTTCGAGCAACAAAAGAATGGATAAACAAAGTGAGTATATTCATACAATGGGATGCTACTTAGCAATAAAAAGGAGCCAACAGCCAGGTACAGTGGCTCATGACTGTAATTCCAGCACTTTGAGAGGCCAAGGTGGGAGGATCACCTGAGGTCAGGAGTTGGAGATCAGCCTGGCTAACATGGCAAAACCCTGTCTCTACTAAAAATACAAAAATTAGCACCTGTATTCCCAACTACTGAGGAGACTGAGGCAGGAGAATTGCTTGAACCCTGGAGGTAGAGGTTGCAGTGAGCTGAAATCACACGCCACTGCACTCCAGCCTGGGCAACAGAATGAGACACCATCTCAAAAACCAACCCAAATGCCCATCAGTGATAGACTGGATAAAGAAAATGTGGCATATATACACCATGGAATACTGTGCAGCCATGAAAATGGATGAGTTCGTGTCTTTCGCAGGGACATGGATGAAGCTGGAAACCATCATTTTCAGCAAACTAACACAAGAACAGAAAATCAAACACTGCATGTTCTCACTAGTGGGAGTTGAACAGTGAGAACACATGGACACAGGGAGGGGAACATCACACACAGGGGTCTGTTGGGGGGTGGGGGGCTAGGGAAGGAATAGCATTAGGAGAGATACCCAATGTAGATGACAGTGTGATGGATGCAGCAAGCCACTATGGCACGTATATAACTATGTAACAATCTTGCACGTTCTCCACATATACCCCAGAACTTTATATATAAAGGAGCCAGCTACTGAGGTGCACAACATGGGTGAGCCCCACAGGCATCTGAACAACGCTGGCCAAAGTGGGCACTTACTGTATGATGCTATTCACAGGAAGCCCCAAAACAGGTGAAACCACCCTAGCCTGCTGGAAATCAGAACAGTGACTGAATTTGTGGGTAACAGTTGATTGGGAAAGGGTAAGACAGCCTTCGCTGAGATCATGAGATTCTTCCATATTTTATTTGGGAGATGCCAAGAATAGTGTTTGTAGGAACATACTCTGGAAAACTGCTCAGGTTTTTTCTTATGTTCTGGTCTTGTTTCATCAATCCTGCCCATTAGAAAGAGAAGAGGATGCTGTTTCCAAACTGCAGCTTTGTGTCATGGATGCTGGCACCCGGGTCAGTGAACTTCCCCAAGCCTCAGTCCTCACCTCTGTACAGACAGAATCACAGTCCACTCAGGGTCTAGCACAGGAGGTGATGTGTTACAGTAAGAACTTTTCTCAATAAAGAAAAGGTAGCTAAAACATTAAACCAAATTAGCTGTGGTCCATTGGAGTTCTTCACCTCAGCCTTATTCTCGGCAGATCTACGCTTGTTCCCTTTAGAGGGGAGTGCGAGATGGCTCACCCTTCCCTTCCTCCTCATCCAGGAAAGGCCCTAACCACTTCCCACTCACTTCCAAAAGAGCTAATGACAACCTAAGAGAGGGAAGGAAGGTGGGGCCGGCCACAGTGGCTCACGCCTGTAATCTCACCACCTTGGGAGGCCAAGGTGGAAGGATAGCTCAAGGCCAAGTGTTCAAGACCAGCCTGGACAGCATAATGAGACCTCGACTTTACAAAAAATAAAAAAAATTAACTGATCGTGGGAGCGTGCGCCTGTAGTCCCAGCTTCTTGGGAGGCTGAGGCAGAAGGGTTACTTGAGCTCGGGAGTTTGAGGCAGTAGTCAGTTAATGATCATACCGCGGCCCTCCAGCCTGGGCAACAGAGCAAGACTCTGTCTCTAAAACAAGTTTAAAAAGAGAGAGAGAGAAAGAGAGTGTGAAAAATAAACAACACAAAGCCTCTGTGTGTATAGGAGCTTTTACCCACTTCATCTCATTTCATCCTCAAAACAGATCTGTGTGGTTGCAGGATGAACGATAACCCTATCCTACAGATATGTGAATTGCCCAACTAAAGCGTCAGAATCCAGATTTGAACCCTGCTCTCCTGGCTCCTACCAGGTCAGGTTAAAACTGTAGTGGGAGCGGTACATCTCAGTTTCTAAAAAACTTGAGTTGCAGAGAAAATGGGGATATTTGCACGCAAACAGTGATTAATTGAGAGGCAACTCTAGGTACTTTCCCTGAGTAGGTTCGAATTTCAGAAGAAGGGGCTGCTGATTGTATACAGTCCACCTTGGTGCAAGATGGTGATCCAGGTGGATATGTGCCCAGTTCTCGCTGACGCTGTACCCAGGCCTGGCAGCTGGCAGCTGGCCAAGGTGTATGTTGGTGAAGACTTCTCTCTCACCCCCGTTCCCAGGGGAATCATTAGATGCAGGAGGGCATGTTCTAGAAGGTGCATTAATTTGGAGTTGTCTGGAGGAACAAATGCAGAGGCTTCTGGGGAGAGGGCTTGTCAGAACCACCCTGTCTCCAGACAACCAGCTTAGTCAGCATTTTCCTCTTGGGCCTGGCGCCCTGTGCAGCACAAAATCCAAATGGGCCGGAAGTCCGTGAATATTCACATTCTTGCCTTCCTTCCCATAACTCAATTTAGGAGGTTTATTTTGTTTGTTGGGGTATGTTTTTCCATTATAATTGCTCACTTGGGGACTGAGGTCTGGCAGAAGATCAGAACCTTATGATTATGCCTAGTTTAGAAGTTGGGCTAAATCCAAGGATTGAAAGTGTGCTTTACAGAAAAATGGGTGCATCCTACTAATGGAATACTGCGTGGGGCACTTGAAAGAGGTGATACTGAAAATACTTCATAACCCCTCAGGCCCAGACTCTGACCAGTCCTAATGAAGATGAGGGATCTTGGAGAGCTCAGTGGCAGCAGACATTTGATGGGCGGGGCAGGGGGTGGTGATGAAGGAAATTGGTAGAAGGCCCAGGGCTGCTGGAGAGCCTTCTAGGAAGACAGCAGTTATCCACCAACTGCTACCGAAGTATTTCATTTTCAGCAAGCAGTTTGCCTTCACTTGTGCAGACATCTGGATACCAGCCCTGCAGCTAGCATTACATTTTAAGACGGAGAAACTGAAGATAAGGGAGATTAAAAGATCCAGCTAAGGTCATGCAACAATACCCCAGCTCAGGCTATGACCCTTCTTTTTAGATCCTTGGCCTATTACCAGGAAAAGCATCTCACCAACATATCAGTATTTTGTAGTTAGCCTGCCTACCTGTAGGCCTTGTCAATATCATAATATTTTGAGTTATTTATAGTTAGATAGAAAACAGGCTAAGAGCTTGTCAGTTTAGGAAGTGTTATCTATATCAAGGGTTGGCAAATGTTTTCTGTAAAAGGCCACATAGTAAATATTTTTGGGTTTGTGGGCCGTGCAGTCTCTATCACTCTGTCTTTGCAGCAGCAACAATGCAAATAAATAAATAAATGGGTGTGGGTGTATTCTAATAAAATTTTATTTATGGGCCCTGCATTAAGCTGCTCTTGCATAAAGAGCTACCTGAGACTGGGTAATTTATTTAAAAAGAGGTTTAATTGGCTTGTGGTTCTGCAGGCTATCCAGGAAGCATAGCAGCTTCTGCTTCTGGGGAGGCCTCAGGAAACTTACAATTGTGGCAGAAGGCAAAAGGGGAACAGGCATGTCACATGGTGAGAGCAGGAGCAAGAGAGAGAGTCGGGAGACAGGGGCCACACACTAATCAACCAAATCTTACAAGAACTCACTGACTGTTGCGAGGTCAGCACCAAGCCATGTTGACCCCATGATCGAACACCTCCAACCAGGCCCCACCTCAAACATCAGGGGGTTACAAGTCAACATGAGATTTGGGCAGTGACAAATACCCAAACCATATCATTCAGCCCTTGGCCCACACCAAATCTCATGTTCTTCACACATTGCAAAATACAATCATGCCTTCCTAGCAGTTCCACCAAATCTCAACTTATTCCAGCATTAACTCAAAAGTCCAGAGTCTTATCTGAGACTAATCTCCTTTCACCTATGAGCCTATAAAATGAAAACAAGTTATTCACTTCCAAGATACAATGGAGGGGGTGGGCAGAGACATAGGCATGGGGTAAATACTGGGAGAAAAAAAGGGAGTAAATAGTTCTTTACCCAAATGCTTACCTTGGGGTAAACAAAGGGAGAAATTGGACAAAAGAAAGTACCAGGAAAAGTATCTCTCCAAAGATGTCAGTTATGATCACACCACTGCCCCCCAGCCTGGGCAACAGAACAAGACTCTGTCTCTAAAGCAGCCAGAACAAGGCCCCACACAAGTCTAGAACTCAGCAGGGCAGTCATCACATCTCAAAACCCAAAAATAGTCATTGATTTCATTTCCTGCATTCAGGACATGCTGGTGCAAGGGGTGGGCACCCAAGGCCTTGGGAAGCTCCACCCCTGTGGCTTTTCAATGCTGATATTGCAAGCTACTGATGGCTCTACCATTTTGGGGTCTAGGGGGTAGCAGCTCCCTTCCCTTAGTTCCACAAGGCAGTGCTTCAGTGGAACTCTGTGTGGGAGCTCCAACCCCACATTTCCCCTCCACACTGCTCTTGTAGAGGGTATCTGTGGCGGCTCCACCCCTTCAGCAGGCTTCTGCCTGTGCACCCAAGCTTTTCCATACATTCTCTGAAATCTCGGTGGAGGCTGCCAAGCATTCTTCACTCTTGCAGTCTGCTTGCCTGCAGGCTTAACACCACATGGAAACTACCAAGGTTTATGGCTTTCATTCTCCAAAGTGGCAGCCTAAGCTGTACATGGGCCCCTTTGAGCCATGCTGGAGCTGGAGTGGCCAGAACGTGGGAAGCAGTGTCTCAAGGCAGTGCAAGGCAACAGGGCCCTGGGCAAGGCCCACAAAAACATTCTTTCCCCCGCAGCCTCTGGGCCTGTGATGGGATGGGCTGCCACTAAGATCTCTGAAATACCTTAAAGGCCTTCAAGTTCTTGGCTATTGGCACTTGGATCCCTTTTAGTTATGCAAATTTCTCTAGCAAGTGGTTGCTCCACAACCTGCTTGAATTCCTTGCCTGAAAATGCTTTTTCTTTCTCTGCTATATGGCCAGGCTGCAAATTTTCCAAGATTTTACTCTCTGCTTCCCTTTTAAATGTGAATTACAACTTCAAGTCATTTATTTGTTCCCATATCTTAGCGTAGGTTGTTAGAAGCAGCCAGGTCACATATTAAATGCTTTCTGCTTAGAAAATTCTCCCACCATATACTGTAAATCATCCCTCTGAAGTTCAAACTTCCACAGAACCCTAGGGCAGACGCACAATGCAACCGGGCTCTTTGCTGAGGCATAGCACATGTGACCTCTGCTCCAATTCCCAATAACTGTCTCATTTCCATCTGAGACCTCATCAGCCTGGACTTCATTGTCCATATCACTATCAGCATTTTTGTTAGAGCCATTTAACTAGTCTCTAAAAAGTTGCAAACATTACCTCATCTTCCTGTCTTCTTCTGAGCCCTCCAAATTTCTAGTCTCTGCTTATTACCCACTTCCAAAGTCATTTCCACATTTTCAGGTATCTTTATAGCAAGGCTCCACTCCTGGCACTAATTTTCTGTATTAGGCTCTTCTGGCATTGCTATAAGAAATAACTGAGACTGCGTAATTTATTTTTTTTAAAGAGGTTAAATTGGCTCATGGTTTTGTTAGCTGTGCAGGAAGCATAGCACCAACCTCAGGAAACTGAAAATGTGGAAATCAAAGGGGAAAGAGCCACATCGCTTGGCAGGAGCAAGAGGGTTGGGGTGGAGGAGGCGCCATATACGCACAGCTAGATCTTGCAAGAACTCACTCACTATTGCACGGACAGTGCCAAGCTATGAGGGATCCACTCCATGACACCTAAACACCTCCCACCGGGCCCCACCTTTTACACTGCAGACTATAATTCAACATGAGATTTGGGGGGGGACAAATATCCAAGCTCTATCAGGCACTAAAATTTGAATTTCATGTAATATTCACATGTCAGAAAATAGTATTATTCTTTGATTTTTTTCCCTCCATTTTTATCATTAGAACATGTGAAAAACATTATTAGCTGCAGGTCATACAAAAACTAGCGGTGGGCAGGATTTGGGTCCTGGGCTATACTTTTCCATTCCCTGGCCTGGATGGTTCAGGCCTGTCAAGATTCACCATTTCTCCAGCATAGTGTTGATACAAAATGGAAACATATGGGCGGTGTGGATTATTTAACTTACCCACCAGCATGGGTAAGCCTGTGGGAAACCCTGAATTCCAGAAATCTGGAGGCTGCGGGTGCATGGTGGAGCCCAGCCTGCCCAGGGGGCTGTGTGTGCAGAATTGCCCTGTGGAACCAGGCACAGGCTCCCCACGCCAAGAACATCCCTCGCCAAGCCCAGCCACAGGCCCTCGCCTGATAATTATCTCGTCCTGGTTCTCTCTATACTTATTCAAGAAGAGGCTTGTTAAGAGCCAGTATTTAGACTTCTTCTTAATCTTCATCATGTTATTTAACATAACAAAATAGGTGTATTCATGGGGACCAGACTGCCTGAGTTTGAATCCTAGCTATCACTGTGCTTGACCTTGAATAAGTTGATTATCTTCTCTGTGTCATGCTGTGGTGAGAATTAGCTGAGTCAATATATAGAAAGGAGCTTTAATATGCCTAACAAAATGTAGGCATTATTATGCCTCTTCTGCTTCCCTGCTCTTTCTCACCTGAATCCATCCATCCAACACTTACAGTGCCAGGCTCTGTCTGGGAAAGCAAATGCAAAACCAGGGGACACTTGGCCCTGGTCCCAGAGCCCTTCAGTCTATTCAAGATTAGAGTTGTTTCAGTTAGCTATTGCTACCATCCCCAAACTTAGTGACTGCAAATAGCAGCAAGCATTTATTTGCTTACAGTTCTGCAATTAGAGCAGAGTTCAATGCAGATGGCTCATCTCTGCTCCACATAGTGTTGGCAAGGGTGGTTCTACCAGAACTGGAGAATCCAAGATAGCCATGCTCCCAAGTCTGGTACCTCTGGCTGGAGCACCCAGGAGCTGGCTGAGTCAAACTCTCTCCCCTCAGCATCTTTATCTCCATGGGCTTTCTCTCTCTAGCAGGACAGCTGGATTTGTGTACATGGCAGTTGGCGTCTATGCGGGCGAAAACAGGAGCATGTGTTTCTAAGAAACACACACCAAGGCCCATAGTCACACAGTGTCACCTGCGCTGCATGCTATGGCCAAGGCAAGTTATAAGCCAGTCCAGATGTAAGGGGAGGCCGTCATCTCCACATCTGGGTGGGAAGAGCATGCAGGAGAGCAGGAGAAACCGTGGGCGCCGTCTTTGCAGCTCTTCAACCACGAAGCTGGGGACAGAAAAACAAGGGGGTAAGCGCCGTATCTGATGGCTTTACCCTTTACCATCAGAGCCCACAACAATGTTTGGGAAGTCATTCAAGAAATATTTATATCTCTGCTAGTTTTGAAGTGTTCTCTTAATTTTGAAATGAACTGTCTTTTCAACGCTTTTTTCATTTTACTGAAAGAATGCTAATGAAAAATTACAGTTTCCATTCACTTATCCCACGCTCACTCAGAAACTTTGGCATGTCACTTTCTATTTGTATACATTCCATTGTCATGATGATAAAGTTGCAAAACATTATGGAAGATTGAGAAGTAGAGAAGCCTTTTACAGTCTGTTCCTATATAATTCTGTATTCCGCTATTTTTACTTATCATAATAGCAAACATTTTTCCACCTCCCTACATGGTCTTCATAATTACCTTTAAAAAAAACAGCTGCTATGAAGTTCCATTGTGTTACTCTACTGCAACCCATTACATCCTTCCCCTTATGGTCACCTAGGCTGTCTCTGCTGTGAAACATTTTTCCATGTTTTGAGAGAGCCTTCCTGATTATGTCTTTTGAAATGACTGAATGATAGTTCATCATGTTTATCTTCCCTAATCTATTAAAACATGTGTCCCTCATGTTGGCTGTCTTGGCCGTGTGCACAGACTAGGCCAGAATTGAGGCTGCTCAGGGAGACACGTGCTGGGACCAGGACAGGCTAAATCTATGACTCAGGCAGAAACAATGGACAAGTCTGGGGGAATCAGGGCACCAAGGCATTGGGTCACAGAATAGCTTGACCAGTCCTGCTGAACTACCTTTCCTCCTGTTCATCAATCAGTCACACAAGCCCAGGATTTTGTCCCAGTGTCTCAAAATGCCCCTTGCCTCTTCTCAGCTTCTTAGGAGTTTTTCAATATTACAATAAACATACAGTGTCATGGTTTTTTTTTTTAATTTCTTTTGAATTATTTTATTAAGATAAATTTCCAGGAGTGAATTACTAGGTCAAAGAGTATACATCTCTTTGCGGCTCTTGCCATGAATTGCGAAATTGCTCTCCAAAGCTGGGGTTGCTGCTGGGTGTTAGCCAAAAATCAGTCTGAATGCAAATGGGCGTCTCTAACCGCGCGGCTTTGGTTCTTCTCTCGTGCTCTGATCACTACACTCATCACTGCTGTCTTTGAGAGCTCACTTTTCTACCTGTTCCCTTACATTTCAGGTCTCCAAGGAAAAGAGAGGCATCTTACCCGTTTTAATGTCCCCAGTTCCAGCACAGTGCCCATTTCTACAGAGTAGAATAGAAATATTTAATAAGTCAATGAATGACTATCTGCAATGATAATGATTTCCTCAGACATAGGTTCAGATTCCATCTCCCTAGGCCTTGTTCATACCCCTGGGGCTTCAGTTTACTCAACTGTAAAATGGGGAGAACATCTGCCTTGCAGGATTTGTGTAGGGATTTGAGATGGTGTTTTTGAAGAGTCTACCATGGAATCTGACAATGAAAAGGAACTATTTTTACTATGCTGCATGTGCTCATTCACTGAATTTCCCGTTGTGATAACCGCTCATATACTTCTGCTATATGTTTGGATCTAGCTGTTTTGCTCACAAACTTAAATGCATTCTTCATCTACTCTAGTTTTGGAATCTTGTCACTTATGTTTTGAACATTTTCATTTCATCATTTTTCTTATAGAAGTTTTATGATTTTATGTCTACATTTGTACATTTTTTTCCTTTGAAGATTTTTTTTTGTTGTTATATTCTCACACATTTGACATATATTCCATTGTCTACCAGTTTTTATGTGATTTAATTTTTTTTTAATCAAAAATCTTAACCCACCAGTCTATAGTAGAAGATGTGCCTCCAACTCAATATTTCCCCAGGCTGGTGTATTTCTCCAGGCTGGTGTGTTTCTCCAGGCTGGTGTGTCTCCCCAGGCTGGTGTATTTCCCCAGCCTGGTGTATCTCCCCAGGCTGGTGTGTTTCTCTAGGCTGGTGTGTTTCTCCAGGCTGGTGTATCTCCCCAGGCTGGTGTATCTCCCCAGGCTGGTGTGTCTCTCCAGGCTGGTGTATCTCCCCAGGCTGGTGTGTTTCTCCAGGCTGGTGTATCTCCCCAGGCTGGTGTATCTCCCCAGGCTGGTGTGTTTCCCCAGGCTGGTGTGTCTCCCCAGGCTGGTGTATTTCCCCAGGCTGGT
>NW_016107566.1:771206-794283 GCF_001604975.1 Cebus imitator
TGTATCTCCCCAGGCTGGTGTATCTCCCCAGGCTGGTGTGTTTCTCCAGGCTGTTGTGTTTCTCCAGGCTGGTGTGTCTCTCCAGGCTGGTGTGTCTCCCCAGGCTGGTGTATCTCCCTAGGCTGGTGTATCTCCCCAGGCTGATGTGTTTCCCCAGGCTGGTGTATTTCCCCAGGCTGGTGTATCTCCCCAGGCTGTTGTGTTTCTCCAGGCTGTTGTGTTTCTCCAGGCTGGTGTGTCTCTCCAGGCTGGTGTATCTCCCCAGGCTGGTGTATCTCCCCAGGCTGGTGTATCTCCCCAGGCTGGTGTATCTCCCCAGGCTGGTGTATCTCCCCAGGCTGGTGTATCTCCGCAGGCTGGTATATTTCCCCAGGCTGGCAGGCTACCAGATTAGTTTACTCGAGCTGTTGAAACACAGTACCAAAAGCTGAGTGGTTTCACACAGCAGAAATGTATTCTCTCACAGTTCTGGAAGTCAGAAGTCTGAAACCAAGGTGCTGGTAGGGCCGGCTCCCTCTGAAGGCTCTGGAGGAAAATATGGTTCCTGTTTCTTCCAGCTTCTGGTGGCCCCAGGTGTTCCTTGGCTTGTGGCTATATCACTCCAATCTCTACCTGCACCCCATGTTACCTCCTTTTCTTTTCTGTGTGCTTCTCAAAACTCCCTTTGTTTCTCTCTTACAGAGACACTTGCAAGGATATTTAGGACCTACTTGCATAAGCCAGGGTAATCTCATCTCAAAATCCCTAATTTAACCACATCGGCACAGACCTTTTTCAAATAAGATAACATTGACACCTTCTAGGGATAAGGACTTGCCATCTTTGAGTGTCCACTATTAAATCTACTACAAGCACTTTTAAAAAACCCAACTCATCCTCTGTTCTTCAGGGAAAAGAACAGCATATGTCCAAACAAGATTAATACAGGGAGATGAACTCAGGAAGTTTGAGGGTGGGCTCTGTAGGGTAAGGGAGCAGCCTGCCTCTGAGTTCTGATTTAGATCCTCAGTACCACCTGTGGGGATGTGGCCAAGTTTAAATTCTATCCCATTAGTGTTGTCAGCAGAAGCTTGTGCTCTTGGGGTCTGCAGTGGAGGCATCTTTGAGACTCTGGTGGCATAGACGGCTAGTTAGCTACCAATACCTTAGTGGCAGAGCTCCCCGCTAGAAGATGATCTCTCTCTACCTTCCTTGCCTCTTGTTGTGGCCATGAGACCAAGTTCCAGTTAAAGATATGTAAATGAGAATTCATTAGATGGAATTCTCAAGGAAATTCCCTCCAAGGAAGACACATAACTGGGCAGTGCCCTCATTTCTCCTTACCCTTTGTCTTCTTTCTGCCCAAAACACAGATGAGATAGCTGGAGCTCTAGCAGCTATATTGGGCCATGATGTGAATGTAAGGCTAGAATTCAGGTACTAGAAAGAGTAAAATAGAAGGGGAGAAAGATCTAGGACCATGATGAGCTACTGTACTAGTTCAGGGCTCATTACTTCTGTATTTAGTTTATGCGAGAGAAATAAGCATGTAACTTAGTTAAGCTACTTTGGTTAGTTCTTGTTAATAACAATTCATCTCAGTGTGTAATTGGTATAAGTTTGAAACTTAATTCCCTATTTTTCTTTACTGACTTTTGGCATGAGTTTTCTTTGCTTATAACTTTCAGTTCAAATGTGACTTCTTCAGCGCTACCTTCTTTTACCAACCCACCGTATCTAAAGTTGCCATGCACGTTATTACATGCTCTGTCATGCTGTTCTGGCTGATGTTCCTTATTGTGCCTTTCACACCAGCAAACACCAGAAATTCCTTCCTTCCCTCCCTCTCTCCTTCCTTCCTCCCTCCCTTCCTCCCTCTCTCCCTCCCTCTCTTTCCTTGTTTGTTCTCTGTCTTCCTTGCTGGAGACTGTAAGTTCTATGAAGGCAAGGACCCTGCCTGCCTAGCACCATGCCTGTTGCTGGGAGAGAGCTTGGCACATGGCAGGTGCTGTATAAGTATGTATGGAATTAATGAGCCTGTGTGAGAACCAAAATAGGACACTGGGAGTAGGTGGTGCTGTTGAAAAGTTTCCTTCAGGGAAATCCAAGAAGTCTGAGTGGAAAACCTGTCAGTGCAGGTGGTTAAGAGTCCAAGGTACTAAGGAGGAGGGTGATGTTGACTTTTCCTAATCCTTCTTCTCCAGAGCATGAAGCACATCCACTCAGGGCCCCATTGCCCAAGCAGAACGTGAGTTCACACTCATTGCCTTGCCCACTACCACATGGCCTCTGCCAGCTGGCTGTGCTGTATGGTCTCAGATTCCTAAAGCTTCCATGTCAGGATCTGGCTTGGTCCCATGGGGAAGTAATCACCCTGAGTCTGGGGGAGGATGCTCGCTGACTAACTGAGCCCCCAAAAGCCCTAGTGGCACCGGCTTTTTCTCCCTGGAAGACAGTTGACAGTAATGGCTCTGGTTTCTCCCTCTCATTTCTTGGTAAAATCCCACTAGTCTCAGCGCTCAGCCCAGGTCTCACTCTGTATTAGTCCATGTTCACGCTGCTATAAAGACCTACCTGAGACTGAGTCATTTACAAACAAGAGGTTTAATTGACTCATAGTTTCACATGGCTGGAGAGGTCTCAGGAAATTTACAATCATGGAGGAAGGCAAAGGGACAGCAAGACGCGTCTTACATGGCAGCAGGAGGTAGGGGAGGTGCCACACTTTTAAAACCATCCGATCTCATGAGAACTTACTCACTATCAGGAGAACAGCATGGGGGAACCGCCCCCATGATCTGATCACCTCCCACCAGGTCCCTCCCTTGACCTGTGAAGATTACAATTCCAGATGAGATTTGGGTGGATGCAGAGCTAAACGGGATCTCACGCCTTCACAGAGCCTTGCCAAGTTGCTTTGGTTCACCTGGGTCTTTTCTGTTCTGATTGCCATGGCTCTCGTTTTAATATCATTTGTTTGTTTACTTTCTTGTTCATTTAACTGTGCCAGTCACTGGGTCACAATGAGAGCAGACACAGACATGGTGCCGACTGATCACACACTCATTTTCTAGCAGATGCTTCCATTCTGCAGTGCTGTGGCCCTCTCCAAGTAGGACAAATGCAAGGCCCACAGCAAGGTGACATACACAAAGCAGACAACATTAAACACACTGCAAGCACTTGTCTCATGTCAGCTTGGTGACAGCTGCATGAAGGGCTTTTTCATAGGCTACAACCTGTTTCATCTTTTTAGGGCAGCAGACTGTGTCTGTCTGTGAGCTGCTGTTTTGTAGGTCCTCCTGGGGCTGGAGCTGACAGCAGGACTGTCAGAAGGTCGCGGTGGGCAGTGGACTCTGAAGGGCAGCCCTGTTTTCTGATAGATGGCTGCTTAGCACAAGTGTGGGAGAGGGAGAACTGTCACGCCACAGAAAAGCAAGACTTAAGGTCTGGGGGACTAAGAGGCAGAAGGGGCGGAGGCTTTGATCCTTTCAGTGAAAGCTGGTGAGCCCACAGCAGGGTGGCACAAAAGCCAGCAAAGAGTCATAGAGGGTCTTAAATGGCAGCACCCAAGGGGCAGAGAAGCTGTCCTTCTCCCGGATGTGAGTGTGGGTGGGGGTGGGGCCGAGTCACACAGAGCCTGTCTTCCCCTGCTCAGCAAGCTCAAACACACTCTTAACACAACTGGTCAACCAGTGTGCTGTGTTCCATGACCTCAAATACAAATGCAATCAACTCTCCACTTTAATATTGCTTCTTAATCTAGAATCCAAACAACCCCAAAGCCTATTATTATTCCTGGTGTGACTAAGAGGCAGATTCTATGTTATATCACAGGGCCAGCAAGAGGTAGCCAGTCCCCCACATGGCTCACAAGTGCAGTGCTGTATCTATGAGTAATTTACACTCAGGGCGATGTCCTGGGCCCCTGCTGGATTCTGAGGTGTCGATAAAGCAGCATGGATGTGCTATGTTCTGGAGCTCTTTAACCTTGGGTGTATTTCACTGGAACTTGATTCTTTGAAAATGGCATGGCGTCTCTGGCTCCAGTTAATTAGAATGCTGAAGCAACCAGACCAGCCCATGGCTGACCTTGCTGGGCTGGCTGGGTTTACTGAATGCATGTGGAGCGCCCACTTTGTGATGATCTGTCTGTTTTTAATCCCATCTGGCTTCTCCCTACCGCCCAGAACACTTCAGGCTGCCCCCACCCCTGTGCTGCAGGCTGCTCATGGAACGTAAATTCATTTCAGAGATTAAACAAAACATAATTAAGAGGGCAAATCTCTTAGAGGAAAGAAAACCATAAACAGTGATGCAGTCCAGCCAAAATTACTGCCGCTTTAACCACCTGTTTATCCGTCCTTTCACTGAGCATGGTGAGCATTTGGGAGTTGACCTTCGTGGCTCTGTGGCTCTGGAAGCTTTGGCATGTGGTTTTGTTGGCAGATTTTCATTCCTGGTGTTTCACCAGGCTGTGAACTCTCAAATGCTGGGGACCAGAGCTTCGGTGGACCTCACTCCAGCACATGCTCCACCCACACGTGTGGGCCTGCCTTCACTGGCATGCATAAGGCTTCCAGGGGAAACCACCAAGGTTCCTTGGGACCAGCAAGGTGAGGCTGCGAGTCTGTGAGAGTAAAATAAAGCAGCAGCACCGGCCAGCAGGGTGTCTGCTGAGATCCTGTTTCCTCCATGTGGCCCCAGGAAGGGGTGGAAGCTATTCTTATCCAGGGAGCCCAGCGGAGCAGCCACTGGGGACCTCCCAACCCTAAGGCTCCAGAATGATCCTGCAGCTTCCACCACTCCACTGCTGCCCCACTCCCCTCCTTCACCTGTTAGGGTTTGAATTGCGTGCCCCATCCCCAAAATAGAGATATATTGAAACAGAGAAGCGGTTACCCCAATTCCTCAGAATGTAACCTCTTTTGAAAGCAGGGTTGTTGCAGATGTGGTGCATCTGGGTGACTGGTGCCCTTATATGTACCCAGCCACGTGAACATAGACGCAGGGAGAACACGGTGGGAGGACAAAAGCAAAGACTAGAACTGCAAGTCTAGAAACGCTGAAGACTGCGAGCAAGCCCGCAGGAGCTAGGAAGAGTCAAGGACTCCCCTGCGGCTCTCAGAGGCGGCATGGCCCTGACGGCACCTTGACCTAGGGCTTGTAGCCTCTGGAACTGTGGGACAATAAATTTCCTATGTTGTAATCCATCCCGTTTGAGGTACTGTGATGCAGCAGCTAATATGTAGAAAACCCATACACCCTCCCCGCTGATTAGGTTGCCCCAGAGGTTAGTTTATTGTGAAGCTCACGAAGTGTAAGATTCAGACCCTTCCTTGTGCAGGCTCCTTCCAAAGCTCTGTACCTCATTTTGTGTTTGCAATTTTGTATGCTTTCTCTTAAAAAATGTTGCCCCCAATTGGATAAGATTTGGACTCCAGAAAACCCAGATCTGGATTGACAGTCCTCGCCCTGTTTGAGCTCCACCCCGAGCCCGTCTGCCAGGGCACAGCAGAGCCAGAGCAGGGCTCCGGGAAGCCCACTCCGGGCAGACCGACACGTTCGTTCCCCTTGGCTTCTGCAGCATCCCTGTTCTGTGGACAGCATCACCATCAGAAGGCCGTGGGAAGAGAGCTCAGTGTTAGGTTGTTTTATCCATTTTTCGGGGAGAAGTCTGAATTAGAAGCCTTCTGGGGTTTCTTCCAACCAACTGCCTTGGGGATAAATGCATAGAGTCACTTTCCTTCAGAGTCCGAGTGAAAAGAAGCGAAAGTTCCAGCAGGCAGCCTCCGTTTGAGCAGAGTCAAGGAATCTGAAATGAGAGCCAGAGCCCCGGGGAGGCCTGTCATGGCTCCAGTCTGGCCACCCTTAGCCCAAGCTATTCTGCTTCATGGCTTCCCCACCTCCAACCACCACTCATCTCCATCCCTACATTCAGATCTGCAGAGATGGCAGAAATGCCCACTCACCACCACGGTGTGCACACACGCACACACGGACACGTTGCTTGTCCCCGTGGGGCTTTGTTCTCATCCTGCTTTCCCACCTCCAGGCCACTCCTAATTCAAACCAGTATCTCAAACACTCATGTGGCATTCAGTCTGTGCTAGGTGCCATGGTGAATGACGCACGGATCCTAGGAAGGGTGCATTGTCTAAAGAGGGAGACAGATCTGAAAGTAAACAACCACACTGCATAGAAATAACACATAACACAAAAGGATGTGGTAAAGGCCCAATGTGTAAGCAACATGCTATCTGACTTCTTTTTTTTTTGACAAAGTCTTGCTCTGCCACCCTGGCAAGAGTGCAGATCTTGGCTCACTGAAACCTCTGCCTCTTGGGTTCAAGCAATTCTCCTGCCTCAGCCTCCCAAGTAGGTGGGATTACAGGCGCCTGCCATTACGCCCAGCTAATTTTTTGTATTTTTAGTAGAGACGGGGTTTCACCATGTTGGCCAGGCTGGTCTTGAACTCCTGACATCATGATCGGCCCATCTTGGCCTCCCAAAGTGCGGGATTACAGGCATGAGCCACGTGCCCAGCTCTATCTGACTTCTTAAGAGGAGCAATTAATTCTGATTTGGGTTGGGGGGTGGGGAGGTTTTATGAAGGAGGTAACACTGACAATCATGTGATAGATTGACAGCCCTGACCCATCAGGGAAGAGCAGGTTCCTGGGGGGGCCCTGATATGAATCCTCGGCAGCTGGGCTTGGGAAGGTCCAGGGACCTCACAGAGGTAGGCGCAGGTGCCTGGGACATGGGAGGACTCCGGACAGCTGCTATTTGCCACACAGAACCAAAGCATTGCACTATTTTAACAAGCGGTTCCGCTGGGCTGGAGTATCCCTGCTGGTTCTCAGCCCTGAAGTAGCGTGAGCGCTGGGCACATGGATAGCTTGCAATCGGCTCCTTCCCTCTGGAGATGCATTTTCTTCTATTACCAGAGCAGCCTCTCACAGTATGAGACCTGCCTCTTCTCATGCTATGTCACAACAAAGCCACCTGCCTCCTGTGAAAGAGGGCATTGTTTTTCCACCTGAGCCACCCACACCTGGGCAGGTAGAACAGCGGGTCCCCACTCCAGGGCGCTCTCCCACTCGGGCCTGTCACGCCTCATGCCCCAAGCAGCTGTGGTGCTTGCCTTGTGTGGAGGGTGGCAGGGTGCCTCCTGGACACCAGAATTGCGGGGTGCATCAGATGACGAAACAGTGGGTGTGGCTCCCATGAAATAAACAACCCCTGGGCACTGCACATTCAGGCACAGTGCTGCAGTTTTCTTAAAGATGTAATTATCTTTGGGAAAGCTACTCTCCTCAGAGCTCACCGACCCTTGGGGGATGAAATGTTGACAATAGGAAGAAATGTATGAGGTTTTGTTTTGTTTTGTTTTTCTTTAGACACTTGAGCCACCCACAATCACAGTTATGTAAAAGTCTCATGCCTGTAATCCCAGCACTTTGAGGGGCTTAGGTGGGTGGATCACTTGAGGTCAGGAGTTCAAGACAACCTCGCCAACATGGAGAAACCCCGTCTCTGCTAAAAATACAAAAATTAGCCGGATGTGGTGGTGCATGCCTGTAGTCCCAGGCACTTGGGAGGCTGAGGCAGGAGAATCACTTGAACCCGGGAGGCAGAGGTTGCAGTGAGCCGAGATTACACCACTGCACTCCAGTCTGGATGACACAGACAGACCCTGTCTCAAAAAACAAATAAAGAAACAAAACAAAAAAGCACAGTTAGATAAAAGCAAATTCTCATAACCGAAGTCTCTAGGAAAAGAGCAAAGATCAGAACCCTGAGCATGCGAGAAAGGGTCAGGCGCAGGCCCTCAGGGTGGGCTCGAGGGGCACAAAACGCAGGCTGCTCCAAGAGCTGGTGTTGCTAGGGGTGTGGCCCTGTCTTCAAAGCCTGTTAAGACACACATTACCTGGGCAGAGCCTTTGAGATGAGTTTTTAAATTTAGTGGAGTGTCTTATCTAAGACCTTCAGGCAAGAGTGCAGTACAGAGGAAAGGAGGTACACGGCATGGCGTTCTGCGTGTGGGGGTGATGGTGGCGGGGAGAGAGAGCTGCAGAGAGAGAAAGTGCCGGCCACAAGGCTTGGTGGATGGGAGGTGGGCTGAAGACCCTGGGCCCCTCAGGGCTGGCCCTCCTGCAGGTCTTGCTGCCTCCGCCCTGCCACGGAGCACATCTGCTCACACCTGCAATTTCTCTGACATCAGCAAAGGGACAGCAAGTTTGACGCTTCAGGTTGTTTTCTTGCCTCCAGTCCTAGAAAAGCAAACCCGGAGGTGCTGGTCACGGAGCGCCTCTGAGCCAACCTGTCTGCGTGTCCCTGCAGGCCCAGGACTCCTCCGTGCTGGCTGGGCAACTCTTGTTCACTTCCTTTTCTCACAGCCTCCTCTTCCCTCTTTCTCCCCTCTTTTTCATTTTTAATCCTCTCACTTTCCTCCCCACCTTCTCACGGTGTCTTCCTCAAGAGAGAAGCAAACTGCGGGTCAAGGTGCATCACCGGCCACGAACAGGCAGCTTCCGAATCAAGTAGGGTGGAAATGGTTTCTTCCTTCAAAGACTCTTTAAAAAGCAGCCCCTGACGCAGAACAGAAAGAGGCTCTGAGGAGCAGTGAGCTCGGGAACCCCCCTGAAGATCCCCAGTTTCTGTATGCAGCTGCCTCAGGCCCAGACAAATTCTTCCATCTGGAGCGTGTCCTTGCAGGTCTTTCCGGCTGTGGCTGTGGTCCGCATTATCTCAGGCTGTCAGGTCTCAGAAATGAGAAACCAATTCATCTCATCAGGGTCATCCCACACCGTATGCCACTGTAGATGGAGAGGATTCCATGTGATGTTTTCTGAAGATGATCGTGTTGTGCTGGAGAGCCCTTGAGGGATGTGGTAGCGCCAGTCGGAGCCTTTGACACTGTGCAGCTAGATGCTTGATTCGCCCAGTGACTTTCCAACCAGATACTCTCAGAGTGAAGGGCTCTGCTTAGAAACTCCCTTTCCCATTATCTCATCAGAGTCATGCCATTCGTCTTTATTTTTAAAAAATGCTTATACCCAAAGAAATTGTATGGGGAGTGAGCACACACCAATCATATAACTGTCAAAAGAAAGCCTTTGCTTAAATGTTCAAGGGCACTGGAGTAATTAATTTGGAGTCATGCAAATCTTGTCTCACGAGTGTGTACATGTGTATGAGACTTTATGTGGGTGGAAAACCAACAAGAGAAAAGAGAGAGCAGAAACTGTTGGGTGATTGCATCTTTCTGCCTGAGACGTCCTCTGCTCTGCATCTGATAACCTGCCACCAGTCAGTATTTTTTATGGGTTTTGGAGACCCCATTATGTGCATCACATTGCCATCATTTGCAACTTTAAGACATGGTCCTCCTCCTCAAGCAGCATATGATCTTTGGGGGAAAATAGAAAACTTACATGTATGATTCATTATGGAGTCCCCTCCCCAGCATATCCCATAAGTAAAGTTGATGTATGCAGTGTGCGGTGAGACGTTCTGAAAGGAAGTTTAAGAGGAAAGAGTGGCGTGGGCTCAGGTTCCAGGAGAAGGCTCCATGGGTGGGTGCTCCAGGTCATTTGGGGGAGCAGCAGCTGCCAAGGCACAGAGGCAGGAATACACAGGGGTGGGGGCTTGGAGGGGCTGCAACCCCACTATCATTCTACTTTTTGATTCAAGAAAGATCAGGGGACCAGGCAAGGTGGCTCATGCCTGTAATCCTAGAACTTTGGAAGGCCAAGGCAGGAGGACTGCCTGAGCCTAGGAGTTTGAGACCAGCCTGGGGAACAAGGCAAAATCCCATCTTTACAAAATTACAAAAATTAGCTGGGTGTGGTGGCACACACCTGGGGAGGCTGAGAGGGGAGGATCACTTGAGCCCAGGAGGTCAAGGCTGCAGTGAGCTGTCTGTCACTCAAAGCTGGGTGACAGAGTGAGAGCCTGTCTTAAAAAAATAAAATGATATTTAAAACATCAGGGCCTTTGGGCCAGGAGCGGTGGTTCACTCCTGTAATCCCAGTACTTTGGGAGGCCAAGGCCGGCAGATCATAAGGTCAGGAGTTCGAGACCAGCCTGGGCAACATGGTGAAACCCCGTCTCTACTAAAATACAAAAAATTATCTGGAAGTGGTGGCAGGTGCCTGTAATCCCAGCTACTCAAGAGGCTGAGGCAGAAGAATCACTTGAACCCAGGAGGCGGAGGTTGCAGTGAGCCGAGATTGTGCCACTGCACTCCAGCCTGGGCAATAGAGTGAGACCCCGTCTCCAAAAGAAAAAAAAAGATGAGGACCTTTGATTCTTGAAAACTCTGATTGGAGACCATGAGCAGGAGAGGGTGGTACAGACTGACAAGGGGTGCTGGGGGCTCAGGGCGGCAGCTTTTACAGAAGCATCTTGTTATTTTAGGAGCCAGCACAAATGTGCTGATGTGTGCCAGGAGAATGTCAGCCCTGGTAATCATGGTACTTGTTCTGCTGACCTTATATGGCTGTGGTGAAGATCAAATGTCATAAGGTACATGGGAGCACTTTGTAAAGTGTCACAGGCTATGCAAATATGAATTGTTGCTAATCCTGTCATTACAGGGCGGTGTGATGCAGTGTGGCATGCTGGGTAAGAAACAGAAATGCAAACCTCTAAAATAACAATGTAACCAGAAAGAGAGATTGTTGTGGCCATTTATAATTGGATATAACTTATTTTATTTGAAAAAACATATAGTTTAACATAAAGAGCTGAATGTTAAACACTTCTAATATGTCACATTCACAGCAAGATTATAAACCCAAGAGCAAGAATCTGTGACTTACTGCACTTTGTATCCTTTAGAGCAGAGGTTCTCAAAGTCAGGACTCTTCACACTTGTTTTTTCAAGAGACAGGCTAGAGTGCAGCAAGGTGATCACAGCAGACTGCAGCCTGGAACTCTTGGGCTCAAGCAATCTCCCCGCCTGAGCCCCCTGAGTAGCTGGGACTATAGGTGCATGCCACCATGCCCAGCTAAAGCCTTCACACTCTTAACAAGCTATTGATAAATCTTCTGCTTTGGGAAGATAGATTAGACAAAATTCCGTATTCTTCCCACGATGTCCAGCTAACAACTCTAGACATTCTGTGTCAAACAAACATAAGAAAACTCTGAAAGGTGAACAGAAGATGGCAGGTTGGTGGGGAGCTGCAGGACCCAAGGAGTCACACAATGGTAAGTTCCTGGGATCACTTTGTGCCCCACATATTCCAGACTTGGAGCAGAAGAAGCGGGCAACCTGGAAACATCAATGGGCACAGACGAGAAAAGCCCCAACAAAAGCCTCCTTTCTCTAGCCAATAGACCAGGAAAGGGGTAGTGAAACCAGACAGAAAACTTGTAGACAATAATCATTCTAGGCCAGCCAAAACCTACGGCCACACCCAAGCCCCGGCTAGCAAGGCAGGTGGGGAGCCTAGGCCTCTACTCTCACGAGGCTATAATGAGGCACCTCAGCACCCTCAGCGTGCTATTGTCGGAGAAGGCTGCGAAGGGAGCCAGGATGTCATCTTTGCCAGCCTCTGAGTCTCTCTCTGTACACACACACACACACACACACACCCCACACACACATACACACATGTATACACACGTGCGTGCACACACAATGCACACACACATTTACACATGTGCACACATGTATACACACCACATTTACACATGTACACACATGTATGCACACACCACACATATACACATCAAACACATACACACATCACACATATACATATACACACATATGTACACCACATACAAGTAGGCACACACCAGATACACATATACACACAAAACACATAGAATACATACACACATACATATATACACCACACACAATCACACACATATACACACACCACACACACATATGCCCACAAATACATACACGCACACCAAACACATATATACACACAGACACATACACATATACATACACTCACACCACACACACACACAGTATTAGTTCATTTGTGCTGCTGTAAAGAAATACCTGAGGCTGGGTCATTTATGAAGAAAAGAGGTCTATTTTGGCTCATGGTTCTGCAGACTGTACAGATGGTGCTGGCATCTGCTTCTGGTGAGGGCCCCACAAAGCTTCCAACCGTGGCAGAATGTGAAGGAGGACAGGCACACCACACGGCAAGAGCAGGAGCAAGAGAGAGAGGGAGATGTTCCAGACTCTTTCAAACAAGCAGATTTTGTGTGAACTCACAGAGGGAGAACTTACTCATTACCTCAAGGACAGCATCAGGTCATTTGTGAGGGATCTGCCCTGATCACCCATGCACCTCCTGCCAGGCCCTGCCTCCAACATGGGATTACATTTCAACATGACATTTGGAGAGGACAAACATCCAAACAATATCATTACACCCTGGCCCCCAAATCTCATGTCCTTCTTACACTGCAAAGCAATCATCCTTCCTCAAGAGCTCCCCAAAGTCATAACTCATTTCAGCACCAGATCCAAAGTCCCATGTCCAAAGTCCAGAGTCTCATCTGAGACTCAAGGCATGTTCCTTTAAGCCTGTAAAAGCTTGGAGGATCAAAACAAGTCATTTACTTCCAAGATACAGTGGTGGCACAGGCATTGGGTAAGCATTCCTGCTCCAAAAGAGAGACGTCAGGCAAAAGAAAGGGGCAACAGGCTCCACACACGTTCAAAACCCAGCAGGGCAGACGTTAAACTTGAAAGCGCCAACATCATCCTTGACTCCATGTCCCACATCTAGGGCACACTGATGCAAGGGGTGGGCTCGCAAGGCCTGGGCAGCTCTGCCCCTGTTGCTTTCCAGAGTGAAGCCCCCATGGGTGCTTTCATGGGTTGGAGTTGAGTGCCCGTGGCTTTTCCAGGCTCAGGGTGCAAGAGCCCCCAGCTGTGTGGGGACTCTGTGTGGGGGTTCCAACCCTACATTTTCCCTTGACACTCCCCTAGAAGAGGCTCTCTGTAGAGCCTTGGCTGCTGTGGCAGGCTTCTGCCTGGGCACCAGGCTTTCTCATGTATCCTCTTAAATCTAGGTGGAAGCTGCAAAGCCTCCTTCTTTCTTGCATTCTGTGCACCTGCCGGCTTAACACCATGTGGAAGCTGCCAGGGCTTCTGGCTGTGTCCTCTGAAGCAATGGCTTGAGTTGTACCAGGGGCCCTTTGAGCCATGACTGGAGCTGTAGCAGTGAGGATGCAGGGAACTGTGCCCTGAGGCTGCAAAGGGAAGTGGGGCCCTAGGTCTGGCCCCAGAAACCATTCTTCCTTCTGGGCCTATGATGGGATGGGCTGTCCCAAAGACATCCGAAATGACTTTGAGGTTTTTCCCCCATTGTCTTGGCTATTAGCACTTAGCTCCCTTTTAGTCAGGCAAATCTCTCTAGGAAGTGATAACCTCACAGCCCGCTTGTGTTTTTCTGGCCAGAAGCTCTTTCCTTCTCTATCACATGGCGAGGTTGTAAATTTTCCAAACTTTTATGCTCTGCTTTCCTTTTAAATATAAATTTCAAAGTTTAAGTCGTTCCTTTGCTCCTGTATCTGCTCATAGGTTGTTAGAAGCAGCCATGTCACTTCTTGAATGCTTTTCTGCTTAGAAATTTCCTCTACCAGATGCCCTAGGTCATCACGCTTAAGTTCAGCCTTCTGCAGATCCCTAGGACATGGACAGATGCAGCCAAGTCCTTTGCTAAGGCGTAACATAGGTGACCCTTGCTTCAGTTCCCAATAACTTCCTCATTTCCATCCAAAACCTCCTCCGCCTGTCTTTCACTATTCATATTTCTATCAGCATTTTGGTCACAAACACTTAACAAGTCTCTAAGAAGTGCCAAACTTTCCCTCGTCTTCCTGTCTTCTGAGGCTTCCAAACTCTTCCAACCTCTGCCCATTACCCAGCTCCAAAGCTGCCTTCACGTTTCAGGTATCTTTATAGCAACACCCCATTCCTTGGTATCAATTTTCTGTGTTATCCCTAAAGCTTGGGAACTTATGAAGAAAAGAGGTTTATTTGGCTCATGGTTTCACAGGGTGTACATGAAACACAGTGCCAGCATCTGCCTCTGGTGAGGGCCTCAGAAATCTTACAACCATGGCAGAAGGCGCAGGGGAAGCAGGCATGTCACATGGTGAGAGCAGGAGCAAGAGTGAGATGGAGGAGGTGCCACACTATTACAAGCAGATCTCACATGAACTCATAGAGTGAGAACTCACTCATTACCTCCTGGAGGGCACCAATCCCTTCAAGAGGTATCTGTCCCTATAACCAAGTAACCCCCACTAGGCCCACCTCCAACATTGAGGTCACATTTCAATATATTTGGAGGAGACAAAACATTCAAACCATCTTTCTCTCTCTCTCTCTGTCTCTCTCACATACACACACACACACACACACACACACACACACGGAAACCATGTTGGCACTTGAACATCCACCCCCACCTGGAAGCAATGAGGCAGGAACCCCTCCTCCTCCCTGATAGGGTGATGTCAGAGAAAGTTTACTAGAGCGTCACAACATTCATTGCCTAGAGGTAATGAGGTCACTTTTACCACAGTGTCAGTGGAGGGAGCTGGAACTCCCACCTTGCTGGTAGTACGACATTCACACCTTGGCTGTCACTGAGCTGAGTAGGAACCCTGGGCTTCTTCCACCTGCAGTGATGAGGTGCTACTCTCCCTTATTTCATGTCAGAGTGGCATCAGAGAGAGCCAGCCAAAACAAATGATTTAAGTAAGATCCAGAGTCACATAATGCAAAGGAGTCCAGGTTCAATTAAAAAAATCACTCACCATACCAAGAGCCAGGAAGACTTCAAGCAGAATGAAAAAAAAAAGGGCCACCAATAGACACCAGTGCCAAGACGACAGAGAAAATAGAATTATCTGACAAAGATTTTAAGACAGACATGACACAAATGCTTCAACAAGTAATTTTGAAGATACTTTAAACAAATGAAAAAATAGAAAGCCTTACCACAGAAAGAGAAGATACAGAGAAGAACCAAATAGAAATCTTAGAACTAGAAGATACAATAAAAGACACAAAAAGCTCAGTGGATGGGCTCAACAGCAGAATGGAGAGAACAGAGGAAAGAATCAACGAACCAGAACACAGATCGATGGGAATTACTCAATCTGAACAGCAGAGAGAAAATGGACTGAAAAGGAAGTGAACAGAGCCTCAGGGGCCTGTGGGACTATCACAAAAGCTCTAAGAGTTATGTAATTGAAGTTATGGAAGGAGGAGAGACAAAGAAGGCTGAAAAAGAACTTGAAGACCTAATAGCTGAAAACTTCCCAACTTGGCAAGATACATAAACTGCAGATTCAAGAATCCAAGCAAACCCCAAACAGGATAATCCCAAATAAATCCATGCCAAGACACATTATAATTAAAATTCTGAAAACTAAAATAAATAAATTAAATAAATAAATAAATATCTTGAAAGCAGCCAGAGGAAAATGATACCTTGCCTACAACATCCTTCAGTAGGTGAATGGCTAAGCAAACCGTAGCGTATCCGTACATGGAATACTAGACAGCAACAAAAAAGAATGAGCTGTTGACATATGCACCTGGATGAATCTCCAGAGAATTATGCTGAGTAAAAAAAAAAAGCCAACTCTAAAACTGCAATTCCAAAATGCAATATTATACAATTGCATTTATGTAACATTCTTGAAATAACAAAATTATAGAAATGGAGCACAGACTAGTGTTTGCCATGGATTAGGGAAGGGATCAGGGTGGGAGGAAAGGCGGGGTGGCTATAAAACGGCAACATGAGGAATCCTTGCGGGGATGGGAATATCCTGCATCTTCACTGGATCAGTGTCGATCTTCTGCTTGTGATAATGTACTATAGTTTTGCAAGATGTTATCTCTGTTACTCAGGAAATTGAGTGAAAGGTGTCTAATATTTCTCTGTACTACTTCTTATAACTGCATGTGAATCTATAATTATCTCAAAATAAAAAGCTTAATTTAAAAATTATTGGAAACAGCAAAGTGCTTACTTACATTGATTATATCTGTTGATATTTAGTGTATTAAAAATTAAACCAGGCTGGGCACAGTGGCTCATGCCCAACATTCTGGGAGGCCGAGGTAGGCACATCACCTGAAGACAGCAGTTTGAGACCAGCCTGGCCAACAGGGAGAAACCCTGTCTCCACTAAAAATCGGGTGCAGTGGTGGTCACGCCTGTAATCGCAGCTACTCGGGAGGCTGAGGCAGGAAAATCACTGAACCTGGGAGGCAGAGGTTGCAGTGAACCAAGATCGCACCATTCCACCACAGTGAGCCGAGATTGTGCCACTGCACTCCAGCCTAGGCAACAAGACTAAAACTCCTTCTCAAAACGAAAACAAAAACAAAAAAACAAAACCAGAAGTCAGGTACCTGGTTCATTCCTGTAATCCCAGCACTTTGGGAGGCTGAGGGGAGAGGATCACCTGAGTCTAGGAGTTTGAGACAAGCCTGGGCAACATAAGATGACCCCATCTCTATAAAAAATAAAAAACCAGCCGGGCCTGGTGGCGCATGCCTGTAGTCACAGCCACTTGGCAGGCCGAGGTAGGAAGATTGCTGGAGGTCAAGGCTGCAATGAGCTGTGATGGCACCACTCCACACTGGCCTGGGTGACGGAGCTGAGACCTTATCATGACAAAAAACCAAAGCAGAGGCATTTAAAATAGTTACTTAATTCATTTGAAAATAACAATGTAATCTCATGCCTAATATATATGAACACAAATGGCATATTTTTAGGAAAATTACTGTATTTTCCAAAACAAACAAAAATTAGTGAGAAAAGTGGCATTGTTTTTCATTTTTCAGACCTCTGTGATGCCTGGCTTAATAGAAGATAGCTGGATTCTCAGACTTGCTTTTGCATTGTATCTCTTACGATGTGTTGTTTTAATTGAAGTATGTTAAAACAACTCAGCCCCACTTGGAAGTGTACTTGGAAAAAAGAAGAGCATTGTATTAGCCTTTCAAATAGTTGCAGATATTCTTTTTTGATACCACAGAAAAAATTGACAAGTAATACTTCTTTTTAAGATTAGTTGTGCATGCCTGTAATCCCAGCACTCTGGGAGGCCAAAGTGGGTGGATCACAAGGCCAGGAGATCAAGACCTTCCTGGCTAACATGGTGAAACCCCACCTCTACTAAAACACAAAAAATTAGCAAGGCATGGTGGCACACACCTGTAGTCCCATTTACTCAGGAGGCTGAGGCAGGAGAATCGCTTGAACCCAGGAGGCAGAGGTTGCAGTGAGCCGAGATCGCACCACTGCACTCCATCTTGGCAATGGCAAGACTCTGTCTCAAAAAAAAGAAAAAAGAAAAAAAAAAAGATTAGTTGTGATATGGAAGTGATAGTTTCTTTTAAGGATTAGTTGCAAGCTGCAATCTGAAACTATATTGATAAACTTTTCATACTCTGTTACGTTAAAATCCACTTATCTTTTTACTTTTGGCTTTGTATTCCTGGGCTCCTCTTTGAGAAGCCCTGCCCTAGAGTTTTTAGTCTGAGACCTGATACAGGTACCCAAAAATGCATTGATTTGCTGATGGAATGTCAAAACCCTTTGTTCAGAAGACTATCCAAAGATTGAGCAAATGAAGTGGTTACAGGCGGGGGAAAAAGTCTCCCTTAGGAGAAGCGGAAGTGGAAATACACATGGTAGAATCCAAGGCCTTTAACTCTTGGGTGCTTCCCCAAGCTGGCCCCACATTGATCTGTGTGCCATGATGCTGTAGCGTTTCCTCAAAGAGGAAAGGACTGTTCTGCCAGGACACAGGCACTGTGTGACATGTAAGCATATTTAAAAGACATTTCACTCTCTTCTCATAGATGAAGATGTTGAATGATTAAAATGGCTCATACAGGGAAGCCCAAATGGAGACCAGGTGCCAGAATCCCTGACCCTCTCTTGCCCATTCATATCCCCAGCAGAGCCATGAATGGTCCCTTGTAGCTGCTGTTACCAGCTTAACTTCGCTTCTCTCTCAACGAGAGAATAAAGGTTCCCCCGTGAGTCTAAATCCATGAAACAAGTAGCTCTTTCCTTTTCACAGTGAATAGTCACCCAGGAGAACTCACTGCCACAAGATATTATTTTAGCAAATAACTAAGCAGGGATAAAAACAAGATCAGACACTGTCCGAATAGGGAAAACCGTAGCAAGCTTTCAAACCCATTTGCTTTGAAACACTAAATGGTCTGTAACTCAAATCTGGGATGACATCTCAGTAAGAGATGATTAGGTGTGGTTTTTAGTTTTATTCTTTTTTGTTAAGGGAAAGGTTTGCAGTCTTCTAAAACACTCTGGGCAAATCTAAGCAGGGATTTGTGTAAATTCTTATGAAGGCCGTGCTGGGCTTTCACTTACAGCTGTAGACAAGAGGTGCAGCTTTGCACTCTCTAGCTTTTCCCTAAAGGAGCGCGGGTTTAGTGTACCATAGCGGCCTGTTGACCTGCTGGTTTCTCCCTCTGAGAACTCTTGGTAAGCAGGGGCTGTGGCTTTCAGACTGCGACATCCTCACTGCTAGCACAGTAAGTTGCACAGAATTGGTACTTCGTTACTTGTTGAATTTTAAAGGATCACATTTAGCCAGTTAGACATGAGGCATTATTAAGTACGTAGATAGGAGCTTGCCATTCCAGGTTGTTCCAAAACTCTATGGAAAATGTCCTTGGATTCCACAGAGGGGAAATTCAGTTGTGTGTGATGTTGCTTTATCTGGATTTCCTCAATTATTTTCGCTTAGCTTAATTTGTTAAGCAAGGGGATTTGGGATGGATCAAAATCATGTCTTAAAATGCCTCTCTTCTCTCTTCCCTTAGGACCTTACTTCAGACACAAGACTAGTATGCCATTAGAAATAATTTAGAAAGATAGTTTTTAAAACCAGAAATTGTCTTCTTGGAATTATGCCAGATCAGAAGCCAAGGTCTCCAGTCCCTGGAGGCATGTTGGAAATTGCTGTGTAGGTTGTAGTTCTATCAGTGTAAAAATATGGACATGAGATTATTGTCTTATATACTTTCTTTTCATTCTCATGGGTTTTGTAAGTGTATGCATGCTTTAGACGAGCTCTTAGTTAAATCCAATTGCAACACATATAACAACAACAAAAATAAATCTCTATACAATAAAACATTTCCAAGCCCCAGCTGGTAGCCTACGTACCACAGCAATTATAGAGTCCCAGGTTTGTTCTAATGAGATTTGATTTGCGTTTGGGAATCCCTGAGGAATGTATGAATAGATTTTACTTTGGCTTGTGGCTGTTACTAGGAGGTATATATATCATTGCCACTAGATTTTTTTTTATCAAATTGACTTCATTCATTTATTTTTTTCACTCAGTCATTGTAACTCCTATAAAAGAGACACTACGCTAGACTAAAAAGTAATTTTTAGGAAAGCATTTGTGCATTCCTTACTATCGGCCAGGCACTGTTCTAGATGCTTGACTGTATGATATCACTAAATCTCCTCACAATCCTGTAGGCACTTTATTAGACCCCGCCAGCAGTTTATAGTCTTTTGAAGGAGACAGGCACTTAACACGGATGAACGTGGAACCGTATGGCAGGTGCAGGGATGGGGCTCTCCCATAGAATGTTGGAGACGTGAGAGGAAACATGTGACTTAACTTTCCCACAACACCAAGATTGAGGGCAAGGTGAAGGATGCTTGAACTATGTCAAATTTCTTCTTTCATGTGTAATTACTCTCATGATTTGAGAATATTCTTTAATATTTTATAACAAAGACTCCAATATATGCCACTGTGTTTGCATATTTCTAAATATTTAAGTATTATATTAAGTCATAAAATGTATTTTCTTCTAAAAATGTGGACTAAATCTGGCTTTTGCTGTTTTGAGCAATCTATTGATTAAATCTGTATGGAGAGCTATGAGCTTTACTCTCAGAGAAATAAGAGTATGTGATCATTAGTTGAAATTATTAGAAAGCAAATCTAGATACATTAGGGTAGAATATTTTCACCAAAATTTGCAACATGGTGATTCACAGTCTAAATCTAGGCTCCAGATATGTTTTGTTGACTCTCCATGTTTGCAAAAAAATGTTGAAATATTGGGAAATCCACATAAAAAATTGTAGGCAGATTTCTTATTAAAATTGAGATTGTTTTAAGTCCCTTAGGAACAAAAAGGAATACCTGGTGACCTTGGGCCTGCATTTTAACTTGAGCAATAACTGGCTAGCCCTAAGAAGCAGCTTCTTCAGTATACAATGAATTGGTCTTGGAAGGATGAGTAGCTGGGGTTGAGGTGGGAGGGCATTAGAGACAGATTGCATAATATAAGAAAAGAAGAGGATTTGTATGTGTGTGGTGAACTGCAAATGATTCTATATGGTAGTAGCATAAAATTTGAGTAAAGATGAGGTTGGAGAGGTCAGAATGGGGCAGATTTTGGCGGGCTTTGCACACAATGGTAAGGAGCTTGAACTTGATCCTGTAGGTGGTAAGCAACCATTCAAGTTTTAAGCAGGTGAGTCTCATGTTAGATTTCTATTCTTTGGGTGGCAGGTGGAGGGAGAGTTGAGGGCATCGAGCTGAAAGGCTGGGAGACTAGGTAAGATGTTGTTCTAGTTATCTGAGAGAGAGAGGCTTGAACTCTGGGAGTGACCATGGCAATGGGAAGAAATATACAAAGGACTTGAGAGGTGTAAAGGAGCATTAAAAAATCCAGGGGTTGTCCAGGTGCAGTGGCTCACACCTGTAATCCCCGCACTTTGGGAGGCCGAGGCGGGTGGATCACAAGGTCAGAAGTTCGAGACTAGTGTGACCAACATGGTGAAATCCTGCCTCTACTAAAATACAAAAATTAGTCAGGAGTGGTGGCGCATCTCAGCTATTCAGGAGTCTGAGGCAGGAGAATCGCTTGAACCTGGGAGGCGGAGGTTGCAGTGAGCCGAGATTGTACCACTGCACTCCAGTCTGGGTGACAGAGCAAGACTCTGTCTCAAAAAAACAAACAAACAAACAAAAAAATCAGTGGTTGATAAATAGTAACATGGAACAAGAGGATGAAGAAAGATGACTAGGACAACTGATGATTCTAATCGCTGGGGGAGCGGCAGTGCCATTTGCAGTGGGAAGAATCACAGAGAAAGGCAATGGAGGAGGGAGGACAGGGCTCATTTCCAGACAGGTTGAGCCTGAGTGCCTATGCGAATGGACAAGTGGAGGTGTCCACTGAGCAGTGAGGGGGGGCCTGGGGCTCAGTCAAAATGACATCCTGACTTATTTTAAGGTAAAACTTTGGTTATCATCAGCATATTAATGATTGTTGAAACCATGAGGATCTTTTTTTTTTAAGACAAGTCTCCACCACATTGCCCAGGCTGGCCTCAAACTCTTAGGTTCATGTGATCCTCCTACCTCAGTCTCCCAAAGTGCTGGAACTACAGGTGTGAGCCACAGCACCCTGTGAGGATGCTCAATCACTTGAGGACAGTATAAAGGTACAGCAGAGCTGCGAGCCACAGGCAAGACCTGCGGGCCACAGGCAAGACCTGCGGGCCCCCACAACACCAGATTCCTGTGCCGAGGCACACAGACCCTAACCACTCCTGGAAACACTGTGGCAACTCAGTCCAAAGCCTGATTCTTGTCTTTTCAACAGGATGGCTTTCTAGTAGTCCTCATTTTCTTTCTCACATGCAATCTTCCTCTATTCCTTCCTTGTTTTCCTTGTTATTTCATAATCTTCCCCCCTTGAGGTTTTGAAAATATTATTATAAAATGCAACACTTAGGTTATAGAATGCGTATGGTTTAAAGAATAACAACAAAATAAACTTGCTGTACCCAGTTTAAAAAATAGAATATTCAGATTATAATCTCCCCGCCCTGATTGCACCTTCTCGTTTCCCTCCTCCCAGAGGTGATAACCACTATTCTGAATTTTGTGGGTTTAGAAATTTTTAAAATCACATATGATATCACTAAACAATATTTTGCCTCCTTGCAGGGGGTCTTGGTATAAATGGTATAAAACTGTGTGTATTCTTTTTCACAGCCTTTTGTGACTGATGCTGTTTTTCAATATTCCGCTTATGAGTTTCATTTTCTTCTAATCCATGCAGCTGTCATTCATTCTCTCACTACGGTTTAGTCCTTTGCATAACACAATTTATCCATTCTCTTGTCAACAGACATTAGGATGTTTCTGAGTTTTGACTTTAATGAACAGTATCTTCATGAACATTCTTTTAAAAACTTTTTTATTTTAAATTTTTGTGGGTAAGTAGACGGTGCTTCATGAGCACTCTCCATGTCTGTGGGGAACAGCTGCACCTAGGGATCTACCTCAAATTAGAATGCTGAATGGGTAGTCATTGCTGGTGTCCAAAGGGGTTATACCAAGTTATTTTTATCTTATTTTATTTTTTAAAGAGACGGGTTCTCACCATGTTGCTCAGGGTGGTCTTGAACTCCTGAGCTCAAGCAATCTGCCCACCGTGGTCTCCCAAAGTGCTGAGATTACAGACATGAGCCATCATGTCTGGCTGATGATACCAGTTTACGATCTCACCTGGAATTATCTTTTTAAGTTAAAAATGTTTTTTTAATCTATATTGATTAATTTTTAATTACAAAAAAAAAGACCCATGTCCTATTACTCAATTACCAAAAAATGATCACTTGCAGCATCTTTTCTTCACTTGTATTTTAATTTTTCCATTCTACATTATTTCTCCCTTTCAATTAATTTTTTTCATACTTTCTTTCACACATCCCATTCTAAAAGCCAAAATACTCTTTATACTTTTAAAGCCTTGATCTCTTATAATACTCTTCTTACTCGTCCCCCGCAACCCCTAACCCTATTCTCTGCCACAGTCCCTTAAGGAAGCACCGCCCAAGTTCCATCTCCAGGAACTCCCCGTGGATTCATAGGGTTAGAGCCAACTCCTAGCATCAAAAAAGCAGAAGAGGGCAGGGTGCTGATGGCCTCTGGAAAATCCCACCCTTGGGCTCCCTGTTGAACTGAGTGCAGCCTGGCTCTTTTTCCTGTT
>NW_016107566.1:795176-803805 GCF_001604975.1 Cebus imitator
AAAAAAAAAAAAAAAAAAAAAAAATCCTGGTGCCTGAGTCTCACCCCCAGAGATTTCTGATGTCATAAGGCAGGGGTAAGGTCTGGGCATCTGGATTTTTCAAAGCTCTCTGGATAATTCTAATGTGCAGCCGAAGCTGAGAAATGCTGCCTAAGCTCAAAGCTGAACAGTTCAGGGATACCTAGGAGCCATGCATTGTTTTTCATTTTGCTTTAATAACTACCATTCCCTGAAGCCCATTATGTGTCAGACAAGGTGCTAAGCTCTGAACACACATTAGCTCACAATGATTAGCCCTGCATTAAAGGTAAGGAAACAAAGGCTCAGAGAGGTTAAGGGACTTACTCATGTTGACACAGCAAAGGTCGTGTTTAAAGTCTGGTATTTCTGACTTTCCTACCTGTCCTCTAATCCCTTCACCACACTGTCTGAGGTAGCCTCTTGTCTGGAGGAATATCAAAGAGGGTTTGGAGAATGAGAGAGCCCTTTCATTCCATGCAGCAGGTTAGCATGATTTAAAACATGAATGAGGGAGAGACAGAAGAATGCAAGGGAGTGAGGAAAGAGGAGGGAGTTGGCCAATTTGAATTTGGGATCAAAATCCCCTTTACAAAGAAGCCTTTCTTTACGGAGTTCAGAGAAGCCACAGTCATCTGTTACAATCTGAGGCCCATCTTGCTGCGGTGAGAGGCAGGCTTGTGCAGAGCACTGACATGGCCTTGATGACAGAGATGAGAAGCACTCAAGCTGTGCCCTCAATGTCCACCAGACCCTTCAGTCTGGGGCCCTGGGATCAGCACAGCCCACTCTGCACAGTGCTGGAGATGCCGATGCAATTTTGTAGGGCATAGCCAGGTTGGCCAGCGGGGAGGTGGAGACAAGAGCTGAAAATCTGGTGGTGAGGCTTTAGTTTTTCTTACTATCCATTTTCTTGTGCATTAGTTTTTGATGAGAAAAACTAATACACAAATATTGATTATTGTGTAAGCACTTATTCCACAATTTGTTGCTCTTAAATTTATCATCTATACAAGGGCACCTATTATAGACTGAATATCTATTTTAAAAATAAAAATTATAGACCTAAAGCTATTTATTAACATGTATATCATTTGATCACCTAAGTTATATGCAATGTTTGGATGTAATTGGGGGCATATTTACAGTAGGAATACTGATTCGTTCTTTTTGAGCCCAGATCCTCTATTCCTTTAACCACTTCTAAAATTGTAGCATGTTTCTCTCTATTTCCTATCACCAGAATTTAGAATAACGATGGAAACATTGTGCTCAGCCACTGTTCTCCATAACAGTTGCAGTGCAGCCAAGCTGCTCTCCCACACTACCATTTCCTTGCCATGACATCTGTCTTAGCCCATTTCTGTTGCTATAACAGAATACCACAGACTGGGTAATTTATAAAGGAAAGAAGTTTATTTGGCTCATGGTTCTAGAGGCTGGGAAGTCCAAGAACACGTCACCAGCATCTGGTGTGGGACTTTGTGCTATGTCATTCCATGGCAGAAAGGTAGACAGGGAAACAGTATTCAAGACAGAGAGAAAATGAGAGCTGAACTTACTCTTTTATCAGGAACTCATTCCCACTGTAACTAATTTATTCCCCTGATAGCAACATTAATCTATTCATGAGGGCAGGGCCTTTATCACTTAATCACCCTTTAAAGCCCTCACCACTCAATATTGCTGCATTGGCAGTTAACTTTCAACATGAGCTTTAGAGGGGACAATCAAACCATAGTGGCTTGTGTCCTGCCATCATTCTAGCTTGAAACAGAGATGCCCACTTCCTGATCTCTCAAGGCAGAGATGTATCTGGTTTGTTTGTTTTCTAAGTTGGGCCTAGAATATTACATGAAAGCACCTGCATAAAACTGCTCCATCTCTGCCAAAGAACTGAGTTTCTTGTATTCTCTCACTGGCTCAAATGTCATTACCCCACATATTGGCGTCAGACACAGCTCTGCACACTCACCATTTTGGTGTGTTTGTACGTTTATGTTGAAGAGCCGGGAAATCCCAAGGAGTTGGCTTTCTGTCTCTCACTAGGTAGATTGAGTGCATACAGCATCTTTTATGGAGAGCCTGCCCAAGTCTTTCTAACTACAACACAATGGATCAAAGACTCTTAGCTAATAGCAGCCAAAACACTACAGCTATTGCTCGACTTACGACCACGATTGGTTCCGACAGACCGGTTGTAACACGATTTGGTCGTAAGTTGAGTAGGCTATATGTACAGTACTGTGAAATGATGTTATAAAAATCTTTAAGTCATATTTTATCATAATTTTCTTTCATTATTGTTATATATCATAATTTTCTTTGTTCATTTTATGCCATTTGTATCATCTCTACACCATTTTGTTTCTTATTTTTACATTCGTCAGGTTTAAGTAAAACACTGCATTACTAGTACAACTGGTTTAATATTTGCAAAACATACAAACCTACAAAATACAGGTGCATACAAAAATACAAAATATAGGTGTAAAAAATACCATAGGAAACATTTTCCCAATTGCAAAACATATCAAAATATATAAATATGTACGAAACATTTTATTGGCTGCTGGTGCTTGGCTGCGGATCATTGATGTTGTCATCTGAGGCAGCAGTTGAAGTTACCAGAGTTGTTTTTTTCATAAACATGGTGAGCTTTGTCTGAATTGTATGTTTCTTTTTTTCTTCATAAATTTCACCATACGGACGAAACACATCGTGCGCCATCCGTTCAATCCTTGCAAATCGTTCGATGTTTGGGTCCATTGCTTCGAAATGTATAAGAAGTTTATTCAGTAAAGATAAACCGTCTGATAATCCCTTAGTGGTGAACTTTCTTTCTGGCTCCTCCTCTTCTTTCTCTGCTTCTCTTCTTTCTTCTTCCGCCACTCTTTCTTCTTACAGTTCAATTAGCTCTTCATTTGTAAGTTCTCCGGATTATTTGTCTAGCAACTCTTCAACATCTTCCATTTCACCCTCCAAAGAAAGGTCTTTAGTGAGTTTTACTATTTTTTCCTGAATCGTTTCAAGTTCATGTTCACTGTCAAATCCGTCAAAAATCATTAACATAGCGCTTAACACAATTTTTCCAGATGCCATTCATGCACTTTGTCGTCACAGCCTCCCAGGCGGTAGTGATATTTTTGATACACATCAAAATGTTGTAGTGTTTCCAAAAATCTACAGTGGAGCAGTTGTGGCTAGCGATTGTGGTCATAAAGTCGAATGGCCGTAAGTTGCATCGATCATAAGTCGATCAATACCTGTATTTAGTTCTACTGTAATGATTCTCTCAAGTACCTCAATCATCTAGGTCACTGAAAAAGATTTTGAGAGTGTTTGTGTCTTATTTCATCTTATAAAGTCAGACTTAGAAAGTCTGAGCATGAGCATGTGTGTATGTGTGCATACATGGTTACACAGAAGAGTGACAATGGTATTCGGTGTAATAAGTAGCCATGGTTTTAGGATCTGACAGTGACTGTTGTGGCATCATCATTTTGTTGACAAGCAAAGACATTTCTCAGACAGCATTTTTCTTCCCCCTCCAACAGTGGAATATACTGGCTGGTGAATTCCTAGAAGCGCTCACTCTTGGCTGTGTGGGGTGAAGGTCTAGCTCTCTCTGGTCTCTTACTGGGTCTTCGGTCCTATGATCCCTCTGCTGGGAGGGCACTTAAAGCTAAATGCTAAATATGGTACCTGTGAATACAGACCCTGCATAAATATTGGGAAAAATGCTTTTTCCTTTGCTTGGCTTTTTCCTAGAGAGGCATAAAATTGTTGAGAACTGCAGTACTTTGGAGGAGATAAAAGTGCTTTTATTACCCCAATTAAGACTCCCAAGCTTGAAGGTAAGACAAAGTTGTCTCTCATCAGGCCCACATAACAATGTGGCCTTAGCTTGTTTTTACTTCTCTGGGTGGAATTAGATGGGAGAGCTTTTGTTCTCATTGAGCACTGTGGAAATTGTGGAAAGGGGAAAGCATAAAGAAAGAGCCTTGAGATAGACGTGTCACCACAAGAAGACATTTGATCCCACCAAAAAACTAAATGGAGTAGGAATGTAGGGGAACCTAGAGCCACCACACTGCACAGCTCTTGGGGCACCAGTCACACTATCATCTATCTAAACATAATGATGACCTAAAACACTGTTGACAGTTACGCACCTTGTGAGAATGTTTCCATCAGCAATGAACTGCATATAAGATAGTAACTCTATAAGATTTTAATACTGTATTTTTACCATACCTTTTCTATGTTTAGATACACAAATACTCACCATTGTGTCACAACCGCCTACAGCATTCAGTACAGTGACATGCCATACAGCTTTGTAGCTTTGGAACAATAGCCTCTACCATATAACCTAAGTGTGCGGTAGGTTTGTGTAAATGCACTCTGATGTTTGCAGAACAATGAAATTGCCTGACAACACGTTTCTCAAAATATATCCCCTTTCTGAGAAGTAGTTCTACTGTAATCCCTAATGCTAATGGAATTTTAAAACTGTGATTCAGGGCAGTGTTTTTCAAGTTGTAGCCCATAAACTTCTGGAAGCCTGCAAATACATTTTTAGGGGTCTATAAATTCTAGAAGGATTTTGAAAGCCCTGGATCATTTGATGGCTATTTAGAACAATAATGCTGTGGGATCATAAGGCTTATATTTGTTTTCGTGTTTACAATCACAAGGTCACCAAGTGATTAGTTAGAGAGCTGGTGATTCATTTTTCTTTTAAATTGAAGTACCATTCATATAGCAAACTGTACTTTCCCCCAAATCTACCAGGTGCCTTCTGTTCAACTTTCCCATCTTTCATTTCTGGGTCCATGACCTCACCACAAGCAATCGCATTGAATTTCCATCCTTGGGGAAGGTCCCGCTGAAGAAGTGGGGTTGGAACTGGATCTTGAGGAAAGGGTAAGACTTAGATGGTGGGGGAGAAGGGAGTGGGGTAAGCTCAAGAATGTGATGCCTTTCATCATGTACTCACTTCCAGTCTAGGCTGTCTCTCGTCCAGGGCTAGAGCCTTTGGATGGGAGTATTTGATAGTTTATAAAGTACCACAGTTAATGAGTTGTATGTAATAGAAAAAAAAGTTGTGTTAGTAACATGCCTTCTACTTAGTTTCATCTTAGCGCAAGATTAGTAATACATTTTGCTGTAAGATAAATACATGAAAAATATTGAACTTTAAGAGAATGAAAAGACAAGCCACAGACAGAGAAAACATTTGCGAAAGACATATCTGATAGTGGATAGATATCCAAAACATACAAAAAAAGTCTTAAAACTCAACAATAAGTAAATAAATAACCCACCTGAAAAATAGGCCAAAGACCTGGACAAACACCTCACTGAAGAAAATACAGGATATAGATGGCAAATAAACATTGGAAAAGATGCTATTTGTTGTATGTCACTGGGGAAATTCAAATGAAAACAATAAGAGATATCACTATCCACCTATGAGAGTATCCAAAATCTGAAACACTGATAACACCAAGTGCTGGCAAGGATCTGGAGCAACAGGAGCTCTCATTCAGTGCAGGTGGAAACACAAAATGGTACAGCCACTTTGGAAGGCATTTTGGCAGTTTCTTACAAAACTCAACACGTTCTTATCATATGATCCAGCAATCATAATTCTTGGAGTTTATTCAAAGGAGTTGAATACTTAGTGTTTATTCAAAGGAGTTGAATCCACACAGAAACCTGCATATGGATGTTTATAGCAGTTTTATTCATAATTGCAAACACTTGGAAGCAACCAAGACGTTCTTCAATAGCCCAATAAATAAACAAACTGTGCTATGTGTATATGATGGAACATTATTCAGCAATACAAAGGAATGAGCTATCAAGCCATGAAAAGATATGGAGAAACCTCAATGCATATTACTAAGTGAAGGAAACCAATCTGAAAAAGCTACATACCATATGATTCCAACTATATGACATTCTGAAAAAGCAAATCAATGGAGACAGTAAAAATTTCGGTAGTTGCCAGGGGTAGGAGGATGGGAGATGGGAGAGATTAATAAATCAGAGGATTGAGAAGGCAATGAAACTACTCTTTATGACACTGTAATGGTGGATACATGTCATTATAAATTTGTCCAAACCCATAGGATGCTTAACACCAAGACTGAACGCTAATATAAACTGTGGACTCTGGATATTATGATGTGTCAATGTAGGTTCATCAGTTGCAATGAATGTACCCTTCTGGTGGGGTGTGTTGATAAGGGGGGAGGCTGTGTGTGTGTGTAGGGTAGAGAGTATATGGGAAATCTCTATCCTTCCTCTCGATTTTGCTTAGAACCCAAAGTCAATCTAAAAAATAAAGCTGTTTTTTTTAAATTAAATAATTTTTGTATTGGAATCTGCTTTCCATTGCCCTGCAAGAAAGACAAAGGTAGTTGTGTTTTGGATTCATCCAGGAGCTGAGTGACTGATGGCAGGGAACTGGCAAATATTCAGGAAAAGTTTTGGTTGACTTGGTAACCATTTATATCCATGTTTTGGTTTTATTCTCATCACTTCACGAGGTTGAGTTCCACACTGGCACATCCTGGGTTTGGAGAGACATTTGAAGCATGCTCCAGAAAGCCACAGTGTGGGGATTCTATGGTTTCCCAGGCTAAAAGCAGTGATCTGGGAGGCTGAGAATGTACAATTAGTCCATTTACTTTGAGAAAGCTCTCTTGTGCCCCCAGCCTTTCTCTCAGGTAACAATGCATTTTCTTCTGGAACTATAGTATTTGATTTGGAGCCATCTCTTCCTTTCAACATAAGTTCAAAAACAACCCATCGGGCTTGTTTGATGTTTTAGGTGTGATCGGCTATCTTAAGGTATCATCTGTGGGAAAGTTTTCCTCCTAGTAGTCATTTCCCCATCCTTGATACCTTCTTCCCCTATCCCCTGCCCCCAAGTTCCCTTTGCCCAGGGCTCCCCTTTTGTATACACTGCAGGGGAAATCAATTTGAACTTCATCCTTACAAAGCCAAACTTTTGTTTTTATTCTTTTATCAAAGCTCAGGATACAGCAAAGAAACAGTTTTAATCCAGCCCTGCTCCTAAACAGCTGAGTGACCTTAAGTGGCCAGGCCTGGAGATGCCTAAAATACAAGACATGAGCTTGCTCTCACTCTCAGCTCCTGTTACCTTCCTGTCCCAATCCCAGGATCCTGACCTGGCCACAGCCCCAGTGTCCACACCTCCCCTGGGCTGGACCAACTCCTACGCATGGGTTGCAACAACAGATCAAATACATATAACTAGGACATTGGCGTTAACTATCTGTATTGGCGTTGAGCAAGTTACTTTACTCATCTTCAGTTTTCTCATATGTAAAATAGGAATAATAATAGTATTACTTTATATGTGTGGGACTATTGCAGATTAAATTAGAAATGCATGCTAAACATTTAGCACAGTTAGCTATTAATGATGATTGATGGTGATGACAGCTCCCAATCTCACCCCACACCAAGATATTTTGAGGGCTTCAGCCAACAGTGGGCAGGGGAGAGCTCTGTCTTGACTCTAGACTAAATCTTCCTTCCTCTCTTGGGATCTATATCCACACTGGTGCGTACTGCACAATCATACCCTGGCACCCTTGCTGACATGCCTATTGCAGAGAGCACTCAGGCTCTTCAATTGATTCACAGAATTCTACCCCTTTGCTTTTATTTTCTTGCCATCTGTTTTCCTTATTTCTGTAGTTCAAATGTGTCTATTATTGCAAGATGAGGGGTTCTTCCACCCGACTTCCTTGGAATGCCTGTCGATGCCTCTGGCCATCGTCTTGGCTGTAGCAGTCGGGGAGGGGAGCTCAGATGCTAGAAAAGATGGAGGATGCCTGGAAGACTTCCTCCTCACCCACCACCTAACCCCTATCACCACAGTGAAAAATTCTGCTGGAGTCTGACCATTTCCTTTATTTCCCTCCAAATTTCTCCCTGCCGAGACTCATTTTCTTTGTAATTAAATTTACTCTCACCGAGCTGGAGCTCACTATTGAGACTTCGCGATTTGAACACACTGGTGGGTAGATTGCAAGAGTTATCTGCAAATCTAGAGCTGTGCTTATGTGGAAGTCTGCTATAGACAGACAAATTACATGAATGACGTTTAAAAATAAACCTTTTGCATTTCCTGGGTCTACCACATTTTTCCCAGAAAATGTTTCTATTTTGCCTTTCCATTTATCCAAATCTAGGATGGAATCACACTTTTCTTCTGTGTATCAGCTAGAGTGAGACAAATTTCTATCTCAGAAAGGTTTTTTTTTTTTGAGATATAGCATATACACAATGAGGAGCACAGATTTCAAGTATATAACTCAGTGAATTTTCTACAACACATGCACACACAGAAAGGCATATATATTTCTGACCCCCAGATCAAAATGTAAAATATTTCCAACACCACAGAAGCTTCCTAATGCTTCTGAATGCTCCTTCCCTGTTAATACCAACTGTTTCCCCGGAAAAAATGACTGTAATGGTTTCTATCAATGTGGATTAGTTTTGTCTGTTCTTGAAATGCATATGAATGGAATCATACAATATGTACTTCTTTTTTTTTTTTTGA
>NW_016107566.1:804045-807110 GCF_001604975.1 Cebus imitator
TTTAGTAGAGACAGGGTTTTACCATGTTGACCAGGCTGGTCTCGAACTCCTGATCTCAAGTGATCCACCTGCCTTAGCCTCGCAAAGTACTGGAATTACAGGCATGAGTCACCACGCCCGGCCTCAGCATGTTCTCTTTAGTGTTGGGCTTCTTTTGCTTATCTCACAAGTCTGTGAGATCCTTTCATGTCATGTGTAGCGGTAGTTATTTTTTATTGCTGTGTTTTTCTATTGTATGAATAAATACCTCATTGTTTATTCATTCCACTATTGATGGACATTTAAGTTATTTTCAATTTTTGGCTATTTTGAATTAAGCTGTTACATTCTTGTACATGCCTTTTAGGGGACAAACTCATTTCTCTAGACTGTATACCTAGTAGGATTTTTTGCTCCCAGGGTAGGTAGTTTAGCTATAGTAGATACCACCAGTTTCCAAATTGTTGTACACACACCTAATTTACACAACCTATCAGTGAAATATGATTATACCAGCTACTCAGTATCTTGTCACCACTTTGCCTCATTGCTTTTTAAATTTTAGTCATTCAGGTGAGCGTATGATAGTATTTCATTGCAATTTGACTGCGCATCTTTTGATGCATACTGATGTTAAGTAACTTTTATATGCCTATTGGCCACTTGGGTATCCTCGTTCTCAAAGCACCTGCTATGGGTTGGACATGGTTTGTTTGTCCTCACTGAAGCTCATGTTGAAATTTGATTCCCAGTGTGGCGGTGTTGGAAGTTGAAGCCTAGTGAGAGGTGTTTGGGTCATGGGGGTGGATTGCTCATGAATGGCTGGGTGCTGTACTTTTTAAACATTTTTTTATTCCAATTTTTATTTTAGATCCAGAGGGTACACGTAGAGGTTTGCTACAGCGGTATATTGTGTGATACTGAGATTTGGCGTACGATTGAACCCGCCACCAAGGAAGCGAGAGCACAGTACCGGATAGGTAGTTTTTCAACCCTTGCCCCAGCCTCCTCCCTTTTGGAATCCCAGGTGTGTTTTGTTTCCATCTTGCTGTCTGTGATTACCCAGTGTTTAGCTCCCAATTATGGGTGAAAACATGTGGTATTTGGTTTTCTGTTCCTGCATTAATTTACTTAGGATAGTGGCCTCTAGCTGCACCCAAGTTGCTGCAAAGAACATGATTTCATTCTTTTTTGTGGCTGCATTGTATTTTATGGTGTATATGTACCACATTTTCTTTATCTAATCCACAGTTGATGGGCACCGGGGTTGATTCCATGTCTTTGGTATTGTGAATAGTGCTGCAGTGAATATACGGGTACATGCGTCTTTTTGGCAGAAAAGTTTATTTTCCTTGGGGTATATACCCAATAATGACATTGCTGGATCAAATGATAGTTAAAGAACCCTTCATTCTTTGAAAAATCTCCAAACTGCTATCCACAGTGGCTGAACTAACTTACCTTCCCACGGCAGTGTATAAGTGTTCCCTTTTTTCCACAGCCCTGTCAACATCTGTTTGTTTTTTTTTATTTAATTTTTTAACAAAGGGCATTCTGACTGGTTTGAGATGGTATCTCATTGTGGTTTTGATTTGCACTTCTCTGATGGTTAGTGATGTTGAGCATTTTTTCATGTTTGTTGGCCACTTGTATGTCTGCTGAGAAGATATATATGTCCTTTGCCCACTTTTTAATGGGGTTATCTGTTTTTTGCTCGTTGATTTGTTTAAGCTTCTTACAGATTCTGGTTAGTAGACCTTTGCCAGATGCAGAGTTCTGTGAATATTTTCTCCCATTCTGTAAGTTGTCTGTTTACTGCATTAATAGTTTGTTTTGCTGTGCAGAACCTCTTGTCAATTTTTGTTTTTGTTGCAATTGCTTTTGAGGACTTACACTCCTCCAGTGATGCATGCGAATTCTAGTCACTCATATTATCTTTTCCATAGTAGCCAATCTGCTGGTGTGTAGTGGTCTCTCGCTATGGTTTGAATTAGAATTTATCTGACTCATAAAGTTGAATATTTTTTCATTGGTTTATTTACCATTGCCCTCTTTGGTGAAGTGTCCATTTAAGTATCTTCCCCTTTTTTCAGACTGAGCTGTCTGCTCAATATATCTATTAGATTGTGCTGGATAATTGTGCCATTAAATTGTTCTCCATTATTACATATGTCCTGTATGCTTGATTTATCAGGGTTTTAAAAATATCAGAATCACCTGAGAAATTTACATAAATGCTGTTGCTGAGATCCCATCTCTGATTATTAAATCAGGACTTTTGATTAATGGAATCAGTGCAGCACAAGCATTGGTATTTTTTAAAACTTTAGAACTTTTTATTTCAAACATACGAAAGAGTTGCAAAATAGTCCAAAAAAAATCTCCATAACCCCCTCCCAGTTTTCCAAAATGTTAACATTTTATCACTCTTTATAATTTATTATATCTATATGTATGTTTAGATCAAGATCTAATTTGTTCTCTGAATAATTTGGGCTAACTTGCAGATATGATGCCCCTTTATCCCAGTCTAGTAGTTTTGAGAGAGTTTTCTCCTTCTAATTTGATAGAATTTTTATTTTGTAAATTTCCAAGCTATACTGTTGGTCGAAATAGATTTATGATTATTCTGTTTTCCTGGTGAATTGTTTCTTACTTTATCTTTTTATTTTTTAATCAACATATGGTACTCTTCATTAATTCTATTGATATTTGTTTCCCTAAATTCTATGATATCCAACATTAAAATTACTATATTATCTTTCTTTTTAATTAATATTTGCTTGCTATATATACATATATTTCCCAATACCATTATTTTTAAATTTTTTCTCTGAATTTACTTTGTGTGACTATTGTGAGCCTGGATTTATTATTTATTTATTTATTTACTTCTTTTTCTTTTTCTTTCATTGAGTGCCTCTATGGCCTAAATGGCAAGAACAACATTCTTGATATCATTAATAGTGACATATTTAGATTTACACTTACCATCTTATTTAGTAGTTTTTATTTATCATGTTTTTTTCTTTCCTTTCTTCTTTTAGATTGATTGTGTTTTCTTTTTTTTTTTTTTTTTTTTTTTT
>NW_016107566.1:808180-835519 GCF_001604975.1 Cebus imitator
AAAAAAAAAAAAAGAATACTTGTCATTCTTTAACTCTGGAATATGCTCAGCTATTTGAACATTATTTCTCTTCCATCCTCTCCTTTGAAACATGTTAGAGCTTTTCAGTATAGACTCTTCTTGGTCTCCTCTCTCCATCTCTATGTGACATTCTGGGTGATTTTCTCAGTTATCCTCAAAGTGACTAATTTTCTTTTTGACTGTATCCAGTCAATTGTCCCACTTTGTCCACTGATGTTTCTATATCAATAATTGTAGTTTTATTTTTAAAAGTTCATTATTTTTAGAAATATAATACTACCTTTTATATGCTTGCCAAATGACTTTCAATATTATGTTAATATTTTAGACATTTACCTTAAATATTTTTTCAGGTTTTTTTCTTGTTGTTTGTAATTCTTGACTCTCCTTATGGTAGTTTGTTTCCCTGTGTAATTTCTAACTATGAAATATAAAGTAATTTTCAGGGATATTGTTTTTGTAGAAATTCCATTCTCTGGGCTATGAAGGCATCTTTAGAAGCTAGTCTTTCCTTTACCTCTGCTAGGATCCTATGTGATTCATGGATTCTGGAGCAATTTTTAATGTTAATTTCTCGGTTTGGGCTTCCTACATCACAGCCTGCCTGGCACTGATCAGGCTTCTAAATTTTATGATTGATTACTTTTCTACACACAAGACCAGGTGGAGAGCAAGTTTCCTTGACACTGTCTTAGTACGCAGAGATTTTCTAGTCTCTTTTCCCGGATATATGTTGGAATGTTGATTTTACTCAGGTAGCACAGTTCTAGTTCCCCTTCCACATTGGGTGTATGGCTTGGACTTCCCTCTCTATGTGTGAGTTAAAACCTCAGCTTCCAGTGGCTAAAGATTTTTTATTTTTATTTATTTATTTTTTAGACAGAGTCTCACCCTATTGCCCAGGCTGGAGTCTAATGGTGCGATCTCTACTTACTGCAACCTCCACTTCACGAGTTCAAGCGATTCTCTTGCCTCAGCCTCTTGAGTAGCTGGGATTACAGGCACACACCACCATGCCTGGCTAATTTTTTGTATCTTTAGTAGAAACAGCGTTTCACCATGTTGGCCTGGCTGGTCATGAACTCCTGGCGTTGTGATTCACCTGCCTAGGCCTCCCAAAGTACTGGAAGCGTGAGTCACTGCACCTGGCCGATTAAAGCTTTTTTAAAGTTTTTACACCCCTATGAGCCATTATTTTTCAGCTCCTGTTCTGGCTTTGAGATCTCATTTTATATCTGGAAGCTGCAATGTATTAGATATCTATTTAAGCTGATAATAGTTCAGAATTTATTGGTGTTTGAAATGGTACAGTAGATATTTCTCTGTCAGTCTAGTTTGCCAACCACATTGACTGAAAGTGTATGAGTGTGTGTGTGCGTGTGTGTGTGTGTGTGTGTGAAGATAAAATACCAGGAAGGTAGCAATAGAACCAGAGAATGGTTTTGATATAGAAGCCAAGAGAGGAAACAACTTCAAGGAGACACTGTGATCATTGGTTGCCATCAAGGGGAACAAAAAAGAAAAGTAAATGAGGACTAGATGTGAACACAGGATCTAGTAATGAGTGACCCAGAGAGTGACGCTTCACCGGGCTGCAGGGGGAAGAGGGAATGGTGGTGCGGAAATTGAACCATTGGAGTCTATACCTCCTAGTTGAAAGTCTGATAGTGACATGAAGGAAAATTACAATGACCATTTCAGGGAACACTGAATTGTGTGGATTTACCTTTCAGAATGAGGGAGACCTCACACTAGAGCCAGTAACCCACTTCCCCATCGGGCTATCCTACCCTTCCAGCCCTGTCGCTCCTATTCTTCTAATCCTCCTTTGTTTTTCTTCCTTTATAGAAAAGTAATGTTTCTTTTTTATTTGATAAGTTCTTCCAGCCCAGGGTGGCTTTCACAAAACCTTCTTTTCTAGAATCTCCTTGAGCCTTATGGTTTGAATTTGGCCTCATTAACCTGAGAGTCTGAGTCTTATCTTCTTGGTGAGGTAGATAAGGATGTGATTGATGTGGTAAAGGCAAATTCAGTGGTATCAAAGCTAAGCCAGTGCCACCGTAAAATGAGACCATAAACAGCAGGAGGAGTATGAGTGAGGGGAGAGGAGAGTTGTGATAGAGTAAGAGATGGAGGTGAAGAAAGAGGGCGAGGAAGAGCAAAAGGGCAGGAAGGGGAGAAACAGAGGTGAGAAAGGAGAGGGCATGGCTATGACCGATTAATTGAAGAAGGCAATTGCAGAACTCATCACACTTGAACTTCTGAGAGGCTACTGATACAATAATGCCCCACAGCTCAACAGATATGCTCAGGCTAAAGATACCCTCTTCCACTCCAACCTACTGTTAGCCATCCACCTTAACCTTTGGGGTATCTAGTTGCTGTGCTCTCAAGTGAATCTTCTCAAATTAAATGTATCTGGTATTTGGGGGGAGTGTAATGCTTGCAGGGTTCCCTCAGCCAGAAGAAATCCTCACTTCCAAATAGAGGAATTGCCCTTAAGTTTCTCTTTCTTGGACTGAGAGCCTCTGGGTTTATATTTCCTCCCTGATGTTGCTCCTCGGTGGTTTCACCCTTGAGGTTTTATTGGGTAATCCTCCCCCAAGACTCTTACAATTGACTCAATTTCAACCATTTTAGTTGAGTTGTAATGCCCTCCAAGTGCAAATTGAGTTGGGTGAGCAGAGTGAATATTGATGTGGTTGTTGAGGGAACAGGCTATAGGAGTGGGGGTCGGACAAGGTCTCTGAGCTGAGAACAGCCTTTACGACCAGGCCCTTGAGCAGAAAAACTGGTAAAAGCCCAGCTGGTGGTCAGAATCCTTAGTTACAACTAAGCTGCAGAAAATAGAGACAAGCAAAACAACTGAGCAGCCCCCCTAAGCTGCTGGTTTCACAGACAGCCTATTCAGTGTTAAAACAAGAAAGAATAAAGCTGAACGCTGTGGAGAACAACCTCAGTAAAGCTTTTCAGTAATTGAAATTGGATGGAAGCACTAGGATCTCTCTGAAACTCTCCCAAAATTAATTAATTGCTTGGCTGAAACCAACAAACAGAAAGCTTGAGAGAGGGGGCTCCACTTCTCTGTCTACTCATGCTGGTAGACTTTTAAAGGCAGACTCAAAAGAAACTGAGGGGCCGGAAGAGTAGGGAAGATAGAACTGAGCCAGTGTCCCCACTTCCCAACATTAGCCTTCGTTTGCGTTGAGCTGCTACTGTAGAGCCCTGCCAAAAAAGAGATGTCCTTGTTGAAATCACCTTGCTGTTTCAGACCTTGCCAGGAGTCGCTGCCTTCTTTGTCCCCTGCATATGCCTCTTCCCCAATCCCCACGTGCATGGGTTGGGTTATAGCCATCCCCTGTGTTCCCATGTGTCCTCTGTTATGGCACAAACCACTTTGTGCTGTGATTGGTTGTTCTGCTGTCAATCTTTGCTGATTAACCATAAGCTTCTTTGGGAGGAGGTATATCTTAGCTGTCTATATACCTAGCTTCTATCCCATGGTCCAGCATGTAATAGTGCTCAATGTGTTGGGAAATGAATTGACATTATAAACTTACAGAGATGGTGCTTTGGGAGGCCGAGACGGGAGAATCACTTGAGGTCAGGAGTTTGAGATCAGCCTGGGCAACATAGCAAGACCCTGTCTCTACAAAGAATAAAAAAATTAGTAGGACATGGTGGTGCACACCCATAGTCTCAGCTACTCTGGAGGCTGAGGTGGGAAGCTCGCTTGAGCCTAGGAGCTGAAGACTGCGGTAAGCTATGAGATGTTTACATGGTTTATTTTGGTATTATTGTAATCAGTTGCCAGAAAAGCCCCTAAAGGTGGGAGCTGGTTGTGCTTGTGTGGATCACTGTGTGTATTTTAATGGTGCTGAATACATTGTCTATTACCACCTTCATGAGCATCTGAGTATGCTAGAACCCGCAAGCTGGGCAGGTATTAATATTTCCAGAGCTAACCAGAACCCCTGGCACATCGATGAGGTGCAAGCTCTCCTTGTCTCTGCCTCCTTGCACCTAGACCACAAGTGGCTTGAACTCAGTTAGACTGGAGCTCTGCAGTTTCTCATTTGGGGTTTTCCCCAAATAGCTCCACTCTGGGAATCTAAGTATTGTAAAAATAGAACGCCAGGCGGGGGATTTGAATTTACCATTACACAAAGAGTTCTTGGGGAGTTTTTTTTCTTGCAGAAATGTTCTTCCTCTCAGAAGATCTACAAGGTGAGGATTCTTAGCAGAAGTGAGCAGTCATGGGCATCATGGGCTCCACAGTCTCACACAGCCCCAGTGCTGGGCAGGCACACCCCACACAAACAACACCACCATTCTCTCTGGCCACCACCTGTCCGTCTTCTTTCATTCTCTTCTATTTTCTTTCTTTCTTCCTTTCCTTCTTTCTTTCTCTTTCCTTCCTTTCTTTTTCTTTCCTTCCTTTTTTCTCTTTCTTTCTTTCCTTTTTTCCCTCCTTCCTTCCTTCCTGAAATGGTCTCGAACTCATGTGTTCAAGTGATCTCCTGCCTCAGCCTCCTGAGTCATTGGGATTATAGGTGTGAGCCACTGTGCCTGGCTACACCCTTCTTTCTTAATTATGTTAGTCCACTGCAAAAAAAAAAAAAAAAAAAAGTGTGTGGCCGAGAACAGGTCACATTTGAAGCTTATCAGCAGCTAACACCTTCTATTTACCAGTTAGTGGTCAGCCAGGATGAGTTAGTGATCTGGAAGAAGGCTGCCCAGGGATGGGCAGGGTGACGAGTAGAAACTGCAGAGAGATGGAACGTGCCACAGACACACCACCTCTGCTTTAGATGATGTGATGCTATGATGGCTCAGGCCACTTCATAACATTTTGGTGCATGTGCCCCGGGCTGCCCACTCCTTCCCTGGAAGGTTGGAGAGCAGGGCCACCTCAATTCCCTGAGAATTCCTTCTCTTGGTAGAGACAAGGAACTGGGACTACAAACAAACAAATAAATAAATGAAATAAGCCAGGACAGATGGGCTAGAGTTGCCAGATAAAACACAGGACGCCTGGTTAAATCCGAATTTTAGATGAACACTGAATTATTATTTTTTAGTGTAAGCATGTCTCAGATATTGACTAGGACACGCTACATGAAATCGTGTGTTATAACCAGGTGCAGCAGCTCATGCTTGTAATTCCAGAACTTTGGGAAGCCAAGGAGGGTGGATCTCTTGAGCCCAGAAGTTTGAGACCAGCCTGGGCAACATGGAGAGACCTCGTATCTATGAAAAATACAAAAGTTACCTGGGTGTGGTAGCACACACCTGTAGTCCCAGCTACTTGGGAGGCTGAGGTAAGAGAATCACCTGAGCCCAGGAGGTTGAGGCTGCAGTGAGCCATGATCTTGGCCACTGCACTCCAGCCTGAGTGATAGAGTAAGACCTCATCTAAGAAAAAAAGAAGTATTTGTTGTTATATGAATACACTCTTAGTTTAGTGCTACTAAACTATAATACACTTAAAAGTGGGTAAGAAGGTTTAAAAAAAAATGTTTTGTTTTTTGTTATCTGGGAGTCTAATTTAACTGAGTGTCCTGCATTTTTATTTGCTAAATCTGGCAACTCTAAAACGAAGGTTAAAAACTTTCCTTCCCTTCTTCCTTCACTCCAAGTCAGGGTGGCAGGTATGACCATAAGAATTCTTTTGGGTGCAGAAATTCAACTCCGGAGGCTTCTCCTGTTATGACTTGAAGCGCAGACAGTCTGGGATGAAGGATGGGGTTCCACGTGCAGAGTCTCACTCCTTCCTGGCAGAAGACTGATTGGATGCCACATAGGAACCCCAGGTTTCATGGGCCCACTGACTGCCCTCCAGGGAGGGAAGAGGCTGAATCTCAGGTACCAAAAATCCTGCAAGACAGGCCTTGACAGAAGTCAGAAATCAATGGGCCGAATATGCCTGTCATCACCTCATCTCACACTGATGGTCACACCCAAGTCTTTCAGCTGCAAAGACGTGCCTAGGTGCACTCCACTTTAAGCAAAGTCAGTGCCACCTATAAAAATCTATATTTACCAAAAATACCCTAGTGAGTGATTATTTTATCCTGTTGGCAACAAGACGATCATAGGCTTTCTTTAATTATTAAGCTCCCCTCATGCATTTAAAATAGGATTCCATTTGGAAGGAGAAAAAAAGAAAGATTGGCCAGGGGCTTGCAAAAGCAAGTTATTCTTGTATGAGGGACAGGCCACTGGCAGATACCTTCAGGGAGCAGGGACAACAGGTATGCGTGTGGCAGGTTTGGTGGGTGTGCGAAGAGTGGATGCACAGTAGCAAGTCGCTTCCCCGGGAGGCTTGCAGAGCCAGCCTCATTATGTTCTAGGTGCACTGCAAGCCTGTGAGGGCAGCCTGCTGACTGCTTTCATTTGTGATGTCCCCGCTCCCCTGGATGTGGTGGGCAGAAGTCAGAGAGATGGTGACGAAGACATGGAGAGTGGTGAGGGTGAGGGAGCTCCTGTGGTGGAGAGAAGTAATTTGCTTTGGCCAAGAAGTCTCTTGGATAGATGGATGGGAGCAGCCAGTGGAAGCCTGTGCAGGAAACTGCTCATGAAACTACCATTCAGCTGGCATTTGGTGATGGCCTGCGAGTTCAGGGTGCTAAGTTGGTTAATAGTAGAAAAATAATGAGGCCAGGCATGCTGGCTCATGCCTGTAATCCCAGCACATTGGGAGGCTGCAGCAGAAGGATCACCTGAGCCCAGGAGTCTGAGACCAGTCTGGGCACCATGGCGAAACCATTTCTATTTTAAAAAGAAAGAAAGAAAAATAATGAAAAGAGTAACAATAGTCAGAACAACAGACAAAATTGTATCTTCCAGGTAACGAGGTAATGAGTTGAATTGTGTCCCCCAAAATAAGATTTGTTGAAGTCCTAAGCTCCAGTACCTCAAAATGTGACCTTATTTATAAATAGCGTTGTTATTAAAAAGTGGACAAAGTACATGAATAGAGATTTCTCAAAACAAGACATCCATGCTGTCAACAAGCATGAAAAAACTCAACATCATTGATCATTAGAGAAATGCAAATCAAAACCACAATGAGATACCATTTCATGCCAGTCAGAACGGTGATTATTAAAAAGTCAAGAAACAGATGCTGGCGAGGTTGCAGAGAAAAAGGAACGCCTTTACACTGTTGGTGGGAATATAAATTAGTTCAACCATCATGGAAGACAGTGTGGCGATTCCTCAAAGATCTAGAAGCAGAAATACCACTTAACCCAGCAATTCTATTACTAACTAAATACCCAAAGGGGTATAAATCATTCTATTATAAAGATACATGCACACATATGTTCATTGTGGCACTATTCACAATAGCAAAGACATGGCATCAACTCAAATGCCCATAACTGATAGGCTAAATAAAGAAAATTTGGTAATATACACCATGGAGTACTATGCAGCCATAAAAAAGGAATGAGATCATGTCCTTTGCAGGGGACATGGATGGAGCTGGAAGCTGTTATCCTCAGCAAACTAACACAGGAACAGAAAACCAAACACTGAATGTCGTCACTTATAAGTGGGAGCTGAATGATGAGAACACAGGAACACATGGGGGGAACAAAACACACTGGGGCCTTTCTGGGAGACTAGGGGAGGGAGGGAGGGCATCAGGAAGCTGGCTCATGGATGCTGGGCTTAATATATGGTTGATAGGCTGATCTGTGCAGCAAACCACCATAGCACACATTTACCTATGAAACAAACCTGCCCATCCTGCACGTGCAGCCCAGAACTTAAAATAAAAGTTGAAGAAACAAAAAAGAAAAAACTATATCTTATATGATTTTAGAGAATATGTAGTTTCAAACCAGATAATTTTGTACAAGTCGTAGGGGTCATATCCAATACTTGCAAAAGAGAAAACATAGATTGAATTATGCCCCAAACATGTATACAGTCTCATATTGCCCACTGTGCTATGCTAATACAGACCAAAAATAGGATGGAGAACATCTGGCTTACTAAGCTGCTCTATTAGTCAAGGCTTTACAGGAAAATAGAACCAATAGATTACATATATAGATGCAGTTAAAAAAAAAAAAGAAGAAGAAAATCTAAAGATATTTCCCAAATGAATTTAGAGTACATTCAAGCAACCATTAAATGACTTGTTATGTTTCAGATGACAGGTGACTTAGTGACCTAGAATTTGTGTGAAAATTCAGCTATACCTCATGAAGCCCTAGATTAAAGCCGCTGGTGCAGCTGTCCCGGAGAAATCTTGAGGCTGCGGCCTGGGATGGTGGCTGGGACATACTTACCATGTCACGCAGCCATATGGCACAGGAGAGGCAGCTCTTGCCTGCAATCAAGCCCCAAGGGCAAAAGATGACAACTGTAGAGCTTCAGCTTGAAACGTGTGAGCACATAAAAATATGCTAAGGATTTGCTTTTTTCTTTTAAAGTGTAAGGCTTTTTTTTTTTTTCTTGTAAGGTATAAGGCATATTTTGCTAGGTAAAGTAGGTGCCGCGGCAAATGCAGGTAGCAACTGAGAAGGGCAAGTAGAGCCAATTAGATTTAGATTTGTGACTGTTTCATTACAATGTTGCTAAGGGAAAAAAAAAAAACCTATACTAGTGGCTGAACTATGGTAAGTTTGTCATAGATAGATGTGTCAGGGACAAATATGATACCCATTTAAAACTTTTGACTTTTGTTGTTCACTTTTGAAATATTCAAATCTTGTATTCTGAATAAGTAATCTTTACATCAACAAAATATTTATCCTGAATGTAGTAGATGCTTACTTAGTGTGTGTTAAATGACTAAATGAAATGAATGTTAGGAGTTTATAGTATGAAATGAAATATAGGTAGAAGAATCGCAGACGAAATAGGCCAAAAAGATTCCCTGGAAAGCTTTTCTCTCCTGAAGTTTGAGTTTTCATGGACCAGTATAGTCTTGTAATTGGTTTCTATGTTATTTTTTCCTAGTGCCATTCACTTAAATGATTTTTTATATTATAAAATACTTCTTTAAAGTATTTATTGAAAAAAACGTGTTTATTGAGGAAAATCCATGTTTAAAATTAAGAAAAAAATAGAGATAAGCGAAAGAAAAAAAGAAAATAGGGTTGTTGCAGATGAGATTAGTTCAGATGAGGTCATGCTGGAGTGGGGAAGGAGAGCCTTAACCTGATATGACTGGCGTCCTCATAAGAAGACACATGGGCCGGGTGCGGTGGCTCACACCTATAATCCTGGCACTTTGGGAGGCCGAGGCGGGTGGATCATGAGGTCAGGAGTTTGAGACCATCCCCGCCAACCTGATGAAACCCTGCTTCTGTTAAAGATACAAAAAGTTAGCTGGGCGCGGTGGTGGATGCCTGTAATCCCAGATACTCAGGAGGCTGAGGCAAGAGAATCGCTTGAACCCAGAAGATGCAGGTTGCAGTGAGCTGAGATCACGCCATTGCACCCCAGCTTGAACAACAGAAAAAAAAAAAAAAAAGACGCACGAAGACAGAGACACAAGGAGAACACTGTGTGATGACAGAGGCAGAGATGAGGGTGCTGCAGCCCCAGCCTGGGGAAACCGAGGACTGGGCGCCACCACCAGAAACTATGAGAAAGGCCAGGAACAGTCTCTCCCTCCCGGACTTCAGAAGGAACCAACGCTGATGACACCTTGACTTTGAACTTCAAGCTTCAACCGTGTGACAACACATTTCTGTAACCTAAGCCACCTAGTTTGTGGTGCTTTGTTATGGCAGCTGTAGCCAACTAATACACACCAGAAGAACCATCACCACCCACTGAGCTAGTGCCCTGTGGTTTACACACATTCTATCAGTCATTCCTCAGCAGAGTCCTGTGAGAAAGGAACTGGTATTATCCCCACATCACTGTCCAGGAGAGGGAAGACTGGAGAGGCCTGAGGTTGCCTGAGGTTGAGTCAAGGAAAGGGAAGCCTGGCAAGGCCTGAGGGCTCAACTCCAGAGATGTCTAAGATCAAGCCTGTGCAAGCCACAGAGACAGCAATGCAGGCCAAGGTCTCAACACGTGCCATGCAGAAAGCACGAAAACCTAGGAGCTTTTAACTCTTAAAAGGGGACTAAAGGGAGAAGGCGATCTATAATTGTTAAAAAAGGTGGAGGGGGGAAGTCTGATGGCTCACGCCTATAATCCCAGCACTTTGGGAGGTCAAAGTGGGAGGACTGCTGGAGGCCAGGAGTTCAAGACTAGACTGGGCAACACAGTGAGACCCCCATCTCTACAAAAAGTCTTTAAAACTTAACCAGACGTGGTGATGCACGCCTGTAGTCCTGTCTACTTGAGAGACTGAGGCAGGAAGATTGCTTGAGCCTAGGAGTTCTAGGCCACAGTGAGCTAGGATTTCACCACTGCACTCCAGCCTGGGTGACAGAATGAGACTCTGCCAAAAAAAAAAAAAAAAAAAGTCAAACACTTCAGGCAGAAACTTAGATAACAAAGAGAGAAATGGTTTGGGGACAATTACCTACTTCATCTAGGTGTTAGGTCGGCCCTACTCAGCACACAGAGGGAAAAAAGTTTAAATGGGTAAAGTCCTCATATGAATCAGGATTGCCTAGGCTCTGCTGCAGCAGCGAATGAATCTTAAAATCCAGTCTCTGGAAGTCTCCACCTCATTCATTAGGTAAAGTACTTGGAGTGGCAAATGCAGGTAGCAAGTGAAAAGAAGGTCAAGGAGAGCCAATTATTTTGGGGAGATTTAGGTTTGTGACTGTTTAGTTACAATGCTGCTAAGAGAAGAAAGGCCTATGCTAGTGGCTAAACTATGGTTAAGTCCGTCACAGAGGGGATATGTCAGGGATAAATATGATACCCTTTTAAAAGCTTTTGTTTTATGCCGTTCACTTTTGAAATTTCAAATCTTTTATCCTGAAGAAGTAATCATTATATCAACAAAATATTTATCTGAATGCAGTAGATGCTTACTTAGTGTCTGTTGAATGACTGAATGAAATGGATATTAGGAGTTTATAGTATGAAGTGAAATATAGGTAGACTAATCACAGATGAACTAGGACAAAAAACATCCCCTAGAAGGCTTTTCTCCCCTGAAGTTTGAGTTTTCATGGGCCACTAAAATTGAAAAAAAAAAAAAAAAAAAAAAAAAGAAAAAAGAAAAAGCCAGTAAGGACATTAAAAACAACAGCAACAATTATCACCCATCAAACATCACCTATCAATAAGGTGAATCAAAACATGAACTTAACCTGGAATTAGAATAAGAACAATCTTTATGTTAAATACATTTAGCTTTGTGAAAATCTCACCACCCTGTGCTTAGTTTTCTCATTTTGTCATAGCAAAATGCACTCATCAGGCTAACTGCCTCCGATCCACGGATCTGGCTCCAGAACTGTGACAAACAGAGCCCCGGGGCGGTAGGCCCTAACTCAGCTGTGCAGACCGACAGCGGTGAGTTGCTGCCCCGCTTGTTGGGAGGCGTGTGCTTTCAGGGACAGTGCCGTGCCTGGTTCCTGGCGGTCTCCCAGCCTACCCACGACCCTCTCCCACTGAGCAGGGCGGTGGCATTAGCTCTCTCATGGGGCAGCCCAGGGCCCTGGCTCCTGGACTCCTGCCCTCGCTCTCCCTAGAGAACATTTCTCACAGGGATTAGCCTGAGGCCCAGTCTCCCCGTCTCTCAGGGCAAAGCACACATTTCCCTTCCCAGCTCTCTGCACTCACCTGCAAAGACGCCCCACCTTGCCATCTGCCTGACCTGCCTGGCCCCGTGCTTCTCTGTGGAGTTTTCTGGAGCAAAGAGGCTGGGGGAAGCAGCTGCACAGGATTTTGGGGGCTGAGCCGTGTCTCTCAGAACTTGGTCCTCTTCTCTCAGCTTGCTTTGGAGGCCTCAGATGCCTTCAGCCTCCCGTGGAGCCTTGGGAAGGGGTGCTGCCTGCTGACAGCAGGATTTTAGGGCCTCGAGGACATGCAGGCTCCAGTGCAGGAGCTCCCTTGGGCTGGGAGATGCACCCCGCAATACTGGTCATAAGAAAGAGAGGCAAAGATGAGTACAACTGACATGTATAAGAATCGTCACCTTTATTTGCACACGGGGATGACACTCAAAGGGCCCTGGGAGGCAGCAGACACTGTTTAATTAGTTTGATGGCACAGCCATTAGGACAGCTGGGAAGACAGGCTGATGTAATCATTAATACATCTTATTGCTTTACGGGGCAATAAACTACGGAAACGGGATCCAGTCTGCGGTTTCCTCCTTTTACCTGGGCTCTCGTTTGTGTCTGCGTGTTGTGTTTATCCAAGTTTAAACTTTCAGAGTTATATAACCGTTCCCCTTGGCTTATAACCAAACTTCCAGATTAGCTGGAGGTGCCCTGCGCAAGTTAGTTGGTGTCGGGGTGAGCCATGTGACCAGGTCTGGCTTCCTGGTTGGGGCTGCTCTCTAAGCAAAGGTGTTTGCTTGCAGGTCCGGGAAGAGCGTTGTTTGCAGATCCTGGTACCCATTCCTAAGGCTTTTGGGACAATGCCCTGAGCATCTCCATTTCTCAAAACTGTAGCCATATAAAGTTTGGAATCCTATCACGCTTTGTCCCTTGTTAAGAATGTTCAGTGCATTGAGATGTCTATACGGGCAGGAACCACTTGAAAGGAAGTCAAAATTTCCAGTTATTCAAGTTCTTTTTGAAGTGGTGCGTTCAACCCTCACCGGATTGAAATAATGTGATTCTTGGAAGGACTATCTTATGAGGCTTGGATTCCAAAGGTTTCCTTTCTTCTCTTGCTTGCCTCCTTCTTTCAACTGAGTGACTATCTCCTAGAGGCTGATTATAATGAAAATTATGGCTCTCTTTGTAGGATTTGTCAATGTGGTGAGAGACAGGTGATGGGTGGGGTCGAACATTTCAAACTTCTTTTAGTAGAACACCCATCACCCAATCGTCTGTGTGATGATTAATTTTATACGTCAACTTGGCTGGGCCACACTGTTCAGATATTTGGTGAAACCTTATTCTAGGTATTTCTGTAATGGTGACATTGGGTAATACTAACATTTAAATCAGTAGACTTTGAATGAAGCAGTATACTCTCCACAACACAGGTGGGCCTCGTCCCATCAGCTGAAGGCCTCACGGGAACAGACTGACCTCCCTGTATAAGAAGCAATCTGGGCCAGGTGTGGTGGCTCATGCCTGTAATCCCAGCACTTTGGGAGGCAAGGTGGGCAGATCAGGAGGCCAGGAGACTGAGACCCTCCTGGCCAACATGGTGAAACCCTGTCTCTACTAAAAATACAGCTGGGCGTGGTGATGGACATCTGTAATTCCAGCTACTCGGGAGGCTGAGGCAGGAGAATGGCTTGAACCCAGGAGGCAGAGATTGCAGTGAGCTGAGATCATGCCACTGTACTCCATCCTGGCAACAGAGCGAGACTCCGTCTAAAAAAAAAGAAGAAGTAGAAGCAATCTGCCAGCGGTCTGCCTTTGGACTCCAACTGCAACACTTCCCTGGGACTCCAGGCTGCCAGCCTGTCCTGCAGACTTTGGACTTGCACCTCCACAATCATGTGAGCCAATTCCTTAAAATCTCTCTCTTTCTCTATGTACACACACACAAACACACACACACACACACACACACACACACACACACACACAAATTGCCCTTCAATATCCATGAGTGATTAGTTCTAGGACCCCCACAGATACCAACCATGACTGCTGAAGTCCCAGGTATAAAATGATGTATTATTGGCATATATCTTACGCACATCCTTCCATGTACTTTAAATCATCTCTAGATTACTTATGATACCTAATACAATGAAAATGCTATGTAAATAGTTGTTATACGACACTGTTTAGGGAATAATGGCATAACAAGAAAAATGTCTGTATGTGTTCAGTTAGATGCTTTTCTTAAAAAAATATTTTTTAGCCCCACTTGTATGAATCCACAGATGTGGAGTCTCCAGATGTGGAGGACCCAGTGCAAATATATGCACATCCTATTGCTGCTGTTGATCTGGAGCAGCCTGACTAATTCAAACAGTGTGTGGGCTGTTAGTAGAACCTCATGTCTCCCCTAAAACCCAGACCAGTTTGTCCCTTCCTGCCTCTCATGGGCCTCCAGAGTTTACAATGAGGATTAGTGGTTCAGATGAGCACAGTGGCTCACGCCTGTAATCCCAGCAGTTTGGGAGGCCAAGGTGGGCGCATCACTTGAGCCCAGGAGTTCAAGACCAGCCTGGGCAACATGGTGAAACTCCGTCTCTGCAAAAAACGCAGAAATTAGCTGGGTGTGGTGACACATACCTGTAGTCCCAGATACCAGGGAGGCTGAGGCAGGAGGATACTTGAGCCTGGGAGGCAGAGGCTGTAGTAAGCCAAGATCACACCACTGCACTGCAGCCTGGGTGACAGAGTGAGACTCTGTCTCAAAACAAAAGAAAGAAAAGAAAAAGAAAAGGATTAGCGGCTCCCAAATCTTAGATCCCTAGTGAAAGGCCGATAAAAATGCAAAGCCCCAACCCAGCCAGAACTCCTCCCCACGCAGAAATAACGAGCTCGAGTCTTGAGGACCCCCAGATGTGATCTCCTGCTCTGTGGCACTCTGGAGGGGACCTGAAAGGAAGACACAACCCCTGGCAGCTAGGCGAAGGCAAACATTCAGTCCAAACAAAGCACCTCAGTTCTTTGCACCACGTATGGTGCAGAGAAGGCCTCCAGTCACTGTGCTGAGACTCTTAAGCGTGCCACTTTCTGTAAACTCAGCAAAGGCATGAGTCACTTTGAGTTCCAAAGGTCTCTCCATTCCCCAATCCCTTCCTTCTCAGTTTGGTTTGCTATTTCAGTGGGAGGTTCAGAGGATAAGCTGGAAAGACAGCAAGCAGCATGGCCTGTGACAGCGTGGCCTGTGACTAATAAGGACCAGATTATTGTCCCCAACCTTTTATTTTTCACGAGACTAACTTTTTTTTAATCATAAAAATAATGTATTACTTATTGGAAAAAAATTCAAATACTGAGGAAAGTCTTAAAAAGAAAGCAAACTCTACCACCCTGAGATAACCACTGTTCCAATTTGGTGAATGTTTGTCCAGATATCTCTGTAGGTGTGTGTGTTAGTTTGCTAGGGCTACCATGACAAAGTACTAGAAACTGGGTGGCTTTGACAACAGAAACTTGCTGTCTCACAGTTCTAGAGGGTAGAGGTCTGAGGTCAAGGTGTCAGCAGGTCTGGTTTCTTCTAAGACCTCTCTCCTTAGCTTGTAGAGGGCTTTCTCCCTGACACTTCACATGGTCTTCCCTCTCTCGACCTCGTCTCTGTCCAAATGTCTTCTTCTTGCAGAGAACACCAGTAGTATTGGACTAGGGTTCCTCTAAAGAGCTCATTTTCAGCTGGGCGTGGTGGCTCATGCCTGTAATCCCGGCACTTTGGGAGGCCAAAGGGGGCGGATCACAAGGTCAGGAGATGGACACCATCCTGGCCAATATGATGAAATCCCGTCTCTACTAAAAATACCAAAAAAAATTAGGCAGGTGTGGCGGCACACACCTGTAGTCCCAGTTACTCGGGAGACCAAGGCAGAAGAATCACTTTAACCCAGGAGGCTGAGGTTGCAGTGAGCCAAGATCGCACCACTGTACTCCAGCTTGGCAACAGAGCAAGACGTCTCAAAAAAAAAAGGTGAAGAACTCATTTTCACTTAATTAGTTATTTAGAGACCCTATTTCCAGCCGGGCGAGGTGGCTCATGCCTGTAATCCCAGCACTTTGGGAGGCTGAGATGGGTGGATCACAAGGTCAGGAGTTCAAGACCAGCTTGTCCAAGATGGTGAAACCCCATCTCTTTTAAAAAAAAAATTTTTTTAAAGAAAAAAGACCCAATTTCCAAATACAAAGACATTCCAAGGCACTGGGTGTTAAGACTTTAACATCGGAATTTTAAGGGGACACGTTAGCCTGAAACTGTGTGTATATGTGTACCTATAAGTAGATTTACATCAAGGAGATGTTACCCTTGTTTTTTTGTAACTGCTATTTTTACTCATCAACATATCTTTCTAAAGAGATAAATAGAACCATTTCTCATAACTACTTAGTATTCTGTTGTATGTGTCATAATTTATTAACCAACTCTGGTTTGATATAAATTTTTTTCCTAATAGTTTACCATTATCAATGAGTTGCAATGGACATCCTTTGGCTATTTGGCTGGTTATTTACTTAAAGGTAAATATTTACAACTTATATTGCTGGATCAAAAAGTTTATTTTAAATTTTGATACAAATACAATAGTATAGAAGGCTTTGATTTTTAAAGAGGTCAAATTTGTTAGTACTTTGAGGGCCTATGCATAAAAAACATTAGAACTATGACATAATTATTAGTACAGTCTTAAGATTAGCCTAACGCTGCCTGCTTACATATTTTAAGCTTGATTGAAAGGTTTCTCCTTGCATGGTGAGCTCTAACCTAAATGGACCTGTAAACAGACTGTGATCAATTCTTGCAACAAGTAGGCGAGTTTCAGCCAATCACAGCAGCCGTACTTCAACCACTGGCAGGCAGCTAGCTATTCAAACTGTGTGCCAATAAGGCAAACGCAGAGCTGTAACCAATCCGGCTGACTGTGTATTTCACTTCCATTTTCGTATCTCACTTTTCTTGTTTTGTCCGTAAGTTCTCTCCAACCACAAGGCAGCAATGAAGTCTCTCTGAACCTATGGTGGTTCTGGGCACTGCCCGAGTCATAAATGGTTCTTTGCTTAATTGAACTCAATTACATGTAATTTGTGAATATAGTTTGGATATGTGTCCCTGCCTAAATCTCATACTGAACTGTAATCCCCAGTGTCGGAGGTGGGGCCTGGTGGGAGGTGACTGGATCATGGAGAAGGCTTTCTCATGAATGGTTTAGCGCCATCCGCTTGGTACTGTTCTCATGATAGTGAGTGAGTTCTCACAAGATCTGGTCATTTAAAAGTGTGTGGAACCTCCCCCCCAACCCCCTGCCCTTGCTTTCGCCATGTGAGTGCCTGCTCCCCCTTTGCCTGCTGCCATGATTGGAAGCTTCCTTAGGCCTCCCTGGAAGCAGATGTCTCTATGCTTCCTGTACAGCCTGCAGAACCATGAGCCCCTTTTTAAATAAATTAATCAGTCTCAAGTTTTATTTTATTTTATTTTTTGAGACAGAGTCTTCTTCGGTCACCCAGGCTGGAGTGCAGTGGCACAATCTCAGCTTACTGCAGCCTCCGCATTCCAGGATCAAGTGATTCTCCTGCCTCAGCCTCCCAAGTAACTGGGATTATAGGCACCAACCACCACACCCGGCTAATTTTGTATTTTTAGTAGAGATGGGGTTTCACCATGTTGGTCAGGCTGGTCTCGAACTCCTGACCTCAGGTAATCCACCCGCCTTGGCCTCCCAAAGTGCTGGGATTACAGGTGTGAGCCACCACACCCCACCCAGTCTCAGGTATTTCTTTATAGCAATGTGAGAATGGCCTGATACGTTTTTCTTACAGGTTTTATTTTTAAACAATGGAATAGTTATAGTTTGCTTTAAATTGCAAATCTCTGCTCTGACAGAATTTCCTTTGGTGTATAATGCATATTTTAGGCTCCTTGACACCCAAATAATTGACCATTGCCTCAGTATTATTTACGGATAATTGATCTTTTCCCCTTTGATTTGAAATGCCTAGTTGGCCACATATTAAATTCTCATTTATTACATGGTTCTGTTTTTTGTTTTGTTTTATTTTTAGAATCAGGGTGTGGTTCTGTCACGCAGGCTGGAGTGCAGTGGTGTCATCATAGCTTGCTGCAGCCTCAAACTCCAGGGCTCATGCGAGCCTCCTGCCTCAGCCTTCTGAGTAGCTCCTTAGCGTGTGCCACCACGCCTGGCTGAATTTTTTATTTTTTATAGAGATGGGGTCTCACTTTGTTGCCCTGACTGGTTGTTTTTTGGATTCCATTTTTGTCCATTGATTTAATTGTCTATGTCTGTGCCAGCAAACACACTCTTTTAATAGTTGTATGACATATTTTGATATCAGATAAGTCCCATTCATTTCCCAAAAAAAAAAAAAAGAAAACTTTGGGTATTCTTATGTGTTCTACTTTGACTTATTTTTAAAGTAATTTTAGTAGAAGCACATAGAAAAGCACACAAGTCAAAGTTCATGGCTTGATCAATATTCAAAAGCGAAGACACTCACGTTCCCACTACCAGGTCAGGAAATAGAACCTTCCCAGAACCTCCAAAACCCATCATGTGCCCCTCCCAGTCACTAGGGCCTTCCCAAAGGTAACCACTATACTAATGTCAATCACCATATCCATTTTGCCTTTGTCTATATGTATTTAGAAATTTTTTAATTGTGATAAAAAAATGCACAACATAAAATTTAGCATCTTAAGCCTTTTTAACTTACAACCCAGTAATGTTGAGGGCATTTACACTACTGTACAACCAGTCTCCACAACGATTTTCATCTTGAACTGCCGACCTCAGGTGATCCGCCTGCCTTGGCCTCCAAAGTGCTTGGATTACAGGCGTGAGCCACCGAGCCCAGGCTTTCATCTTGCAAAACTAAAACTCCCCATCCAATAAACACTACTCCCCATTGCCCTTCCCATAGCCCCTGGCAACCACCAGGCTGCTTTCTGTCTCCATGAATTTGGCTATTCTAGGTCCCTCATATAGGTGGAGTTGTATTTTTTGTGACTGGTTCATTTCACTTAGCATAATTTCTTCAAGGTTCATCCATGTTGTAGCATATGTAAGAACTTTATTTCTTTTTAAGGCTGAATGATATTCTACTGAATGTATATTCTACATTTTATTTGTCTATGGGCACTTGGGCTGCTTCAACCTTTTCGCTATTGTGACTAATGCTACTATAAACATGGGTGTGCAAACATCTCTTCAAGACCCTGCTTTCAATTCTTTTGGAGATATATATCCAGAGGTGGAATTGCTGGATTATTAGTAATCCTATTTTTAATTTTTTCAGGAACCTCCATTGTGTTAGTCTGTTTTCACATTGCTAATAAAGACCTACCCGAGACTGCGCAATTAACAAAAGAAAGAGGTTTAATGGACTTATGGTTCCGAGTGGTGGGGAAGGCCTCACAATCATGGTGGAAAGGGAAAGGCATGTCTTACATGGCAGCAGACAAGAAAAGAGAGCTTGTGCAGGGAAATTCCCATTTTTAAAACCATCAGGTCTCGTGAGACTTTTCACTATCACAAGAACAGCCTGGGAAAGACCTGCCCCCATGATTCAGTTACCTGCTAGGGTGTCTCTCCCACAACATGTAGGAATTCAAGATGCGACTGGGGTGGGGACACTGCCAAACCATATCAGCCACGCTGTTTTCCAAAGCAGCTGCACCATTTTTAATTCCCACCAAAGGTACACAAGAGTTTCAAAGTCTTGCCAGGTGTGGTGGCTCACACCTGTAATCACAGCACTTTGGGAGGCTGAGGCGGGTGGATCACCTGAGGTCGGGAGTTCAAGACTAGCCTGACCAACATGGAGAAACCCCGTCTCTATTAAAAAAAAAAAAAAACAAAAAAAAACAAAGTCTCCACATTCTTGCCAACACTGGTTATTTTCTGAATTCTTGTTGTTTTGTTTTTGTTTTTGTTTTAATAGTGATCACCTAATGAGTGTGAGGTGATTCACTTTGTTTTTGAACTTTGTGTAAATTGAAGCACTCAATACATATTTTTTAGCCTATTTTAATCATTATTATTTTGTGAGAATCATCCATGTTATTGCAGAGAACAATATTTTATTAATTTTCAATGCTTTATAGTATTACATTAGGCAAATTTATTATCATTTACTTATATAACAAATTGTAAATGTTGAAGGCCATTTGTGTTGTTTCTTGTTTTTATTATGAATAGTACTTCTATAAAGTTTTTCACGTCTTTTTATGTACACATGTATGCATTTCTGTTGACTATATCTAGCAGTAGAATTTCCGAGTCACAGGTATGCATAGGTTCAGCTTTAGCAGATGCTGCCAAAGTTTTCCAAAGTTGTACTAATTTGCATACCCACCAACGGAGTTTGAGACGTCTAGTTGCTCCTCATCCTCACCAACACTTCATTATTTACTATTGGCTATTCTGGTAAGTTGAAAAGTGGTATTTAATTGTGGCTGACATTTGCATTTTCTTGATGAATAGATTGACTACCTTTTCAGATGCATATTGGCCATCTGGATAATCTCTTGGGATGTACGTACTAAGTCTCTTGCCCATTTTTTAAATAGTTTTCTTTCCTTTTTTTTTCTCTCAGTAACTTAAAGGACTTCTTTATTCACTCTGAATGAGTCCTTTGTTAGAAATATATATTGCATATCTCTTCTTTCAGTCTCTGGCTTGCTTGCCTTTTTACTCTCTTAAAATGGTATCTATTGATGAACAGAAATTCTTTATTTTAAATAGTCTAATTTATAAATGTTTCCTCTTCTGGTTAGTGATTTTCATGTCCTGCTTAAGATTGCATACCTTACTATCATAAAGATATCTCCTGTGTTATCTTTTAGAAGTGTAGTTGTTTCACTTTTCACATTTTAGATCGACTATCCAGCTGGGTTTTTTTTTAATGATGTGAGATAGATTAAGATGAGGTTTTTTCCGTTCGCATGTCTGTTGGCCCAGAACCACTCATTAAGCAGACTGTCCTTTCCATTCTGTACCACAATACCATCTTTGTTACAAATCAAGTGTCGGTCTAGTTTTTGTACTTTATTCTGTTCCATTGATCTACTTGTCTCTCTTTCTGCCGATACCACAGTGACTTAATTATCCAGCATTCTTATTACTTGTGTTATCTAGCATAAGTGTTGTTCTTCAAGATTGTCCTTAACACTTTTGATTCTTTGTATTCCACATGCAAACAAAACAAGACTACCAAGATATCTTTGAGGTTTACATTGAATCTGTGGATGAATTTGAAGGGAAATTGACATTTTTACACTATATTTTCCAATCCACAAGTATTATTTAAATTTATTTAGATTTTTTTAGATTTTCTTTAATGTTGCAAAATGTTTATAGTTTCTATATAGAGATCTTTTATTTGTTTGTTGAATTTATTCCTAAACATTTGATTCTTTTAGTGTTATTGTAAATGGTATCAGGTTTTAAATTTAGCTTTCTAATTTTTTGTTGTGGATATTTTGAAATATAATTGATTTTTATGTATTAACTTTATAGCCAGCAAATTTATTGAATCTATTAATTCTAATAGCTCATCTGTAGATTCTACTGGACTTTTGAAAATAAAAATGATAGTTTTATTTCTTTTCCCAATCCTTTTACATCTTTTTTTCTTGCCTTCTTGCAATGACTAAGGCCTCTAGAATTATGCTGAATAAAAGTGGTAATGGGGGCATCCTTGTGTCATTACCAATCTCAGGGAAAATATTCTATTATTGGATGATTAAATATGATGTTTGCGATAGATTTTCTTATCGGTATCCTTTAACAGATTAAACGAGCTCCTTTCTATTTTGTCATCAATGTATACTGAATTTAACCAAATGCTTTTTCTGCATCTATTATGTATTAGTCTGTTCTCACACTGCTAATAAAGATATATCCAAGACTGGATACTTTATAAAGGAAAGAGATTTAATTGGCTCACAGTTCCACATGACTGGGAAGGCCTCGAAATCAAGATGGAAGATGAGGAAAAGCAAAGGGACTTCTTACATAGCAGTAGGCAAGAGACAATGAGAGCCAAGAGAAAATTACCAGATCTTGTGAGACTTATTCTCTACTATGAGAATAGTATAAGGAAAACTGCCCTTATGATTCAATTACCTCCCACTGGGTCCCTCCCACAACACATGGGAATTATGGGAGCTACAATTCAAGATGAGATTTGGGTGGGGAAACAGCCAAACCATAGCATATTATAGGATAGTCCTTTTTTCTTCTACTAATATGGAGATTTACACTTATTGATTTTTTAATATTAATCAAACTTTGAATTCTTAGGATAAAACTGATTTAGCTATAACTTCTTCTTTACATATCACTTAATTTAATTTGCTATCTTGCGTAGAATTATTGCATCTATGTTCATAAGAGAAATCAGCTTATAATTTTACTTTATCTTGTCAGATTTTTTTATCAAGGTTGTAGCAGCCTCATGGAACAGGTAGGGAAGTATTCCCTCTTTTTCTATTCTCTAGTACAGTTCGTGTGTTATGATGGGGTTATTCTCCTGAAACTGTTTGGAAGAATTTAGTCGTAAAAACAAGTAGGGTAGAAATTTTTATTATAGGAAGATTTTTGACAGATTTAGTTTTTATAAATGGAAAATTAACTATTCAGATTTTTAATTTTTTATTGATTTTGTTAAATTGTGTTTTCCTAGGAATTTATTTTACTCACATTTTTAAAAGTAGTGACATGAAGATGTTCATAATTTTCCCATATTATCCTTTTAATACTTTAAAAATCTGTAGTGATATCCCCTTTTAGATTCCTCATATGGTGCTATACATCTTTTTTTCCTCATCAACGTTGGCTTTGTTGATTTTTCCTATTGTTTTATTATTTTCTAATTCCTTAATTTCTGTTCTTTTCTTTGTTATTTCTGTGTGCTTTCTTGGTGTTCAACAATTAAGTTAGACAATTTAATTCTTGAGCTAGATGGGTCATTAATTTTCCATTTTTCTTCTTTTCTAAACTATTCATTTTAAGCTATACATTTTCCTCTTAGTATGGCTTTAGCTGCACCCCATATGTTTTGTAATGTAAGATTTGTATTATAATTTAGTTAAAACATTTTATAATTCCATTAAGAATGCATTTTTGACCCATGGGGTATTTAGGAGTGCATTGCTTAATCTCCTAGTATTAGGGAAGTATCTAATTATTTTTTCTGATTGATTTCTTGCTCGCTTCCATTGTGGTCATAGACATAATCTATATGATTTTAATACTTTGAAGTTTTAAATTTTGTTTTATGGCCCCATATAAGGTCATTTTTGATAAATGAGCCATAGAAACATTAAAAACTTATGCAGTTAATTGTTTGCAGTATTTAGAAAATTTCAGTTCGTACAAGTTTGTAAACTTTGTGTTTCAAATCTTCCATATTCCTCATGAGTATTTTTTCTTTTTGTTTACTTTTGTCTACTTTTCCCATTTATTTTTTAGAGAAGTATGCTAAAAATTTTCCACCCAGATCATGGATTTGTCTATTTCTTGCCTTGGATATGCCAATTTTTGTATTATATATTTTTGGACCTTTGTTATTAGGAACATAAAAATAAGAACTGTTATATTTGCCTGGAAACTGTTATATCTGCTGCATAATGCTCCATCATATAGATGTATCACAGTTTATTTATTGGGCTATGGAAAAACATCTTGGTTGCTTCCAAGTGTTTGCAATTATGAATAAAACTGCTATAAACATCCATGTGCAGGTTTCTGTGTGGATTCAACTCCTTTGAATAAACACAAAGTATTCAACTCCTTTGAGTAAACTCCAAGAATTATGATTGCTTGATCATGTGATAAGAACGTGTTGAGTTTTGTAAGAAACTGCCAAACTGCCTTCCAAAGTGGCTGTACCCTTTTGTGTTTCCACCTGCACTGAATGAGAGCTCCTGTTGCTCCACATCCTTGCCAGGACTTGGTGTTGTCAGTGTTTCAGATTTTGAATATTCTAATAGGTGTATAGTGATATCCCTTATTGTTTTAATTTAAATTTCCCCGGTGACATATTATATATAGCATCTTCCCCATGTTTACTTGCCATCTATATACTTTTAAGATTTTTTTCTTTGTGTTTTGTTTGTTTTCTTGTGTTTTGTCTTCCTATGTTATGCCTACATACAGTCTTCTTTGAATTTATTCTGCTTCAGGTTGCTGAGTTTGAAGCTGTAGCTTAATGTCTTGTCATTTTTGGAAAGTTCTCAGATGTTGTCTTCAGTATTGCTTTGCTCCATGCTCTCTCTTCTCCCCTTCTGGGACTCCAGTTACATACTCTTGAGATCTTTTTACACTGTGTTCACTGTGTCTGTCATTCTTCCCTGTATTTTCTAATCTTTTTGATCTCCTTCCTTCAGTTTCGATTTTTTCTTCTGAACTCTCTTCTAGATTACTAATCTCCTCTTCAGGTGTATCTAATTTGCTGTTAAATTCATCAACTAATTTCAGCTATTGTATTTTCCAGTTTTATCATTTCTATTTGGTTAATCTTTTTTTATAGATTCTAATTCTGTAGTAAAATTCTCTATTTTGTCTCCTATTTTCTTGATCATTTTGATTGCAGTTAAAGTTCCTGTGTGATAATGCCTATGTTTGGATAATCTGTGAATCTGTCTTTATGGCTTGTTTTTATTTCTCCTAGTTCTATCTTTTTGTGTGACTGTTAATGTTTGGTCGAATGTCAGATGTCGCGTATAAAAATGCTACATGCTCTGGTGCTCAAACCTTTGGGCTAAATTCTCTTGCTTCTTTTCTATTCTAACATGTCCTCAAATTTTAACCACCTTCAGAGACTTGAAAGCCTCAAACTAATTTCAGTTTCCTCAGTCCAGTGTGATTGTTGAAAGCTCTATTCAGCGTTTTTGTCTTTTTGTTTGTGCTACTTATGAAGGGCAAATACCATGAAGAAGGAAATTAGGAGAAATTTAAGCTTATCACTTCTCTTGTTCCTCAGGTCCTCATGTTCTGACTTTCTTTATAGCTCTTAGATGCCTTCAAATAAATTGTGTGTGTTTTTGTATGTGTGTGTGTGTGTATATGTGGTGTATGTGTGTGTGTGTGTGTGTGTGTGTGTGTGTGTGCATGTGTAAGTAATTGTGCTCAATGGGAGAATTGATTGGCTACTGGCTGCTCTGTCATACCCAACAGTGGAAATTCATCTTTAACTTTTAAACTTTGTTTTCTTCTCTTATGGCCCCATTTAACTTTCTACTTCAGCAGACCCGTATTTCAATGATGCCATTAATTACACAATATCTGGTTGCCAATTCCTAATCTGAGAAATTCCAACTTCTCTCTCTCCTGATATTTACTTTCTTTGCTTCCAAGTACTCCTGAAGAAGGTCACCAAATTATACTAATTGGGTCTGCTACAAATTCATGTAGCAAATTTTAGGTCTTATTATAGCCATCTAATCCATCTCTTTTTAGCTCTTATATTCTTCACAACAGCCAACTATTTCTCACACTCTCAAATGTTCAATCCTATTGCTGCCACCTACAATGTTAGCTAATGATTTAGATCTCTGAATTTATTAGAGGCTGAAATTATTGATGTTTCCACTTCAAGAGTTCTCCATTTTCTTTTTTTAATTTTTTTTTTGTAGCAGAGACAGGGTTTTACCATGTTGGCCAAGCTGGTCTCGAACTCCTGGCCTCAAGTGATCCACCCACCTTGGCCTCCCAAAGTGGTGGGATTACAGGTGTGAGCCAGAGCACCCAGCCAAGTTCTCTATTTTCTCACCTATCTTCTCCTTCACTCCTGACTCAGAGGAAGACACATCTCTCCTCTTTTATCAAAGAGTCTGTCTTTGATCTCATCTCACTTGATTTCTCCTAAGCTTTTCCCTATCAGTTATTACTCCTCTTTTTTAAATGTCTTAATATTCTGTTCCTTTATATTTTGTCAGTAAATATGCTCAAGTCTCCCCATTCCAAAACAAATAATTATTGATTCAATCCTGTTCTCTTCCCTGGCCTCTATCTTCTAAGCAATGGCAACCAACTTAACAAAAAAAGTAATCTGTATTTATTATCTCAACTTCCTCACCACCCATTCACTCCTTGTAATTTAGTTTCTATCCCCATTACTCTATAAAAACTATTCAAAAGCCTCCTTTGACCTAAATCCTAAGTCCAATGGCCTCTTCCCAGTGTTAATCTTCTTTGACTCTCTGTAACATACGGTCAATCACTTTTTGTTATTCCCTCCCTCTTTGGCTTCTCTGACATTACTTTTCCTTGGATCTTCTACTTCTTTAACAAATTCTTCTGTCTCCCTTGCTGCATCATCTTCCTTCACTCACTCTGTCAACGCAGCCATGTTCTAAGTCTCTGTTCTGAGCCTTCTCCTTTTCTTCTTTCCTTCCTCTTCTCCCATTGGCTACCACAGTCAATTCACAGCTTATTTTATTACCTGGAGGAAGGTAACACCACAGCATTTATTTGCAGGGGCAAGTTTACTCTCCACTCATAATGCTAGCTACCTTCTGGATACCTATTCCTGGACGTCCTGCCAACATCTCAAATTCAAAATGTCCAAAATGAGTTAACTTTCTTCACAAATCTGCTACTTTTCCTGACTATTCTTTGTCTGTTAAAGATACCAAGAAGCTCCCAGTAACTTGGGACTGAAAAGTCAGTTATCATTGGCTTCTTGTTTTGTTCCACCTAGCAACAAATCAGACGTTATATTCTGTTAATCTCTAGACATCTGTTACCTGTGCCCCTTGCTTTCATCATTATCACTCTTAAGTTATTGCTTCTTTAGTAACAAGGTGCTTTGGTTCCTGTTTCTACGTCTTCTAATCTATTTGGCTTGCTGCCACCAGACTAATGTTGCTTAATATCTGTTGAATGAATAACTGAAGCATAGTTTTAATCATCTTACCTGCTGGTTACCTCCCTCTTGTTGACGAAATAAAATTCAGACTTCTTAGCTTAGTTTCAAGCCCTTTAACTCTGGTTCTAGACTCCATCTGTATTTCCTCAGCTTTAAACCTTTCATGCAGCCTATATTTTGGTCAAATACAAATCATTTTCCAAGCTGTGTTCTGACATACAATAGAGGCCTTCAGGGGGCTAATGCTGTTTCTTGAATAAAAATGTTCTGTGGTAATTAAATTTAACCAAAGTCAGACAGCTTTCTTGCACAATCTCTCAAAGCGTTTCCTATTCTAATATACATTGTGAGCCTCCATTTGAGGGGAAAATATGTGGTATTTCTCAATGCCATTTGACCATGAATCCTGTTTAAGGGACGACCACTTATCTCACAAGACACTAATGTTCCAAGAAATACATTTTCAAACAGGCTGATACAGATGCCTCTTTATTTCCCAAACATACTCTCTTTCTCACATCATTCTCTTAGATTAGAACAGTGGGTCTTAACCAAGGTTACCCTCCAAGGGAAATTCAGCAGTGTCTGGAGACATTTTTGGTTGTCACAACTGGAAGCTGTATCTAGCAAGCAAGGACCAGAGATGCTGCTAAACGTTCTACAATGCACAGGACAGCCACCCACAGCAAAGAATTGTCCACCCAAAATATCAATAGTGCCA